>NC_136430.1:94892500-95482500 GCF_052849685.1 Lactuca virosa | reverse complement strand
GAAACAATTATTTTTGAAGCAAATACTAACCATACCAAAGTTCACACACCAAAAAGGTTAAAATGGTCTGATATAACTCAATCATGTAACTGGAATTTACAAAATGTTATCGATCCAAAACCTCTAGACTCTTCAAAACAAATCTCAAATATTATAGAATATAATGATGGTTCAGTAGATATAAATTTTTCTTCCTTAAAAATTTCATCATCCAGATTATCGACTTCTTTTATCCCAAAAACAAGTTCTTCAAAATCTCCGTTATCAAAGTCAAGATCTTTAAAACTAAAAACTGTTGACTATACTAATTCTATTCCCAAACCATTATATCAAGATGACCAAAATAGTGAAAATAGTTTTCCTAGTCCTACTAAATCAGATTTTATTGATGAACTCCAAAATTTTAAACAACAAATATGAGTTCTAAAGTACAAATTAATTGTTCAAAAAATAATAAGTTTTGGGCTAATATGTTAAAAAGACATTGGAAGATAAATTCTAATATATGCAAAACCATTCAACGTTTAGAAGAAACTAGAATTCATGAAGATTATAATTTATACAAAATACTTCCATATACTAATGAATATAATAAACAAATAGAAAAAATTTCTAGGCTAACAATAGGAATAAAAAAATACGAAAAATCACGAAGTCATAATTTAGAATCAATAAAACATATTTCTTCAATCCTAACAAAAACAACCTGTTAAAATTAATTTCTCAAATTTAGAATATCAAGTTGACTTTGATTATTTAAAAAATATTGAGTATTTCAAAGATTACAATAATAAAAAAAGAGCTTGGCACAAAGAAAATTTTTCATACTACTTAAGATTTCTCCATTTAGGCCTTTGGGAAGATTATGTTTTATCAAACAAAATTCATTCTCCTTTTTTTCAATGGTTTGAGTTAATTTATGCCCCTAAACATAAAATAAATTACCCATTTAAAAATAATTCTGTCACTCCCATTTTAGAGAAAAAATATAAAGATATTATTTCTAATAAAGAAATTATTGCTAATTTTCCACCAAAAGGAGAAATTATTATTAACGATATGTTTATTGCGACTCCTTTAGTTCAAGCCCCAAATCAATTAACTACAGAAAAGGGTCTTCAAAAAATCATTTACCAAAATAATTATGCAAACGAAACCTTATTTAGTATTACCGAGCATTTAGTTAAAATTGAAGAAAAAATTTTCAAAGACAAGAATGATAATAAGCAAGATATGGCAAGCACTAGCAATATAAGTTTTGTTCTTTGTCAAATCGATGGTAATTTTAATCTAGGAAATACGGATTTAATTAACGAATTAGAAAAAAGACTTTCAAAACTCCATATCTCAAACACTAACAGTATTAATACCCTTACAAATGATGAAGCTGAAAATAGTGATATTAATAGTGAAACAAATTTTGAAACCCTTGCTCAACAATTTGATAATTCAAATGATGATATTAGTCAACTCACTAATGATTTTTCAAATCTTAATAAAATTCATCAATCAAAGCGAAGCTCTTTCGGAAAGAATCCAAAGCCAACCATAAAAAATTATTGGAATAGGCCCTCTCTTCCAAATGTTCAACTAGAAGAACGGACTTTTCAATTTGATCGTTCTCAATATGATGGTAATTCTGTTTATGAATGGAATGTTGATGGCCATTCTGAACATCAAATTATGAATATTGTACAAGAAATGACTATGGCTGCTAATGCTTATAAAGCTCATAATAATACTCAACTTCAAATTGTTAATATTATTACTTCCGGTTTTACTGGTAGTCTCAAAGGATGGTGGGATTTCTATATTTCACAAGAAGAAAAAGATTATATTTTATCTGTTAAGAAAACTATTATAAAACAAGAAAATAATCAACAAATACAAACGTTTGAAGATGATATGGTTAACACTTTAATTTTTGCTATTATCAAAAACTTTGTAGGAGATCCTACTACTTTTCAAGAAAAAACTTCAGATATTTTAATGAATTTACATTGCAGAAAACTTACTGATTTTAGATGGTATAAAGATAATTATCTTGTTAAAGTTTTTTCAAGACCTGATTGTAAAGAGTCTTATTGGAAAGAACGTTTTATAGTTGGCCTTCCAAAACTCTTTGCAGAAAGAGTTAGACAAAAATTAAGAGAAAATTTTAATAATACCATCCCTTATCAAAATTTAACTTATGGAGATCTAATAAACTACATTAATAAAGAAGGATTAGTAGTTTGTGCTGATCTTAGGTTTAAAGAAAAGCTCAAAAAAGATAGAATTAACAGTAAAAATGAATTGAGAAATTTTTGCCAACAATATGGTTATCAGCCCTTGAATGGTCCGTCTACTTCAAAATCTAAAGTATATAAGAAAAGACTTTCAAAATATTTCAGAAAAAAGAATTATAATCTTCCAGAAAATTATAAAAAAGGCCAAGATTATGCGTCAAAATCTAAAAAACCTTATAAACCAAATTATAAAAAATCTAAGAGAAAATCAAAAGATATTATTATTTGTCATAAATGTGGGCGTAATGGTCATACAGCTAATAATTGTTATGCTAAGACAAAAATAAATGAGTTAAATGTTTCTGATGATTTAAAAGAACAAATAAGAAAGATTATTTTAAATACTGATTCAGATTCCGATGAAAGTATTTCTGATTTTCAAACAAATGATTTAAATATTCTCGAAAATACTACGTCAAGTTCAGAAGATTCTGATGTTTGCGAATGTATTGGTAAATGTCATTGTAAAAATTTAATCAATGTAATTACTAGTAGTTCTATTAACGTTCTTTCACAAGATGATAAAGATCTTTTAAACTCTCTTGATTCTATAAAAGATAAAAATATCCAAGAATTATAAAGCAGATGCTTAATAAAACTAATAACATAACTCCTGATAATAATGAAAATTTTAATTTAAAAAATATATATGAAAGATTTACTGAAGCAAAGCCAATCTCTATGCAAGAACTTCAAGAAGAATTAAAAATAGTAAAACAAGAGATAAAAGAAATAAAAAATAAAATTTTAATTTTAGAAAAAGAAAAACCTTCTATTTTTAAAAACAAAAATATAGAAATTAATAAAGAAGAAGAAAATAAAATTGAAAATGTAACTATTGGAAAAATTATAAATAATCAAGTTTCTCAAAAATGGAACACTCAAATTACTTTAGTCAAGGATAATTTTAAAATCAACCTAACTGCTTTAATTGATAGTGGTGCTGATATGAATTGTATTCAAGAAGGAATTTTTCCTACACAATTCTATGAAAAACTGCATCTAGACTTACTGGTGCCGGAGGTACAAAATTAATTGTAAATTATAAAGTTTCCGATGTTCATATTTGTAATAACCAAGATTATTGTTATAAAACTCACCTAATTTTAGTAAAAGATCTATCTTCTCCTTTAATTCTAGGAACACCTTTTATTACAAAATTATATCTTTTTATGGTTCATGATGATGGTATAAGAACCAATGTTTTTGGAAAAGAAATTATATTTAAATTTTGTGAACCTCCTCTATATTTAACAATTAATGTCCTTAATTATAAAACACAACAAGCTAAATATCTTATTAACGAAATAAATAATGTTCGAATAACTAATCAATTAAATGACAATAATATTCAAAATAAAATAATAGGTTTAAAATTAAAATTTGAAAAAAATGTCTGTTCTAATATTCCTAATGCCTTTTGGAATAGAAAACAACATATTGTAAAATTACCGTATATAAAATTTTTTGATGAAAAGGATATTCCTTCAAAATCTAGAGCCATTCACATGAATAGTGAACTAGTAAGTCATTGTAAAAATGAAATTCAAGATTTAATAAATAAAAAACTTATAAGACCTTCTAAATCACTATGGTCTTGTTCAGCATTTTATGTTATGAATGCCGCAAAATTAGAAAGAGGATCACCAAGACTAGTTATCAATTATAAACCTTTAAACAAAGTTTTAGAATGGATTCGTTATCCTATTCCTAATAAACGAGATTTGCTAAAAAAACTTTATGATTCAAATATATTTTCAAAGTTTGATATGAAATCAGTATTTTGGCAAATACAACTTCATGAGGAAGATAAATACAAAACTGGTTTTAATGTTCCCTTCGGACATTTTGAATGGAATGTAATGCCTTTTGGATTAAAAAATGCCCCTTCTGAATTCCAAAATATTATGAATGATATCATAATTCCTATAAGTAGTGTTGCTATTGCATATATTGACGATGTCCTAATTTTTTCAAAATCAATTGATCAACATTTCAAACATTTAAATCAATTTTATGATTTAATTTATCAAAATGGTTTAGCTGTCTCTGCAGCAAAAATGCATTTATTTAAAGATGAAATTCGTTTTTTAGGGCATGATATTGTCAAAAACACTATTAGACCTATTACAAGAAGTTTGCAGTTTTCTACTAAATTTCCTGATAAAATTAAGGATAAAAAGCAACTTCAAAGATTTTTAGGATGCTTAAATTATATCCATGATTTTTTCAAAGATTTAGGGATTATATGTAAACCACTTTATAACAGATTAAAAGATAATCCTGAACCATGGACTCAAAAACATACAAATATAATTAAATATATAAAACAAAAGGTTCCTACTTTGCCATGTTTAAATTTACCTCATCCCAATGCCAATATCATAGTTGAAACCGATGCTAGTGATATTGGATTCGGAGGAATTCTAAAACAAAAATTTGTTAATTCAAAAGAAGAACAATTGGTTCGATATTACTCTGGTGCATGGAATGATACACAAAAAATTATTCAACTGTCAAAAAAGAAATTTTAAGCATTGTTTTATGTATTAAAAAATTTGAAGATGATTTATTTATGAAAAGTTTTTTATTAAGAATAGATTGTCAATCTGCAAAAACTATTTTAGAAAAAGATGTGAAAAATATTATTTTCAAACAAATTTTTGCTCGATGGCAAGCCCTTTTAGGTAACTTTGATTTCGAAATAGAATTCATAAAAGGCGAAAATAATTCGCTTCCTGACTTTCTTTCTCGAGAATTTTTGCAGGGAAAATGAGTTCATCGTCCTCTTCCAAACATGATGACAAGAAGCCCGTTTATCAAAAGCTTGTTCCATTTCAAAATCAAAATCGTTTTTCTCCTTTAACTCCTACTTCTAAGAATTCACAACTTTATTCTAATATCCTTCAGTCAAAACTTGTTACTCCAAAAGTTACTTCAACAAACACGATAAGCCCTTTTGTAAGACCTTTTACTCCTCAAACTCAAAATTCTGTGACTCCTAGCCCTTCTACAAAAACTCCTTATGTTCTTAATCCAAATTTCTTAAGAGTTCAAATTCTTGAAGATTTTCAAATCCATAAGTTACATCAAGGTTTTCATATTCTCACAAATCATCTTTTTGGTCAAGGGAAAACCTTTTATGTTGATTCATATAAAACTCGAGAATATTATCAAGCTATTTTGCAAGAATCTGGTTCGGTCAATTTTGTTCATCGTTCTAATTCAAAAGAAGGAAACATTGATTTTAGCAAAGCTCACATCATCAAAATAATTTCTCCAGAAAGTTGGGTTCCAAACCTTCATTCTGAAAAACCTCTTATAAGTTATCCTGCTTATCCCAGATTTTCTTACTATGATTATCAAGATGTCTGGACTAAGGCATTCTTTATTCGGAATTATTCACACTCATGGTTTATCTTCTTTGATTTGAACTTCAATTGTGAATACCCAAGATGGTTTATCAATTGGTACAAATATATGGGAATTCGTCCAAATTGTTTACCAAAAGAAATTTACGATGGATATCTCAAATTTAAGGAATTGTTTATTCAACAAATTCCAGAATTTGAATATATGCTACAATTCACTATGATATTCAGAGTTCCATGGATAATGTCTTGGACTTTTCATTATCAAGAAGCAAAGGATTCCTCTCCTCCCTGGCTTAATCGACAATTTCGCTCAAAATGGTGGGATAAAATGAAGATTTCTCAAGCCAGTGAACAAGCAGTAATTAAATATTATCAAGAAATATATATTCAAAAACCGGAGGTTGAAGCCACTTTTATCAAAAGTCTTCCTCAAAGTGATGTGGATCTAATTTCAAGAATTAAGGATGCTGCTACCTCTTCTCCTGAAGAACTTCAAAACTTACTTCAAGAAATTCGCCAAACTCCATCAGTTTCTGACGATTCTCCAAAATCTATAAAGAATGGTTTATTTCAAGACGCTCAAGACCCTTTTGATGATCCTTATGAATAATAAGAAAGTCTTAAATTTGATGTAATACCTTCAATGTAGGGTATTTCGTTTCTTCTATTTATCAAATCCATTATTTTCAAATACGAGTGTGTATATACTGTGTAACTATACACTATATGTATTTATAGTGTATAAAACAAATATTATCAAATTTATTATCAAAATTATTTATTCTCATCAGCAATAATATTATGGAGACAAAAAACTTTACAAGATGCTCCATAATGGATAATATGAAGACAAAAAACTTTAGAAGATGCTCTATTATGACATGCTTTATCAAAAGGTGACATTTACTGATTACAAAAGACAATTTCTTCAAAAGATGAAAATGACAACCACTTACAAATAATTGATTGGCCATTGAATCATACGGCAAGATTTCACTACAAGATTTCAAGGTTTTGAAGACTTCAAGAGCAATATAAATAGACATCATGTGTTAGAAAAAAAAAGCAAAAAATATTCATTCTCTAAAAAATGTTCATTCTATGTCTAAAAAATCTCCAAGAGTCTCTCTTTCTACTAGCAGATGTTCAAAGTCTCTAGATTTTCAGATAATTCTTTCTCCAGATGTATGTACTGATTGTAATTCAAGCTTAATTCAAGAAGGTATTATCTAAAATATTTTATTCAATTGTTGTATTGCTTCTATTTCTCCATGATAGTTTCATTTCGAGTTGTTCTAACCATTAATTCTACAAGATTTGAAATATTTGTTAAAATAGTAGTCGTTTTTAATAATCAAATTAATCAAATTAATGCTTGAATTATTTAATTATGTCCAATAAAATCTTGATGAATTGTATTCCTAATAGAGATATTCTTTTAAAAATACAACAAATTCAAGAATCTATAAATAATTCTGAGCAAAATCTCAAGGATTCTTACAAACCTAATAATCTAGGTACGATTTTAAACAATAATCATATTCATGATGTTAGACAATTCATAAGAGCTAGTATTAAAATTCGTTACAAGCAAATACGTTATCTAAAAGCAAAACTATTTGTATTTTAAATTATCATTTATGTGTTATAAATGCTTATGAATGAAATGGTATCATATATATATATATATATATATATATATATATATATATATATATATATATATATATATATATATATATATATATATATATATATATATATATATATATATAACTTCTAAAAGAAGGAAAAGACGTTTTTTTGCAATTTAAAGTTTTCCGAATCTCAAAATATTCCTTCTTATAACACATGTTTAATAATTCTTTGCATTGTGTCAACTTGGTCTGTTAATACAAATTTTGTGAGATTCAAAAGATCCACAGTAAACCCATGTTATTTGTTATCGCTATTGTTTAATAAATATCAAAAGACACGTTTTGAAAAATATTAGTAATATAGTCTAATGATGTGTAAATAACTTCAAAGTCGGTGAGTATCTCTTAGTTTTTAATTGTTCAGTATCCTTTAAAATTTGAAGGAAGAGAGTTGCATCTATTTAGAAAAAGAAGAGTTTTGAAAATACTATAATTTTTCACCAAGCTTCCAGTTTCTCTTTATATTTCAAACAATTGCCTCTCGTTTCCGTTTCATATAACACTATCTAATTCGACCTTTTAATTAAGAGTTTCGGATCCTAAACGAACTTTTATCATATTCAACTTTATCTGAGTTTTTTTTTAATAGTAAAAATAATGGTAAGCGTTCATTCATTTTTTTTTCTTTTTTTTTTATACACTAAAAAATATTTTAAGTGTATTCTTTCTCTCTATTTTTTTTTTAATTTCTATCAACACCTCTTGAATTAAAAAATGTTTTTACAATTGATCTAAAATCATTTTTATTTTAATATGTTTAAAATTTATTCTATTAATTAAATATAACAAAATAAATAATTCATAAAAAAACAACTTAAAGTTAAACATGACAAATGTGTGATGTCTTATCGGGTTCGCGTCGTGTCATGTTAACTTATTTATTTTTGTTTCGATTTTGTGTCGAGTTTCTGGTTAAGTTTTTGACATTGTGAATCTGTTGTAGCATGTCGGGTTGAAGCATTTTAAAAGTTGGAAAGTATGATATGAGAAGACCAAAAAGAAAAAATGAAACGCTAGAGTTGGGAAGTGGAATGATAAAATTCATAGTAAGGTTGGAAGAAAAAATGTAAAGAATTAGAGTTTGGGAACAAATGGGATCTATTATTAGGATGAGTAAAATAAAATCATTTTGAAAGTTTGAATTTTAATTTTAATTATTGAGTTTGGTTCTATTATATATATATATATATATATATATATATATATATATATATATATATATATATATATATATATATATTAATTTTATATAAACTAGTAAAGATGCCCGTGCAACGCACGGGTCAGATTTTTTCTTTTTTTGTTGATGTTTGGTAGGTAATGTAGACGAAAATCCAACATGTTAAAATGAATTTTCAAAGATAAATATTCTAAAAAAAATGGAAATAAAATAACATGATTTGGTGGTCTTTCAAAGTTAATTTCTTAGTAAGAAATAAACGAAAAGTACAATGTTGTCTATAGTACTTATATAAAGCAATATTCTATCAGTCCTAGCCATCCTCTGCAACACCAAAAATCACAACATTCGTCCCAATAAAAACCTGTAATAATAGATAAAAGGTCAAAAATCTACATTTACTATTTTGTACTAAGAAAATGTATAGAGAAATTTTGTGAAATGTCTAAAAGATGGGAGGGTTTGAGAAAAATTACCAAGAATTTTTGTTTTTTGGAAAATGACCATGACTTCCGCAGAGAGGAGCTCTGCAGAAGTCCTTATCTTCTGAGGAATGGATTTTGCTCTGAGGAAATGACATGTCATGGGAAAAAGACAAAAAAAATTCATGGTTCATCAGAGAGTACATTGGTTTCGCAGAGATGCCTCTGCGGATATGTTCTTCAGAGCTACTCCTCTGAGGAAATGTTCTTCGCTAAATTTTTTTTCGAAAAACATTTCCTCAGAGGAGTACATCTAAAGAACTGATCCGCAGAGGGCATCTCTGCAGAACCAATGTACCCTCTGAGGAACCATGAATTTTTTTTTGTCTATTCCCCATGACACGTCATTTCCTCAGAGAAAAATTCATTCCTCAAAAGATAAGGACTTCCGCAGAGCTCCTCTCTGCAGAAGTCATGGTCATTTTCCGAAAAACAAAAATTTTTAGTTATTTTTCTTAAACCCCTCCTTTTTTGTAATTTCACAAATTTTCTCAAATGTATATGATGTAGTGAAGGGAGATCTTATAGAAAATAAGCATGTTATCCCTATAATTTTATCTGCCACATAGGATATTAAGGAAGCGGAAAAATATTGTACTACAATGTTACATCAATGTAGTTTAAATAAAATCAAAGTACAATGCTATATGCAATTCTATGTCAATGTAGTTTTTTTAAAAAAAATAAAGTAAAATGTTATATTTGCTAGACTTTTTGGAAACTAAATGAAAATGGGATGCTATATTTAGGTACTTCTGAAAGTACGATGTTATATTTTGGTAATTTTTCAAAAAAAAAATCAAAATGAAAAAGCTACGTGTTGTTGCGATAAGGTGATGGTTCGTATTACAGGTTAACAACGGAATTATTGGGATAAACTTATTCAAATAATTTAAAGGAGTTTCTGGTCTAGGAAAAGAAAAGAATGGATTTTTAGTCCGTTTTTGTATTATACCTTTTACGAATTTGATTTTGAGTTCTGGACTTCTTGGAGGCTCGAGATAATGATAAACATGGTGTTATAAGGTTGTGGTTTGGATTTTTACGGGATTGGTACAGTAAAAATGTTATAAGCCAATTTGGTCATTTTTTGGGTTCTATTAAAAGAGGTTTATCCGATTTCTTTTTCATTCTTTGGGATTAGGTTCAACGAAAAAGATTCATAAAAGAGAAGTGAGGATCTTAGTAAAGGAGTTTTTGGTTCTATTCAGAAAAAAAATAGAGAATGAATAAGGGGTTGATAAAAGGTTCTAGGTTTTTAGGGTTCAAAATTGTGAAGCAAGTGCAATTTTGTCTTTTTTTTTTTGTAGAGGTATTGGAGATTTGTGATTTTAAGTCATTGCTTCCAAGATATCTGAAAATTATATAAAATTGTGTTATAATTGAAGATTTGTAATTTTTTAATGTATAAAACAAAAAACAAAAAAGTTTGAGAAAGTTACATGAAATGCAAAGATCGAGAATATCGGAAAAAGTCCAGTATGACCCACTTGTTGACGCGCCTGTTAATTTCTTGAAGCTCAAGTCCCTTCAACGTATTAAGCCCAAAAGAAACAGTATATATATATATATATATATATATATATATATATATATATATATATATATATATATATATATATATATATATACACATAGAGAGAAAACCATTATTATCAAGGAACAAAGTAACCAATCTAAAACGTCAAAATTTAAAGCGATCAAAGGCAAAAGGAAGGGTTGTAGACTTTTACAATGTACGTACATGTACTATATTATAACAAAACTCACATCCTCTTTTTTAGTTTAATTTTTTTTAAGCCATGTTTTTTATCGAAAAAAAAAACTGAATATACATTGTTCATGATTTTTCGTCCTCTTTCCATAGTGATACATATTGTTATATAAAAAATGAACTTTTTTTTTCAAAAAACTCACTTCATTTTCTTTATTTGTTGAAAAGTTAAGGTCTATTTTTTTTGTAGAAAAAAAAATAATAAATATATCAGATTCATATTGATGTTAAAAAAAAATGAAATTTCAGTTCAAATTCACATTGTGAACCTGTTCAGATTCATATTGTGAAGTTGTTCAGATTCACATTGTGAACCTGTTCAGATTCACATTGTGAACCTCCTTAGATTCACAGTGTGAATAATAGTAATTCAGATTCACAATGTGAATAAATCCATTTGTTGATTTTACAAAACTAATTTATAAGTAATGAAAACGTTAAAATATTATAAAACTACACGGAATATATTTCGATTCATATGTAAATTTCACTAAGTTAATTTGCGAATGATCAAAGAGTTGAAATAGTAAGTCAAAGTCACATTGTGAATGTTACAAATTGAAATATTTACAGTTTAGATTCACAGTGTGAATCTGAGCTGATCCAGTTTTATTATTATTATTATTATTATTATTATTATTATTATTATTTTGTTGATGCTTATTAATAGAATACAAAAAATTAATATTTTTGGTATAATTAGTTTTTTTGGATAAAAATAAACTTTAATATTGAAGAAAATAACAAAATGAAGTGGGTTTTTTTCGAAAAAAAGTTCGTTTTTTTATATATCAACATGGATATTTATGGAAAGAGGACGAAAAATCGTGAACAATGGTATATTCAGTTTTTTTTCTGATAAAAAGTGTGGGCTAAAAACATTTAAACAAAAAAAAGAGGTGAGTTTTTGGTAAGGAGATGGATTTTTTGTTATAATCTGGTGTGTGTGCGTCCAATGTACACATGTACATCTATTTCCTTGACTGTTCATAATTATGATTTTCCACGATCACGATTGGTTTATTGGTTCCTTGTTAATTTGAGCTTTATTTTCGACGATGGATTTTTTGGTTTAGCCTTATTTCCTGTTCTTGTTTGATGAAGGGTTAAGGCAGAATCAAGTAGGGATGAGCTTTAGAACCGGACCGGTTCGGAACCGGAACCGGTTTTCCTTTATTATAAGAACCGGGAACCGGACCGCCGTTCTAGTGCCGGTTCCGGTTCCGGTCCTGGTTTTTCGGTTATTTATCAAACTAGAACCGATTGAAATATTATAGATGATATGTTATCTTCCAGAGCTTGTAAATGATTAAATATTTAACCAAATTATGACTTTATACATTTTAAATTGAAGTACAAACACTCAATTACATGATGAAAAAAGAATCAAGTAATTCCGACTTCATATGAGTGAATTATGCGCATTTTAAAAGCGGGACAAATTCAAAAAAAAATGCTGAAACTGAAAATACGCAACATTGATATGCTGTCTTCCGAGGTCTATAACTGATTCAATATCTAACCAAAATATGTGTTTTTATAGTCTAAAATGAAGTACAAACACCAAATTACATGTTGGAAAAAAAATTAAGTAATTCCGACGTCATATGAACGAGTTATACACATTTAAAAAAATGGGACAGATTCAAAAAAACAAAAAAAAATGTTGAAATACAGAGAACACAGCATCGATATTCTTTCTTTCGGGGCATGTGTCTGATTCAATATTTAACCAAAACATATGTTTGTACAGTAAAAAATGAATTACAAACTCCAAATTACATGTTGGAAAAAAAATCAAATAATTTCGACTTCATATGAGTGAGTTATGCACATTTAGAAAAACGGAAAAATTGTCAAACCGGTTCCGGTTTTTAAAACCGGGACCAGTTTTCATAAAAATGGAGAACCGGTAACCGGACCTTCTTACCGATTCCGGTTCCGGTTCTGATTCGGTTCCGGCAGTCCTAATGCTCATCCCTAGAATCAATTATTCGACTGTCTATAAGATCCAATGTTATCTATGATTAGTATATGCGAGTGTTGCAAGGTTGGTGGAAGTTTCATTGATGGGTTTATGTCTGAGCAGTTGGCCAGTAGAGGAATGTCTAGCCGTTCTCTATGGTGTGAGGATAGGATGTATCCGCATCCTAGTGTGTATTGTTAGGGGTGTGCTGATGATCTTCTGAGACAAATACGAGTAGGTGTGGAAGGTAGTATGGGCTCGTACTACCGGAAGCACAGGACCCGTACGTGTAGCAGGGAAGTCACAACCCAAGGGTTTTGTTATTTAGAACAGCTCGTATGGTATGAAATACGTCTTGTATGATATTTTACGGTTTATTTTCAGTATGGTGCTCATGAGGGGATCAGGTTCAGGAGCCGGAGCGGGCGGCCAGGATAGGACAGGGTTGTCCAAGGATCATATTAGGGTGTTGATTTCTGTTGAGGTTGTTAATGCTGTCCAGGGATTGATACCGGAGTTGTTTGGGTCTATCAAGACCGCAAATATTGAGTTGTTCGACGATCATTATGCTACACTTTTTGAGGTTACAATTGTTGCAGCTACCACGGCTGTTGCAGCCATTGGGGTTCGTGGGGAGAGAGCCTTCCAGTATCAGGACTTCGATAATACGAAGCCTCTAGTGTTTGATGGAGTTCAGGATCTGATAATTATGATGAGGTGGTTATCTGAACCTTCTTAGGTCAGGGACGAAGGAATGGTGGAGATTAGTGACTTACTAATACATTCCGGAGCAGAGGGCTGTTGTAACATGAGAGCAGTTCTCTAAGATGTTTCGCATGAGATATGTTCCATTGGTGGAGCGAGAGAGGCTGGCCCATGAGTATTTGGATCTGAGGAAGGGGACTGAGTCGGTGACTGAGATCACCAATATGTTTACTAAGAGGGCTTTGTTTTGTCCTGAGTTTTCTGCTTCTAAGCAAGCTTATATGACCTGGTACTTGAACATGCTCAAGACGAACATCCACCAGTTTGTGTCCACTAAGTGTTATGGTACACTTGTGGAGCTACAGGAGGCTGCGAGGAGGCATGAGATTGAGATGAAGCTCCAGGGAAGGGAGCGGAGGCATGCTCCAGTGCAGATGCAACCTACGACAAAGTGGTTCAAGGCCGCTGATGTGATATCTGGGGGTCAGAGGGGCCACACTTATGGAAAGTACGGCAACGTTCATGATGGTTCTTTTCAATCTTATTTTGGGTGCCACAAATGTGGCAAGGAGGGGCATTATGCCAAGGATTGTTGCCAGCAGGTCCCTGTACCGAGTACCAGGATATGTTATCACTGTTGAGCAGGTTGGCCAAATTAAGGCCAACTTTCCCTTGCTCACCGCGGGACCGGAGCAGCCTCCAACACCAGCCACATTGAGGATCACAGATGGGTTCAAGAATAGGGCGGAGCCCCTGAAGGCTTGAGGTCGTGCTTTTCAACTAACAGCAAAGGAGGCCAGGGCGTGGCCGGATGTTGTTACTGGTATTTTTCCATTTATCATTCTGTCAATTATTTTATGGTATGCGTATGTTTATGCCTCTGATAGGTACCTTCTTAGTGAATTCTTTTCCTACTCTTGTGTTATTTGACTTGGATGCGAGTCGGTCCTTTGTATCTCTGTCGTTTAGTAGGATTTTCGATATGAGCCTTAGAAAGCTAGAGTGACCGTTGCGGGTTTCTATCGCCAACGAACACAAGATTTCTACATCGAGTGTTTTCTGGGATTTTGTTTTAGAGATTTTTGGGGTGCATTACTCGATTGATCTGATCCATATTCTGATGGGAGACGTGTGTGTGATTGTAGGGATGGATTGGATGAGTAGATTATGGGTTATGATCGATTGTGAGGGTCAGCGGGTGATAGTTCGAACTCGAAGTGGGGGAGTACTGGTTATTTATGGAGAGGGTACCAGATTAGGATCAACTTTTTGTTCTACTACTAGAGCTCGTCAGTATATTCAACATGGGTGCAGGGGTTATCTTGCTTATGTGGTTGATGCCCGATTTGGGAATCATGTTTCGATTTCGTTGGTGCCAGTGGTTAGAGACTTTGCTGATGTGTTCCCGGAGGAGTTTCCTGGTGTGCCTCCGGAGAGGCATGTCAGGTTCAGGATTGATTTGGTTCCGAGTGCGGCCCTTAGTGCTAAGGCGTCGTACTGTTTGGAACCACCTGAGATGCAGGAGTTGTCCTCTCACCTTCAGGACCTGTTCGGCAAGCGGTTTATTAGACCAAGTAGTTCGCCATGAGGAGCACCGATTTTGTTCTTCAAGAAGAAGGATGGTTCACACCAGATGTGCATTGATTATCGGGAGTTGGACAAGTTGACGGTGAAGAACCGTTATTCCCTTCCGCGGATTGATAACCTCTTCAATCAGTTGTAGGAATCGTCTTGGTTCTTCAAGATCGACTTGAGGTTAACGTATCATCAGATGAGGGTCAGAGAGGAGGATGTGGAGAAGACCGCGTTTTCAGACTCGTTATGGTCATTACGAGTTCGTGGTGATGCCATTTGGGCTCACCAATGCACCTGCGGCTTTTATGGATTTGATAAATTGGGTATGCCGGCCGATGGTCGATCGATTAGTCATTGTTTTCATTGATGATATCTTGGTGTATTCCAAGACCAGGGAGCAGTATGAGCGTTGGGTTATTAATGTATTGTGTCAAAGTGTTTTGTACTAGAATAACATCATTTATTAATGGGTTGGGCATGTCCATCCATCTTTATGGTTTGCTAGGGTTAGACTATTTAATGTGCATGCATGTATCATTAGGGTTAATTGATTGTATTGCCCTACTTAGCTTTTACAGAAAAGTTCACGTTGAACTCTTCTAAAGCTTTGATAATATTAAGCATTTGACACATCTTTGATCATTGTTCTTGTTATTTGATTCACTCTACTTTTAGAATTTAACGATCTTAAGTTTGATTGTTTCACAATTGGTATCAGAGCAGGAGATTGTGTAACTCATACGCTAATCTTCTGTCGAGTTCTGTTAGGGTTTGCGTTTTTATTGGATCTGTCTTGTCATCTTCATCGTTTCTATCGATTGTAGACGTCAGATCTAAATCCTACTTTTACCCTGAACTCGTTTATTGTTTTACACATCTGATTCTATACAATTTTCTATGAATCTCTAAATCATGCAGCACGAAGATCCCTATACTCTTTCTTTCAATCTTTCCAGTAGTATCGGATCTACTACTAGAATCCCAATCCTTTTTCCGCAGGATTATGAAGTCTGGGCATTGCACTTCGAAGAATATGTTCTCGGGATTGAAGATCATGGCACCATAATATGGGAGGCCATGACGCATAAGACATTCTCTCATACGGCTACAAGGAAGGTCGTCAAGACTCAAGCCGACTACAACGTAATTCTTGTTGAAAATAAATATATTCCTCAAGACGAAAAAGACAAGTTGTTAAGCAACATCAAGGCGATGAGAATAATCAGGTTCGCTCTTCCTCTAGATACTTTTTGTCTGGTGAGTGCATGCGAGATGGCAAAGGAAATATAGGATAGGTTAAAGGAGCTATACTCAATTGATGCCGATTTGGAACACTCAGTTCAAACGTTGCTTCTATCGGAGTTTGGTGCTTTTGTTCAAAAGCCAAAAGAAAAACTTGATCAAACATTCAATCGTTTTAATCATCTTTTGAGTAGGATGTTAAAACACAAAATCAAGCATGAAACAATAGAGCAAAAGGTCACGTTTATGAATGGATTGAGATCAGAATGGAAAGCAGTTTTATCCACAGTAAAAGCTCATGAACAGTTCAAGAGTTACACTTTGGCGAAGCTTGTGGGAATTCTAAGATCCCACAAAGAGGAAGTGATGAAGGATGTGA
Organism: Lactuca virosa; assembly: GCF_052849685.1. Classification (NCBI taxonomy): domain Eukaryota; kingdom Viridiplantae; phylum Streptophyta; class Magnoliopsida; order Asterales; family Asteraceae; genus Lactuca; species Lactuca virosa. The sequence continues at coordinate 95,465,838 of NC_136430.1, read as the reverse complement.
GGAGTGTGTCCGACATGGGTTCATTGGCCTTGGTTGGGAATGGCAAAAAGGTTCCTGAAGAAGATTTCAAATCCGACTTTTTGGATAGTGAACTTACCAAAGAGGAACATGCTCTTATGGTATCTAATCCCAAAAAGTTCATCAAAAAGAACTTTGGCCGGTTTAAGAACAAGAACAGGCTGGGAAACTTCAGTTCAGAAAGGTCAAGAGAAGAAAGCTTCAAGAACTTTCAAAAGGAAGAGGATAACCAGGAAAATAAGTTGTTAGGAGATTCTGGCTATGATTGAAATTACTGCCATGGCAAGAATCATTTTGCTAAGGAGTGTATGTTAAGAAGCATGAATGAGAAGAAGGAGGATGAGAAAGACGAAGCAGAAGATAGAGGATTTGAGGAAAAAGAGTGTTGGGAATGGAAATCCTGCTTTGATTATGTAGGAAGGTGGTGACGAATTTGGACGTGTTGTAGTATGGTCCACATATTTAGAAAACGAGGAAGTTCGGAAGCCCACACATGGTGGATGTTTTGTGGCAAAGTCTGAAGTGTCAGAGTACGAAGGAAGATTTCTGATGTTTCAAAGGGGGTATGCGACTGATGGCGGCCAGACCTCTGAAAGTTGCTTTGCTACGAAGCCTGTTTGTGAACAGGTGACAGAATGCAAGAAGGTCATCAATAAGGTACACTATATACTCCCGTTAGACGTTACGAATCTAAATTAGATGATTTAAATTATACTTTCTCTAATTTTAGCGACACTTTAAAGAGAAATCTTCTAAGTAATTCTAACCTAAGTGATCAAATCAGCAGGGTAACAAATAAAAGTGAAGAGAGAAGGATGTGGATAGAGAAGTTGGAATTAGAGCTTAATATATCAAAGGATGATGTCATTTATCTTAAGAAAGACAATTTAGCACTTTTAAAACAAAGGAATATTTTCTGTTTAATTGCGAAGTGTTTATATTTCTATATTACTCAACTGCATCTTCATTGTGAAATAGGTAAAAAAATATACACAAAATGATTTTACCCTTTCTTGAATTGAAAGAGGATGAAATTTATGCAGAGTGCTATAAGTGTGAATCTATTGTGTCCTCTGATGATGTTTCCGACTCGTACACAATAGGACTTGAAAAAATAGAAGCATATATTCAGTCCAAAGAACACAAGAATATGTTAAAACAAATGTTGGATGCAAAATGATAAAGAACAAATCATATCTAATACTATACAAAAATTTAACACATTGTGCACTAAATTAAGTTCAAAAAATGTTTTTGATGCTGAGAATGTTTCTGAATTTGATGAAAGCGACACGACTGAGATTTCTGTAGAGGATCAGATAGATTGCTCTGCATTTGTACAAAATGAGGTCGAACCAAAGAAAAAGTTGATTTCTGAAAATTGAATTGAATATATATTCGTGTTGTTAAAAATAAAGGTTCAGAAGTTTTAAAAGCAAAAGCCACTGTTTTTCCGAAAGTACAAACCGTCCCTAATCAAGTTTTCGTAAAAACTGGACTGGACAAAACTGATACATCAGAACTGACGTCCATTGTTAATAACGATAATGCTGATGGCTGTGACAAATTTTTATGGTCTGGACCAATAGACAATGTAGACGAAACAAATGGTCTTTCTGAAATGACCTCATGGAAAACGAAAGGAAAATACGTTTCGGAACCACTGAATCGTGTTGACCTTCGTTACGATCAGGCAGGGCCAAGTGGCACTAAGAATGTCCCCAGTGAAACTTCTTCTGAAAAACATGAAAAGCCGGTCAGAAAAGAGAAACCTAGAACTAACATTCTTAAGTCAACTGAGGAACTCATTGCTAAGAAACGACAACTGAATGCTAGATAAAGGAAGAACTTGCAAGAAAGAAAACGTTTCTGGAAAAACAAGAATTCTAATCAAAATTTTGTTAATTCAAAAAAATATTAAGTTCAAAATTTGTCAACACATGAAAAGATGTTAAGGGAAAAAATAAATTTGTTTCGGAACCAAAGATTTTTCTCTAGGAATACGAAGCTAACTTGAAAAAGAAGGAAAAAGCCTTTGCAAAGAGAATGGCTAAGAAACACAATGAATTTATACAACGAAAATCAAATGTGGTTGAAGTTAATCTTGGTGAAAATAAAATGAAGGTTTTTAAAATATTCAAAGGGGAGAATTGTGTTTTGCTAAAAAGAACCTTCTGGGTTGATACGAATGTAACTTTTCCTGTTCTTAAGAAATCCTCACAAGGACCCAAGAATGTTTGGATTCCTAAATCTATTTGAATTTTGTAGGTAACACGTGATGAACAATACGAATCTTAATGGTACATCGACAGTGGCTGTTCACGTCACATGACAGGAAGGAGAGAAGAACTGATGGAATTCCGATATTTGGAGGACGGTGGCAGAGTAAAGTATGGAAACAACGCCACATGACAAATTAAAGGATACGACATGATTACGAATGACAAATTCTCCATTCGGAAGGTAGCTTATGTGGAAGGCCTGCAACATAATCTAATAAGCGTTTCTCAATTGGTTGTAGGTATTGGGCTGAAAGTGTCATTTGATGACGAGGGATCTAAGATTATTGAGAAGAAAACAAAAGCGGTGCTTCTGAAATCAAAAAGAAAAGTGGAAATGTAACCTTTGAATCTGAATCCGATCAAAGGGAATCCAGCCATTTACTGTCTTACAAAATCATCTTCGGATGATAGTTAGCTGTGGCACCGACGGCTCTCGCATCTGAATTTCAACAACATCAACAAACTCGTACTTGGCGATCTTGTACGTGGCTTACCTCTTCTGAAGTTTGAGAAGGAACATTTGTGTGTTGCTTGTGAGCTAGGAAAGCAAAGTCGTAAAAGTCACTCAACTATTATCAACACCAAAGTAATCAAACCTCTAGAACTTTTACACATTGATCTTTGTGGTCCATCTGCCATCAAGAGCATTAGTGGTAATAAGTATATTCTAGTTATAGTTGACAATTTTTCAAGATTTACTTGGGTTTACTTTTTAGACAGAAATCAAATGCCACTTCAAAGCTAAAGGATTTTATCAATCAGATCTAGCTTCAATTGCGAAAGCCCGTTCAGAATGTTCGCAGTGATAACGGTTCTGACTTCAAAAACCAAGTGTTTGAAGAATTCTTGACTGAAAAAGGTGTTGCTCACAACTTCTCTGCTCCTTACACTCCTTAGCAGAACAGTGTTGTTGAAAGATGAAAGCACTCTCTCTGCAAAGCTGCAAGGACAATGTTATCCTTTTCGAATCTTCCACTTTACTTCTGGGCTGATGCTATCGGAACTGCCTGTTTCACTTAGAATCGCTCTCTAATCAATAAGAGATTCCTAATCACACCTTATGAGATTCCGAATAAACAAAAACCTAACGTTAAGTTCTTTCATTTCTTTGGTTCCAGGTGTTTCATATTAAATTCCAAAGAACAACGGAACAAATTTGATGTGAAGGCAGACGAAGGAATCTTTTTGGGGTACTCTCTTACTTCTAAGGCATATAAGGTTTTGAACAAGAAATCCAAAAAGATAGAAGAAACCTATTATGTCAACTTTGACGATAATTATCTAAAGAAGTATAAGAAAGTTGTTTGTCCATCTGAGGAGATTTTTCCCTCAGCAAATCCGATGAAGATTCCTCTTTCAAATATTTATGAGGAATTCATGAGCTTGTTTGATGAGCCCGAAAAGGCTATTTCTTCAGAATCCAATGCAACAGATAATAAGGAAGACGAACTGAAGAAAATCATTGATGACGCTGCCAAAGATCTTGGAAATGAGCCACCCATTCCGAAGGGTTCTGAAATTCCACCTCAGCCACAGGCTTCTAATGCTCCAGTTCAGGGGGAGGGTTCCACTTCAACCTCCACAACCGATACACCTTTTCAGGGGGAGAATTCAAATCCCGAAGTCAATGATGACATTCCAATCTAAGGGGAGAATCTAATTCTGAACGTATAGTCCCATGAAAACTTCTAGGGGGAGAATGAGAATGAAAATAATGACTCCGACGCTCAACCGGAATTCGAAGACGTGAATGCAAAATTGGATCCAACCTATGATCCGAACTACCCTCCATTGGCAAATTGGAACACAGATCATCCTAAATCTCAAGTTATTGGAGCAGTTTTTAAGGAGTTCTCACAAGAGCTCAACAAAAATCGAATCAAACTGTATTATTTTCAAAAATGGAATTTTGCATGTTTAATTCGTTTATCTCCAAAATTGAGCCTAAAACTGTAAAGATTACTCTTGATCATTCTGATTGGGTGCAAACTATGCAGGAAGAGCTTAGTGAGTTTGAGCGTAACAAAGTATGGAGATTGATTCCAACTCCGAAGGATGCATCCGTGGTCGGATTAAAATGGGTATTTTAGAATAAGCTTGACAAAGAAGGAAACGTAATGAAGAACAAGGCACGTTTAGTTGTGTAAGGATACTGCCAGGAGGAAGGAATAGACAATGAAGAGACATTCGCACCGGTTGCAAGGCGAGAATCAGTTCGTATTTTCCTTGCCTATGCAACTCATAAAATTTTTGAAGTCTATCAAATGGACGTGAATTGTGCGTTTCTGAATGGTAAATTATAAGAAATCATCTATGTGGAACAGCCACTAGGTTTCGTAAGTGAGAAATATCCAGATCTTTGCTACATTTTGGATAAGGTTGTGTATGGTCTAAAACAAGCACCTCGTGCATGGTATGAAACACTCACTCATATCTTGAAACAATTCAAATTTAAACAAGGCTCGGTCGACCCAACCTTCTTTCGCAAGAAAGATGGTGACCATCTGATGATTGTTCAAATTTAGGTTGATGATATCATTTTCGTATCCACTAATCCTAGATTAATATCTGAGTTCTAAAATCTAATGGAAACTTAATTTAAGATGAGCTCAATGGGTCCTATTAACTTTTTCCTTGGTTTAAATATTAGATAGAGTTCAGAGGGTATATTTATCAACCAGGAAGCTTACACGAAGACCTTGCTTGTGAAATTTAGAATGGTAGGAGATTCAAAGGTCAAGGTTCCAATGGCGTTCAGAACGAAGCTTACACCATCTTTGGACAAGCCAACAACGGATATGAATCTTTATCGACAAATGATTGGATCTTTAATGTATCTAACATCTAGTCGTCCAGATATAATGTTTGTTGTTTGCTATTGCGCCAGGTTTCAGGCAAATCCACGTGAACCATATATGACTGTTGTGAATAATATTCTCCGATACCTTAAAATAACCACCTCTCTCAGAATCTGGTACCCTTCTAACTCAGGATTCTTTGTGTAAGCATACTCTGATGCTGATCTTGGTGGATGCGGTGTTGATCGTAAAAGTACAACCAGAGGATGTCAATTTCTGGATGGAAAACTAGTCAGTTGGGAATCTAAGAAGCAAACATGTGTCTCCTTATCCTCTGCTGAAGCTGAGTATATCGTTGTTGCATCATGCACTTCTCAAGTTGTTTGGATTCAAATTCAGCTTAGAGATTACGGGATAAATATGAAGAGGATTCCATTATACTGCGATTCAGAAAGAGCAATTCGGATAGGTCATAATCCAGTGCAACACTCTAAGACAAAACATATTGCACTAAGATATCATTTCGTCAAGGATCACGTTGAGAATGGAAACTTTGAAGTACACTTTGTAAGAACCCTCTGACCAATTAGCTGGTATCTTCACAAAGGCCTTTACCAGAAACGACGTTCAATAATATTTTACAAGGTCTAGGATTGATAGAAGCGGACTCAGTTTCGAAACCCCATTCGTAATCGGAAATTACTGTTCACGTTCCGAGAATTCGGAATGGTTCAGAGCGAACTGTTCAGCTGAGCCTCAGAACGCCTCTGTATACTTTTTATATTATGTGTTTTCCAATTGATTTCGAGCTTCAGAATGTTTCGGAAGCCACTATTCATCTATGCTTCAAAATTTATTTTTCTTAATATTTTCTTTATTTTCTGTTTATCTTTTTCAGAAAAATTAAAAATCACAAATTTTTTTTCTTTTTTTCTGTTTTATCTTCTTAAGAAAAATCAAAAATCACAAAAATATTTTCTTTATTTCTATTTTATATTTTTCAGAAAACCCAAAATTACAAAAAATATTTTTCTTTCTTTGTGTGTTATTTTGAGAATACATTTTTGCTTCAGGTACATATTCTTGTTACCTCAATTCAGAACGACAGGGAAGGTATACAATTCCGAATCTTTATACTAGCTAAGTGTCGCTAGAAGCATGTTGATGCATGATGTCCTAAGCCTCTGAGATTCTATGTTTGAAGCCTTAATGAAACTATCACTCCGATTGTTTCTTCCCAATCAGGCTGATATTCACATAAGTCACTGAGCTACCTTACTCTTCTCACAATGAGTTAAGAGATGACTGCTTAGTCACTATTTTATAGCAGAGGTACATTTTTCTCTTCGGAACCATCTCTAACATTTCTCCATATACCTCAATTTCATACAATGTAACCCTTGAGACTCTCAGAATTTACCACTGAGGTTTATGGTTGCCCAACATCTGTGTTCAAGATCTTTAAATCGTTATCACCACGATTTAAGTGAAACCCAAAATCGGAAACCTATTTCTGTATTGACGATGAACAATTATTATGTTCTAGATTATTTCACCAAGGAATTGACGATATAACATTTTTGGTTGATACCTTAGAAGTTTGAAATCTCATTTTTATTTTTATTTTTGAGTGATCTTTATGAAAAGCTCTCGACCCAAGACTTTTCTTCCTAAAAGATGCAGGTTTTATTTTTCCTTGAGATTCTCAAAATTATTTTGTTACTCAAAATATATCCAAAGCTTACTTGTTTTTATGGCTACAGTGGTTAGACAAGTACTTCTTCCAGAATTTTAGACTTATATTAAGTTTCGAAATTTGGTTGAAGCTAAAGCCACCCCAGAAGCCTATTTAAAAAGAAGCCTTTCACTATTTCTTAATAAATAGATGATCGTAATTCAACGGGATGCCACACAAGCACTTCCGAATCTCTTTTGATTCAGAAGGAAGAGACCGTTGCCCGGGATCAATCTGAATTTCATGTTAATTTTATTTGACATCACTAAAATTGTGACATCCCCAAATTCACGGTCATTTTAAAAATTTTATTTATGCTTATTTGAAAATCAGAGTATTCAATTTTAAAGAATAATGTTGCGGCATTTGTTCCCAGAAAACATGATAAGTATATTCTCAAAGCATTTCCGAAGAAATGTATCTTGTTTATAAAGCTTTGGGATGTCATCGTCACTACAGAAACATAAGCATAAACAGACCTTACATTCATTTACACTAGTGATTTACATCTCCTTTAATCTCTCAGTGTAATGTAGCTTCGTATTGACACCTGTGATACAAATAAACTGAGTGAGTCAGGTTGTCATCCCACAATAATATAGTTAATTTGTTTCTTCACATAATTTATGTCAAACAGTTAACCCGATTACCCATCCCCATTTTCTTCATTTAATCTTCCCTAAAGACTTATCTTAAGGGTCATCTCCTATATTGTATTTACCTCTCATCTCCTGACATCACATTTCCTTATATGTTTGTTCCTAAGGACTTTTCCTAACGATCATCGCCTACATCGCATAGACTGTACTGATTCGGGGATTACTCCCTCAATACGTGTCCAGTAAGGGTTAGGGTATCATCACATGAATACATAGTTACAACAATGCCTGAACTCGTAATTCATAGTAAGGGTTAGAGTATCATCACATGAATACCTAGTTACAACATCGCCTGAACCCTTAATTCATCACCTACAGATTATGAGCGTGCTGGTGTTTCCACATGACTCTTTGAAGATCTTGCTTAATTCATCATCCGGTAATTCATCATCCGGGTATTTACTATTGAAGATCATCTGTAGGAACCTTAGAAACATGAGAAATTTATCTTTTCTTTTTCCTTCAACATTGCCAACCATTTCATTCAAGGTGTATCTCAAAAAGTTGAAGTCGAGACCCGTAGCGAGAGCAGCAATGGAACCCGTGTTTAGTAACGAGATCTCGTCAGCACCGGGTCTTCTTCCAGAGATGCAGCTCACGAACACATGGACCAGGAACCTCCAATAGGGTGGCAATAGTTTCTTGATTGTAGGAGGAAACACACCCTCATAGCCCATTCTGTCACACCCCAAACCAGACGGCGGAAACGTCTGGGGGTGGATGACTTCATTTGTAGTATCACAACACATGCAATATAGTAATCAAACTACAAACAACCATTATATTTAAAAAGTATAAGTATTTACATGTGTTTCATCATTGTATATATTGAAACCAAAATAGTTATACACAAGAAGACAAGACTCAAATAGCTCCATCTTCTCAAAAGTTCGGGGAGTACCTGTCTACTGGTTCCCTGAGAATACAAGTAATTTGAAAAGAGAGTATCAACATAAAGTTGAGTGAGTGCATAAGTTTTTATGTTTGAAAGTATGTTTCTGTTACTTGAACATGTATACTGTTCCATAAAATCCTATATTTTTTTGTTGTATATATGAACGTAGTTTTAATCTGATAAAACCGTTCTGTTTGTAAACTAATGTTCTGTATTTGTATTCCTTTATGTAAAACTTGTATCTGTGAGTGTGCCTGGTTGCACCAACTGTTATTGTAAACTGTAATGTAATACTGTAAATTGTATCATGTAAAACTAGTACTTTGGAAAATGTACTTAAGTTTAGTCAATTATACATTAACGTATTGTTAATATCTTTTTAATGAGCTATTATAACCATACTGAGACTAGATGGCCTGACCCAACGCATTGAAGGCGTTGAAAGCTGTTGATAAGAACTGTCACTCATAAGCGTGTATGGCTGACTGTAGCTAGCAGTCTGAGTGCGAGGTTGTCAATCCCAATATAGATCTATACACACATTGTTTCGATCCTCGACTGGAGATTCTGGTTATAATGTCAGGACTTTAACTATATTTTTTAAATGAATTTAACAACCTGTACCAAATGACTCATAAAAAACATATAAACATTACATGTATAATAGTTATGAAAACCCAATCATTCTGAAATAAATGATTGACAGTATGATCTTGAATTAGTATTCTTAACATGTATCTGAAAGATGTATATCCTTGATTACTTTTGAATTAAACCTTTGATTCTTGTAAAACAATGTACTTTAGTATACTTAATTTATGAATTAATGTTCTATGATTCACAAATTATACCTATTATAATTTATATGTACTTTCTGAATTGATACTGAGTATTCATGAATGCATCCCCTTGCTCAACATGTTACAAAGTGTAATTGAACTTAATGAACTAACTTTTATACTTATATACATATACAAATATATAAGTAAAATTTTAATGACGCTCGGACGAATAACTGATACTTATAATCCCACATCCAAACAAGGAATAGGAACCAAAGTGGGTTATCAGTTCTAAGCCTTTTAAATCTTATATATATATATATATATATATATATATATATATATATATATATATACAAATATGATTTCTGAGAGAAATATAAGTTTATAAAAACATTTAAAAGAAGTTTAATATTTTGAAATACATTTTGGTGACTTGATGTCATTTTAATACAATCATTGAAAACTATTTGATTTGGTGATAGCTGAAATCCATTTTGATAAGATATTTGAAACCATTTGTTTATAACACAAAATCCTTGTGTTAAACTTGTATTCCCCCCTTAAAACAGTGAAATCTATGAAAATACGGGGGTATGAACTCACCTGATTGTGAGTGAACTGGAAGGTAAGATAGATATAGGATGCTTGTGTTCACAATTGAAGTTCCAAAGCACAGTTGGATCCTATAAGGCATATATTCACATATATGTGTATTAAATTAGTGGTTATAACTACTAACAAGTATAGGAAACCACCTAAGATTGTAGGAAACACCCTTAATGAAGTGTTAGGGTCACAAATGGAAGCTTGGAAGGGGTTCACGGCCACCCAAGGATGGGTTTGCGGTCGTATAGAGTTCACGGCCTCATGAGGTTCACGACCCTTATGAATCTATGAAGGTTTCACGGCCCTTATGAAGGGTTCACGACCGTGATCCCTTCAAACTCATGAAGATGATGATGAAACTTGACAAATCAACGATAGGATCTAGTAGTTCTTCAAGTATGACAAGATTAAGGGTGAAACACTTACGTTTTTTAGGCTTTAGACTGTTCACGGTTGAAGCTTTTTTAGAGAGAATGGATGTGTTCACGGTTGGGAGGAGGAGAAATGAGAAGAAAATGAGGCCACTCCAATATATATAGGAGGTGGTTCACGACCGTGAATCTAGTTTGCGGCCGTGAACACCTTGTGAGTGATTTTCTATTTCGAATTTAACTTCCCAATCTCAAGCTAACTCATCCTAGCATCCATTCATACATTACACTAGGCTTAGAAACTCTCAAACAGACCCTTAACATTGCTAAAAGATAGCAGAAACTAGTCTGACTTTGATTGAATTGAATGACTGTACAAGATAGAAAATTCGGGTTGTCACACTTTCGTTCGATGATCTCCTCAGTCTGGTTCATGGAGATCTTGGTTGGAAATCCAAACTGGTCATTGATCTGTAATACCTCGTGGATGACTTGCTCAGTGATAGTGATCTTCCTTCCATTGACAGTTGCTTCTATGGAGATTGCATAATCATCTTCTTTGCACACCGCGGCTATGTTTCAAAACTACTTCACAAGATTTTGATAAATCATTGGACTGGATGTGAAAGCATATGCTAGACAACATTTCTTCAATCCATGAATCATGGACTTGAAGTCACTGTGTGCAGCTGGTGGATCCATCAGAAAGACAGGAACCTTGTGATTGTCGGAAATCTTCAATTCAGCCAATTTTGATCTGCACTTAACCAAGCCAAGTGAGAAAACAAATGATTTAAACAATTAAACTTAGTTTTTCTCATTAATCAATTAATTAGGCTTTAATATTGAATGAAATTAAATAAAATTAGTTCATGGTCAAAAGAGTGTTCACGGCTGTAAACGAGTTCACGGCCATGAGCGCTTCATCGGCCGTGAACGATTCATAGGCCGTGAACGGTTCATAAGCCGTGAACATCACAACAGCGCCGAAAACACGATTTGTTCCAATAGACCCTTAAAACATGGTCGATTTTTGTCAAGTTTAGTATGAATGATGTCGCCTTGAACGTACCTACACAAATCAACAAGCAATTTCGACAGAAAAACACGAAATGAAGTCGAATCCAGAATTGAGAGAGAGAGTTTGTTCGAAGGGTTCACAACCATGAATGAATAATGAGAGTAAAGAGGTTAATGGCCGGCAACCCTTGCTTTTATACCTGGACCTATTCACGGCTCATAGAGCATGGGCTGTAAACCCAAAGGGCCGGAAATCCAACCCAATACATCCAATATTTAATTAAAAATAAAACATTTTGAGGACATTTAAAAATTAAAATTAAAATAAAATAAAATCTAAAAAATTTAAAATAAAATAGGTTTGACTAAATTTTTTAATTTTTCAAAATTTTTTAGAAAAAATAAAATAAAATAAAAATAAAAATAAAGTAAACTAACACAAATTTCTTTTCACCAATGCAAATATATTTTTTTTTGTGATTTTGGGATCAAAGTTCTGGGACAAACTTAATCTGTTTTTCAGCACTTCCACCTTCATGAGTAGATCTGGTCAATCGCTGGTATTGTGGTCCACTTAAACACGAAAGATTATGATAATTGAGGACATACTACATGTGTCAAGACATTTGATCCTATGATCCTAAATGATATTCCTAGAAGACCATTTAGCTGACGACGACCACAGATATTGTTGTCCACCTAAATTTAGCAGTGAGATCTATAGACAACCTATTGAATGTTCAATTTTAAGTGTACTAGAACATGTTTCCCGCTTCCTGATATACCCCAATAATCAAGGACTTCCAAAATAGTCCTTACTTTAGATGAGTAGACAATTATTATGGGAGAAGTCAGATTTAGAATGCATATGTTGTACACTCAGGTCGGATCTTCCAATCTCGCATAGGGATGAACTTATGACTAACTAGAGTTAGAGGGGTTGAGAAGTAGAATGGTGCATATGTTGTGTACCAGGTCGAATCTATTCCAATCACGCAAAGGAGACAACATATGGCTAACAGACAAAAAGAATTGCATAGATAAAAAGATGCAGAGAAATAGAGTTGCATATGTTGCAGTCCAGGTCGAATCTTTCGATCACGCAGAGGAGGCAAAATATGACTGAAAGAAAGAAAGAAAGAAAATAACCTTCTACAGATCTACTTTATCTGAATTGCCTAGTTGCCCCGTCAGTATCGGAATTAAGGACATGAGTCCGTACATCGAGGAAAATTTAAGCCACAGTTCTAGATACAGATTATTTAGTGTATCATGTAGTTTCCCATGAATATCTCACTGTTCAATCTACCTGAGCGTCGTATTGTTAGGCTAAATGAGACTATCTAAGTCAATGATTGTCAAGTATTTTCTTAGTCCAACTATGCCTAGTCCAGTCCATATAAATCTTTCGTGCCTACCAGCGCATCGAACACAGAGCCTAGACAGTTCAGTGTTGGTACCTTACACAAACCAAAATCGCCTGTTATCACTGAGTTGATATCACTTCACAACACATCATATGCAGACATGCTAACAAAAGACACTATTTTTGGATTTTTGAAATTTTCTGATAAAATAAAAACAGAAATAACACTATTTTTGGATTTTTAATTTTCAAATTTTTGTTTTGTTTTTGTTTATTTCTCCCCCTAAATTTGTGCATGGGAGAGAATGGAAACGAAATGCGCAAATTTAAACTACCTAAAACAAAAATCAGTCCTCAAAACGTAGCATTTTTAGAAAGCCGACCAGCACATCGAATCGAGCTTTGTTAAACAGTTTTGTGAACAGATCTGCCACATTATTATCAGTGTGGATCTGCTCCTACCGAATGAGCGAACGCTCATAACAATCTCTGATAAAATGAAATTTGATGTCAATGTGCTTGGTTTTAGAGTGTTGGACAGGGTTTTTGGCTATTTGGATTGCAACATCGTTATCGCAGAAGATAAGGGTTTCAAGAAAATTCAAACCCTAGTCCATAAGCTGATCTGTGAGACACTCAACAAGCTATACTTTAACTCGGGAGCGTACTTGATGTTCTTAAATCTCAGCACTCCATTTGTGACATTTCCTCTCTTTGTGATCTTCCCTCCATCTCCTCCCGCGAAGGAAACATAGCCCCCATTAAAAGTCTGAATGACGTGCAGTTGGGAGATGTCTCCGGTCATGTGCCTGGAACAACCGCTGTCGACATACCAGGATCTGACGACATTCCTTCGCAGCTGTTCCCGCACAATGCGTGGGATCAATTAGATTTAGGAACCCATGTCATAACAACACTGGGTTTTCCTTTGTTAGCAACAGATTTTCCTTTTTCAATTTTTGAATTTGATTTATCACCAGATGCACAAGTAGAAGATTGAGATGATTGGACATTTAGATTCTTGGGCACCCATTGGTAGTTAGGTTTAGAAACTTTTACAGGTGATTTGGAAATAGTTTTCTTTTTTTTGAACGTTTAGGTTTCCGTCTAATATTAGCCGAAGACCCGCACGAAGACTTTGACGAACCCTACGTTGGCTTAGCCATGTTCGGCTTCGTAAAAGTACCTGTTGTATTTTCATGAAAAATCTGTTTATCCATTTTAAGCTCAGCCCGTTTCTTGTCATTATTGACATTCCGATCATCATTACGAGAACGAGGTCTCGAGAATTTTCTCACGAGAGATCTTCCTCGTGACTCGCTCTTTCTTCTATGTGCATTAAAAGGAACAAATACCCAATTTGGACAATTGCATGCGATGTGTCCAGCAGTTCCACAGTTAAAACATGTCTGCTTTTTAGCATAAGAACTGGTACCGCTCTTCCCAGGTCTAGTGTTTTTATTGACTCCCTTACTCTTCCCACACGTTCATGTACAAGATTCAGGTTGTGTGACAGGTGTAGGTGCAGTGGGTGTGCTTGTGACAGAAACATCAGATTTATCAAACAGATAATCAAACATATCAAAAAAATTTGAGTCATCAGACTTTGACACATCAGTTTTAGAATTAGAAACAAAAACAGACACATCAGATTTTGAAACAAGATTATCATTAGAAACACTCTCTTCAGAAGCCTGCTTGCCTTGACTTAAATGTAAATATGCATAGGAAGTAGAAATGTTAGTATCCTTTTCCCTAGCACTACTCTTCGTCACAGGTATAGCAGGTTTGCGATACACAAGATGTTCTTCTCTGTCCATCTCTTACTGGGTCATAGGGATAGCAGTGTAATTGTGATTAAAAGGAGGAGGGACACTCTCATACCCTAGACCTACTTGCTTATTGTCTTTCCATCTCATTTGTTTCTCTATGATGATTGCAACTCTCTCACTTGACACATCAAATTTCTTGAAATTAAAATCAGCATTTTCAAAATGTCTTTTTAATGTGTCAAGCTCGACAGTTAACTCAGCAAGTTGTTCTGTCACATATCTATAGTTTGCACATTTATTGTTGTACTCTTCCTGAAGTTTCCTAAAATCTTTGGTTTTTGCTTCCAATTGTGCTTTCAGGGGTTTCTGTCCATTCCTAAGGGTATAGCCTTTGTATTTTAGGTCCTCGTTCTCTCTACGCAATAAGTCGATTTGTTAACGTAAAAATTTAACAGTAGTTTCACAACATTTAGAGCATGAAAATTCATTGACCGGAAAGTTTTGTGGTTCCATTTTTATTTTGAATTTTCTTGATTAAATAAAAAAAAGCTTGAAAAGAGAGTTTTGTAACAAAAAGAAAGGTTTCACGGTCAAGATGAGTTCACGACCATAATCAGTTCACGGCCGTACACGCCTTCACGCTCCAATCAATTCACGGCTCAATGAGTGATTCGCGGTCAAGGAATGGATCACGGTCCAACATTGATTCACGATCAAAAGTAGTTTACGGCCAATTGAGATGAGTGGTTCACGGCTAAAATCGAGTTCACGGCCATAAACACTTCAATAGTTGAGACCGTAAACACCCAGTTTTGAAGATAACCGATGATTTTGAACAAATTTCAATCCCTATAGCCTTGAAATCACGATCAAATGCAGAAACAAGTTTGAATAATGATGAAAACGAAGAATCCTTCAACCGAAAATACAACTTGAATACGTTTTTGACAACGGTATGGCTTTGATAACAATTGTAAGTCCACAAATCCGGATCCAACCAGTGATCAAACACAAACAAGCAATAATCAGTAAGAATAAGGAGTAGAAGCAAAGAATGATCCAACAATGCACACGTCTATTAGGCCGCAAACGTCAGGTACACTTGGATACACACACACGACTACTGTGTATCTGACACATCTGACACTATATATAGGGGGCAACCGACCGTGAACATGTTCACATCCGTAAACAGGTTCACGGCCGTGAATACCCATACAGCCGCAAACACAACCATACACCCATTACATGACTAAACCCTATGAAGACCTATACATATTGATGGCTAGCCCAAACCAACAAAATGTGACCTAACAGAGAGAGAGAGAGAGAGAGAGAGAGAGAGAGAGAGAGAGATAGAAGGGTTATGGTGTGAGGAAAAAGGGTGAGCTTCGCTTCATATTTATAGGCTGAAAAATGGGTCAACTCGGCGAGTTTGAGCGTCCAACTCGTCGATTTGGTGTGCCATATGTCACCATCTGGTGGCAAGGCGTGGGGAGAAAGCAATGGTCCAGATTAAGCCACGTCACCCCTTTCACAACAGCACCCTTCCGACTTCTAAATTTTCAACCTTTCGGATACGAGCTCTATTTTTGACGTTCTTTAGATCCACGCGTAGGTATTGACAAGATCTACAACTCTCCTTTTGACTCCATCGGCTAATTCTTGACCGATTTTAAATTTAACAGTATGAGAAGATTACACTGTTAACGACCATGTAAAATTCATAACTTTTACTTACTGACTCCGTTTCGACTGTCTTTTTATCGTTGAAATCATATTAATGAGATCTTCAATTCTCATTTAGGTTGTTTCGGCTAAAAATCGCTCGATCTAATATTTGATTTCCGGGTTGTATATTGCTATGCGAAATCTTAGAAAAATCAGAAGTTCCTCATACGAAGTCAGATTCTGACGTATATTACAAATTTCATTTAGATCTCTAAGGATAAAAAGTAGTTTATCAAAAATTCACTTTTTACGTTGCGCGGTGCCGCGCTGGTTTAGCCGTAAGGGTCATAACTTGTTTGTTATAACTCGGATTTCAACGGTCTTTATATGTACGGAACCCTTGTGACATATACTATAACTTATTTAAGATTAGTTATTCTAAATAATCTTCTATCGAAAAGTCATTTTTTGTGCTTATTGTCTCTAAATTGACTTGCCCGTATCTGTGGGTGTTACAATTATCTCCCCCTTAGGATGACTACGTCCCAGAATCATCAACAAAATAGAGCTTGTATAATTACTCCATACGTTATCTTTTCATACTAGGTAATAATCGTAACTCTTATGTTCCTTCGAATGAGTATCTAACTCTTGGACTTTTTGACTACAGGCGGTGCTCAATTTTGCACCCGCTCTCTATCTCGCGTTAGACTTTCATTTGTAACCTTCGAGTTACCAAATCAATCATTATTGGGGACTTCTTCTTCTTCTTCTTAACAGACTTAACTTAAGAGAAGTTCTTTACTTCAATTATCATGACAGGCCGGTGGGTCATGTTCTAATGACCTCTCATCGTATGATGCAATGCTTAGACTCAGGTTTCTTAGAGTCGAGTTCCAGAATGGAATATACCTTCCTTCATGTTCTAATGTGATATAATCACATTATAGCATCTACCACTTCTAGCTACAAGCTTCTTACTTTCATTGTGATTGTGATACTTCTATTTATCGCTTCGATCATCTTTCACTTCAATCTTCTGGCTTAAGTCAGATGCTTCATCAAACTTGGTTCTATGAACCACATAGAATACATATCTTAGTCGGACTCGATATGATATGATCACTAGGGTCGGAATAATAACCATCATCTTCTTAGTCATTAACGAAATGATAGTAACGACATACTTGAACAAAACAGAATCAATTACTAGCTTCTTGGTAACCTTGTGACTTTCCATGATCCAAGTGCGAGTCCTGTACTTCCGGTAGTATAAGCCTCTACTACCTTTCACACCTACTCATACTCGTCCCAAGTATTGTCTCTCAGTCTTCCAAGTTATTATCACAAAAACAGGTTTAAAACATACGAATGCGTCCAAACAATCATAACTTTTTTCCCTAGACTCTACTAGGACTTCTTCCATGCGTATCTTCAATCATCAATTCTGCTTCAACTTGGTTGGTGATGGAAATGCCAGACGATAGGAAAACTTCATGGATTGTACCAAACATATTTCTTTCTGCCAATCGAAAGTGTACTTCTCTCGTAATAGACGTATTATTTACTAGACGCATTCTAAAGGCATGATACCTCTCTTATGGTATCTTCCGATACGTATCATTCACTATCATCAGCTTTCTTATTTCCTCTATTTGCTCAGTCTGGTATGACTCCTTATAATGACATTCTAGACGATAAATTTAAGATAGAGAAGGTTTAGACGCGTAATCCTTCTTATTACTCCGAAAAGTTATATGTAAGTTCTAATATCGTAATTAAATGTTTAGAAATATGAACACATAAAATTTCAATATCCGGTCGGCAACAAACCATAGATCCGATCAAATAATGGCATCATAAAGCATCATAAATCAGTTAGCACATAAAAGCAATTTAGGAATCTTCCTTAAATAAGCTGGTGCTTGTGTCTATTCAGGTATACTACCTAAAATATATTAGACACACTCCTCACGATCATCGCTTAGCATTCTAAGTTTAAGTCTAGAAATTTCCTACAAATTCCTAGTTGGCTTAAACTAATGCTCTGATACCAACTGTGAAATCCCCAAATTCACGGTCATTTTAAAATTTTATTTATGCTTATTTGAAAATCAGAGTATTCATTTTAAAGAATAATGTTGCGGAATTTGTTCCCAAAAAACATGATAAGTATATTATCAAAGCATTTCCGAAGAAATTTATTTTGTTTGTAAAACTTTGGGATGTTGTAACAACCCGTTATTTTCAAATCAATAAGAGTCTAAACCACATTGCAATCCTTGTTGTATTGTATCATCTATTGCCTTAAGGGCATGTCTATAAGCTAATAACTAAGTATAGTTTGAAACCTAAGTTGATTTTATCTTAGTATAAATCAACATAAGTCAAAAGTCTAAGGTTTAAACTATAAAATATTAAATTAAATAAGGTTTGCGGTCAAAAGAATCCAGAAACATGTAGTTTTCGGCCAAACAGTCAAATCCAAGTTGAGTTTTCGGTTGAAGATTCAATGAACAAGGGGTTTTCGGTTGAGGATGACCGAAATCACCCCATTTGTGACCGAAATCCCATTGTAAATTCCATTAAGGATCGAAAACCCAAAATCCAAGGCCCATTATGAACCGTAAACTACCCCTATATATTTATTTTCAAACGTGAACCCAATTCATTTCTCAAATTCTGAACCGTGAACACTTCCCATTTTGCTCTCAAGTATCATCCGTAAACATCATATATTCAAGAGATTTCTACCAGATCTTCTTATTTTCACCTAGAACACCAAGAACACCAAGAACATTCATCAATATATTCAAATCTTCAAGTTTTCACCCAAGAACACATCAAAAACTCCCCAAGCCCACCGAAAACCCCCTTATTGCACCGAAAACGTCAAGGACACTTCAAATAAATCCAAATAATTTTGTATGTATTCCTTACATAAATAAAGTGTTGTCTAACACTTTAATTATTATCTAAATTATTATTTAATTTATTATTTAAATTAATATCTTATTAATTTAAATACGACGTCGGATATAATTATTTTTAGGATAACGCTATTCTCACGTACGCTAGCCTGAGGATCGTCTCTACAGTTTGCTATTCGAACATGAACACGCACTAGATGTAAGTTCATACCCCTACGTTTTCACAACTTTTTCCATGTTTTTATGGGAGAATACAAGTACAACACAATTAATTTTGTGTAAACTTTCAAACATTTTCAAATTATTATAGATTGTTTTAGATTATTCTAAATTAGTTCGACAGTTTCAACTATTGCTTTTTACCAAAAAATAATTATATATATATATATATATATATATAGAGTCAAGATCAAATAAAAAGGAAATTTTTGGTAGGAAGGTAAGAAGTTTTTTTTCTACATATTTTTTTCGCGAACAAACAAAATGAATCATTAGATGATTCATTTGTAAGATGATTCACAAGAAAAAATTCTCAAAAAAACATCTCGATGATTCATTTATACAATGATTTTGTTGTTATTCACTAAAATTGTCATAAAAGTGAATTTTTTCTTAATTTACTTAAAAATGAATCATAAAGATGTTTTTTTGGGAATTTTTTCTTGTGAATCATCTTACAAATGAATCATCTAGTGATTCATTTATTTTGTTCGTCAAAAAAATATGTAGAAAAATAACTTCTTACCTTCCTATCAAAAAAAATTTCTTACCGGATCTATATCATATATATATATATATATATATATATATATATATATATATATATATATATATATATATATATATATATATATGAGATTCAACAGCCTTGGGACTGGTGTTTTCGCCTTAACTCTTGTTCCTTGTTTGGTTGTGGACTTAGGGAAAATTCACTTGTCCGACTGCCTTTTTAATTTCAATTATATATATATATATATATATATATATATATATATATATATATATATATATATATATATATATATATACGAGTACAAATCCTTAAACCTTTGTAACATGCTGAGCAAAGGAAAATTTTCAGAATATTTACATTACAAAATGGAACACACGTATAAACTATAATAGGTATAGTTTATGGAGCATCCTTACTATTCTACTAATTCATAAAACGATAGAAGAACATACTTATAAACTATAATATGTATAGTTTATGGAACACTTATATCATTATTACTAAATACAGAGATACAATACAAACGAAGATATATACTATAATTGGTATAGTTTGTGGAACATAAATAGTATCTTACTAAATACAGGTTTTATTACAGTAATAAACATATAAACTATATTAAGTATAGTTTATGGATCATATAAACAGTTATTTAACACAAAGGATTTTCAATTATTCTACACGTAACCGTCAATATAGCTTTGTGAGACACCCTTGAAGTACTTAGTTAAGTACCAACCAAGCCCTGAAATTATAACCAGAGTCTCCTGAAGGGAGAGCATAAATTTGTGTATAGATCTATACGAGACTGACAATCCCGCACCTTAACTCTTAGCTACAGTTAGGCCGGCAGGCCTGGGGTGACAAATGTCATATCAATTCCGACGCCTAAAGAACGTCGTTTCAAGCCAGCCTAGGTTATCAAGTATGGTTATAATAACTCACAATTTGGTATTGAACAACACGATTAGTGTATGAATAAGTAAACAACTTCACATAGTTTTATTATTAATGAAACTACAACACAGTATTTTACAAAACAACTGGTGAACCCAGGTACTTACAATTACAGAGTTTTTATACCCAGTAGAAATATAGGATACTATTTCAGTGCAGAGAAAACATGATTTTCATGGTTTTATATGAAATAAAACTACATTATACTATCTTAAGGTACAATAACATTACAACAGAAAATGTACGATTTTATGGGAAAACATACTTTCACTTTCAAAGAACACCAGACAAATTTCAAATATAAACACGCTTATGAACTCACCAACTTAAATGTTGATACACTTTCAAAATCACTTGTATTCTCAAGGAATCAAAAGACAGGTACGACGATAGGTTTTGAGATGACGGAGCTTTGTAGAGTCGCGTCTTTTATACTTTTTTATACACTTTTGATGTCATACAAATTATGTTATGAACAGATGTAAAAAAAATAATTTATCAATGTAACGGTTGTTTTTGCTTTGATTACTATTATAAAATTGTTGCAATATTGTACATGAGGTACTCCGCCCTTGAACTTTTCTGCCGTTCCAGTTTGGGGTGTGACAGATTGGTATCAGAGCATTGTTTATAGTGAACTAAGTATATCAAACCTTACAAGATATACAATGATAAACACAATGGGGCCAAAGTGCTCTGGCTAAAAGTATACTTTTAAAATATAAGTATTTTATAAGAAGTATACAAACATACATACATACTAGAAACAGTATAACAATAAGAACTACACAAAAGTATTTAGGTGTTGGACACTACAGTTAAACCTACACAGTTATGTAATCATATCTGAGATAAATATAGCCTGGTCAACTATATTTATTTGGGATACGACCAATATATGTTTGGTTGTGATAGTGGTGTTGCAGCAAGTCTAAAACTTACCAACAATACATACAAGAGAAAACTCTAGAACCAAACATAAAGAGAAAATACTGTAGGAGTATTTTATGATCCTATAACACTAGAACAAGAACATTTAGGCCTTGATAGTTATACATAATTCGTATACACTAAGTGACTCTAGAGGGACCCAGTGTTGCTATAAATGAAGTTGGTGATTGTTTACTTATATTAGGAGACTTCCACTGTAAATCGCTTAATAGAACACTATAACAGTCAGGATAAGATAGGGGTGTAAACGAGCCTAACCAAGCTCGAGCCTAACCTTATATATAGACACACACACACATATATATATATATATATATATATATATATATATATATATATATGTATATATATATATATATATATATATATATATATATATATATATATATATATATATATATATAGGCTCGTTTAGGCTCATTTAGGCTCATATTTAGGGTCGAGCTCGGCTCGAGCTCGTTTAATTCGATCTCCAGTCGAGCTTTTAACGAGTCGATCCCGAGTAGCTCGCGAGTAGCTCGGCTCACTTACACCTCTAGGATAAGATATATCTTGTTCAAATATCACCTGACTCATGACCACTATAGAGGACTTATCATTAATTTCTCTTTAATTATTATAGAGAAAGATGCCTCCAAAGAAGTCCAACATGAAAAAAACAACCCTCCAATGAATCCACCACTGCCACCACCTCCACAGTATGACTCTGCTGTCTTCCAAGCAAAAGTAACAGTCGTCGTGGCAGCTGCCATGACACAGATCAATGCAAGTGGCACTAGCGGGGCGGGTAGTGGTGCCAACCCTTCTAACCGCGGAGATAGCCATGGACACCGAAAGGAGTGTTCATACAAAGACTTCACGAACGGTAAACCCAAATCTTTCGATGACACCGGAGGTGTCATTGCTTTAACCCGTTGGTTCGAGAAGAGCGAATCAATATTCGAAATTTGTGTGTGCCCCGAATTTAGCAAAGTGAAATTTGCAGCATGCACTTTCACAGACATAGCCCTCACTTGGTGGAACAGCCAAGTCAAGTCATTGACAATCCAAATAGCCAATGCTATGGTTTGGGATGATTTGAAGGAACTAATTCTAGCAGAAGGCGAGCTGCAAAAACTAGAGCAGGAGCTATGGAGTCTGAAGATGAAGGACTCCGATATCGCTGCTTACACTGCTAGGTTCAGTGACCTGGCCCTTCTGTGTCCCGGGATGGTCACCCCGGAGAGTAAGAAGGTGGAAAGGTATATCTGGGGATTAACTCCCTCGACTCAAGGGAACGTTATACCTGCCAATCCACTTACTTTCGATAGTGCCAAGCGCCTGACACAGACACTAGTGGATAATGGAGATCGCCAAGGCTCCGTAATAGTTATCCCCGAGCAGCCCAAGGAGAGTAGCATTAAAAAGAAGTTCTGGAACAAACAAAAGGGCCAATCTTCGCTGGAGCCCTCAAAGAAACAGCAAACAGTGGCAGTCCACGATGCTACAATTCCTACTGTTGTTCCTGCTGCACCAGCACCTCCCAGCCGATATGCTGGAAACCTTCCACTATGTAACATATGAAACTTCCATCACACGGGAGTTTGAAGAGGAATGCATTGCAAGAACTGCAACAGGAATGGGCACACCGCCCATTTCTGTAAGACGCCAGTACAACCAACCAACCAGGCCCCTAGCGGAGGAGTAAGCCAAGCTTGCTATGGGTGTGGTGAAACATGGCACTACAAGAGGGAGTGCGTGAAGGCAAGGAATGCTGGCAACACAGAAAGAGTGCTAGGAATGGGTCAAGAGGAGGCAGTAGCGGATCCCACAGTAGTCACAGGTACGTTCCTTCTCGATAACTCTTATGCATGCATACTCTTTGATAGTGGCGCGGAGGGGAGTTTCTGTTGGATTTGGTGTCTAAGACCATAACTATAACTGGGATGTACTCGACCCGATAGTAGCATGGTCCTTTTGGGTTACCTTCACCAGTGCAATTTGATAGGAGAGATTTTGAGAATAAGGTTATTTATGGTTTATTAATATATTACAAGTATAATATATTAATTATTTAATTGGTATTGATCAAGAATTAATTTATTATTTTTGTGATCAAAAGAGACTAATTAAATATATGGGGATTGATTATGTAAATCAATCATTCTTGTAGTGTGGGCTAATGATCCATGATTGTGGGCTAAACTAATATGTAACATACACGTTCAGTTATCGTGTTTTGTTAATTTTAAAATGAATATTGTTAAGTAATATATGGTTTTGAGCATTGAGTTCTAACAAGATAGTTTTATGAGAATTGAAGTAAAACTATGTTTAGAATCGTTCAGAAAGTGATGGGAAATCTTATGAGATTCCAATCAAATGTCAGCTATTGAAATTAACAAAAATACAAAGTTGAAAATAAGTAAAAATTAAATTATTGAAAGTTGTAAAGAATCTCGTTAGAAACATTTAGGCGAAAACCTCATCGAAATCCGAGCTATAACGAATAATTTATTACTCCTTAAAGTTTCACGACAGAACCGGCTCGACGCTGTATGATGTAAAAAGTGAGTTTTCGATAAACTACTTTTTAGCTTTAGTGATCTAAATGAAAGTTGTAGTATTCGTTAAACCGAAAATTTTCATAAAAAGAACGTAAAAATCTGACTTCGTATGAGGAAGTTATTATTTTTCCAAGATTCGGTATACTAGTAGACAGCTAAAACATCAAAATAAAGGTCGAGTGATTTTAAACTGATACAACCTAAAAGAGAATTGAATATCTCGTCAATAGTAGTACAACGGTAAAAAAACAGACGAAATCGGATGTCAGATGAAGAAGTTATGAATTTTTAACGGACTTTTCCTGTCCCGGCCCGTTAAAAATATAACTTTAAAAATAAATTCAAAATTAGCCAATAGAGTCTAAACGAAAGTTGTAGACCATAATTTCACCTACGCGTGCATATAAAGAACGTCAAAAATGGAGCTCGTATGCGAAAGTTACGGAATTTTGAAGTTTATGGCACAAATTACGAAGCTGGTCGGAGAAGTACGCCCAACATACTACGAAGACACGTATCAGCCACCAAGCACCATCGCATGACGACGCGTATCCTAGCTCAGCCACGTCCGAGGCCCGGGTTCCGATCAGAAGACACGTCTCGTACGGCCAGCTTACCGAAGTACGCTCAACGTAGAACACCGTTCGCTGTACGCCCAGCGTACCGGAGATTTACGCCTAGCGTAATGCGAACTCTCGTTCCCCTATAAATAGCAACCGAAGGCTTCCGGATTTTGGTTACAATTTCTACACTTTTACACCTTCAAGCACCTCTCAATTTACTCCAACACTCCGAAGTTCCCGAGAAAATCATACTTTCAAGTCGAAACTCTGCCCGCGTAAGGCCGGTTTTCAACTAAAATTCCCCGTTTTCATCAAAGAAAGTCATTTTTAGATGCGAAGTGTTGCCCAAATTATCATTTTTATCAATCGATTAATTCACGGTGAGTTCAATATATAGGAACATTTGTATGTTATGTGTTATATGTTCAATGTGCTTTCCTGTGTTATTCTGGTTTTATACCTTTGAGTATGTAAAGCATGACTTGTTTACTAACGGAATACTAACGGAGCTATACCTTTGACTCGAAGTGTATGACATAAACATCACTGGGGTACTGGTATGTAGCCTTTGACCATGAAGTGAATGATTAAGCATTCCTTTGGCATTGGCAGAAGGCTAGGCATGGCTGAAAGCCTATAATTTGCTAGCCAAAATGTTTATTCAGAAATTGGTTATTTTTCCATGCCATATGGGCAAAAGACTTATTGATGTATATCAAGTATTGAAATTGTTATGTCTTATTGATTGTAAATCTTTGAATCAGATTATTCGTTGATATGGAAAGCATGTCATATGATACTCATCTGTCTTTGTTATTCTTTGTTCCCCATTGCTTCTGTCATATTGATATATATATATATATATATATATATATATATATATATATATATATATATATATATATGGCATAACGTTATATTGTATCTATTATTGAACTCACTAAGCGTCACCGCTTACCCCTCTCAGTGTTTAACAATTGCAGGTAATAAGCATCTAGTATAGTCATATACTATTGGAAGATTTAGAATAGTTTATACTATTACTTTTGTACTTGGGTTTACGTTGTATAAAAGCTTTAATATCCTGGGTAGTTGTGTAATATACTAAAACTTAGTCGGTTTGTATCCAGAATTTTGTAATCGAATTATCAATGTAAAAAATATATATTTTTTTAATATTCATGTAGCATGTTTGGAATAATATTGTAATGTTTAGAAAGGGGTTCTTTCATAATCCATGGATAGTCCATGGAGGTTAAACCCATGGAGCATGAGAATGTGGAAAGTCGTGGGTTATTAAGGTTTACCAAGTGTAACACTAGCATGTCCAACACTATAAATAGAACCCTCATAAGCCAAAATCGGTTACACCGTCTTTTGAGATAAGTAACTTATTCTCTTAAGCCTCCTCTTGCATATTGGCATTTGTGAACCATTAGAGGCATCACACTTTAGGTGCTCAAGCTTATAAAGGTCAAGAAAGCTACCCTACTCAAGAGGTAAGCATCCAAACTAAGTTTTTATTATATAGCTTCAATTGTATGCTAGCTAGGGTGAATGCTTTGGAAAAACAAAATGCATGTATAATTAGAGAAAACATAGATCCAAAGCATTTAGGGTTGCATGTGCACCATAGGAGTGTTATAGTGCTTAAAACCCAACAGTGGTATCAGAGCCTAGGATTGTTTTCTGTTATATTTGATGCTCACTTGTTTTTCGAAGCTGGAAAGTCGATTTTTCTGCATTCTGACAGATGAACTCGCCGAGTCCATGAACAGACTCGACGAGTCCACTCAGTAAAGCATCAACTCGGCGAGTCCAGTTCATGAACTCAGCGAGTAGGTGTCCCTGTATGAAGAATTTCGAGTTTTTGGCCAGGAATGGATAGGGTCATTACTACAAACTGTTTTTTAAACATAAAAATTGTATTTTCTGAGTTAGTAATGATAATCCTCATCCATTTAAAAGACAATTGTCAAATATTTAGATAATAAGATGATTATTTATGATATTTGATATGAATTGTTTTGCTATGAGTTATATTAGATCATAGAAAGTTGTATGATAACTGTTGTTGATTAAAATGTTGATCTTAATGAATTTTAATGACCTCCATAACTTGTCCTCAAGTTATGGAAAATGAAAAGTCTCATCCATTAAAATTACATTAAATTCATAAGTTATGAATTCCAAGATTCATCAAAAGATAGTTGTCAAAATTCTTATGATAATTGTTAGTTTATATGTTAATTACTTGTATCACTTGATTTGAAACTATTTTGTCTTATGAGTTAGTTTAGATCATGATTAAAATTATATGATAATTTTCCTTGTTAGCATTGATCTAAATATTCTTTAACGAGTTCCATAACTTGTCCTCAAGTTATGGAACATGAAAAGTATTTTCATAAATGTTTTAATGAACTCCATAACTTGTCCTCAAGTTATGGATTATCAAGAGTCTTTTCATAAAACACACATTAAACTCATAAGTTATGGATATGAAGAGTTTTGACAAGTTTCAAAACTTGCCCTCAAGTTTTGGAATTTGTAAAGTCTCACTAATGAAACTTTAATTCCAAACCCTAGAGTTTTAAAAGTCAAAATTCAACCCTCATACTTTATAATATTATAAGTTTAATAATATATATATATATATATATATATATATATATATGTATAAGACAAGTCAGTCTTACCGTTAGTAGGCTTCATCCACGAAGTCGGTCTATAAGGGGGGTATAAGGTTATTGCCTATAAAATGACAGTTTAATGGGTGTCCACTCTCACCCACCGCTTCCTTGACTGGTGGAGGGTCGTTAGCCGAACGGGTAGGATAGGACATTAATTCTACCTCATTAAAAGTATAATGATAAAAAATAAAGTAACTAAACTTTTATTAAATTCCCAATCATAGTTACTTTAGGAAAATGTGAAATGGTGCTAATCCATGAAATTACACTTTGCACCTTGTTAAGTCGTTAGTGGAGCGTGTGTGGTTAACCGAAAAACTAATTTGGGACTGAGAATGTGTGGCAAAGGGTAGCTTGATGTTAATCATAGATCAATGGAGCGTGTGTGGTTAACCGACACATTGATTAGGTGATTTGTAACATGGGTGTACCAAGCTAATTTGCATGGTTATTCACACCTTGTTTGTGATCCTCGACATCCCAGTGACAAACTTGAAGGGCACAATCGAGATTTAAACATGCCATTGAAAAAGTACAATGAATCTCAAAGATCTAAGAATTTCAAAGCAATTAAAATTTAATAATTTATTTCGTTTTTCATAATCGTCATTTACCTACCATCAAATATTTTACAATTGGATTACGGCATCCTTTTTCGCAATTGTAAAATATTGTGTTGGGTCCTAGCCTTAATATTTCATTTTGGGTGTTATATTAAGGAATTAAATCAACTAACTTGAATTTGTCCCTTATAGATGTCTAGTTCAGACAACTATTGTCTT
Source organism: Lactuca virosa (assembly GCF_052849685.1). Classification (NCBI taxonomy): domain Eukaryota; kingdom Viridiplantae; phylum Streptophyta; class Magnoliopsida; order Asterales; family Asteraceae; genus Lactuca; species Lactuca virosa. Next base: position 95,437,705 of record NC_136430.1, on the reverse strand, counting down.
CCCGAATCTGTTGAAAAAAGCTTTCCACATGAAGATTATAATCCACAATATCATACTTCACTTCCTCCACCTCCTCCAATTATTCTCCCTAACCCACAAGTTCGAAGACTTGAAAAGTTCAAGGTCACTCAAGCCCTATTGGCTAGTAAACACCAATATGGAAGGACTGTGTCTGCACATGTCTTGGATATGAAGACACACATTGACAAGCTGGGAATGTTGGATGTCGTTTTCCCGAGAAAGTTGGCTGTTGACTTGGTTTTTCAGTCACTTCCTGAGTTGTATAGTTAGTTTGTTAAAGACTACTACATGACAGATCACAACGTAACCCTTATAGACCTTACCTATTTGCTTATTTCTGCTGAATCAGAAAAGATTTGGTGCAATGGTCAAGCAAATTTGATTGGAAGATCTACTTCCCAAACTTCCATGGACATTGACAATGGAAACATTGGCAATCCAGAAAAGATTTCTCTTTCCGAGAGAAAGGGAAAGGCTAAGTATGAGATTGTCCCGTGTACCATTCCCAAAGAGTCCATTTGTTCCTATTTCCAAGAGAAGGGTTATTGGTTGCGAAGTTGCAATATCTACTTGAAGGACCATAAGGATGGTAAAGTCATAAAGTTTGACTCTGCTTCAGGTAAGTCCATTATCTAACTCTATTAAGTTCCTATTTGCAGATTCCTAATACATGATGTGACAGGGTCGCATTTTGATGTTTTGTAGGATCAAAGAAAAGAAAGGAAGCTTAAAAGAAGAGTGAGCAGAATCTGATCGTGAAAAGATGGATTTTGATCGTCTGATTCGATGATCGGATTTTTAACCTACTACTTAGGAGTTATGATAGATTACTTACAAATTTCTAATAGCATAGTTTTTATATGTAATTACATTGTAAGGAAAAGTTTTTCCGCACCTTTTATATATAAATAAAACTTTGACTTTTTATCTTATTTATATTTCCTTGCAATGGCATTTGTGAAAATTGATGTTTGTATGTTTCTATTTTTACAATATGGATTTGATTCTTTCGTTTGTGGTAATGTTAAAAATTTACCAAATAAGGGAAGATTCTCATCACCTAAGTTTCAGTTGGATAGAAACTGGAATCATGCAACTTGTATTGCATGATGAATGAGAACCTTCGTCCTTGGGAAATTAAGACTAATTCCTTGTTCACATGAATATGTGAGTGAAGTGAAGGACTAGGGGGATCGGGTACACTTGGTTGTGTGCTGGTCAGGTCCACCATAAAGAACGATAAGACTATTCATTATGGTTTACTAAAGTTAGTAAATATGGTTATGCTTACAAGATCGAGTATAATTCTGAGTCATTGAAAAAGTCTCAATGTATAGCAGAACGAATAAGAATAATCAAAGTCGGCAGAAAGATAAAAGTTTCACCAATCTAAAAAGATGGGAGAGTAATTGAGTATCGTGTTTTATGATCATCTTAATAATTATGAAAACCATATCACAATTTGATCCTATAAGGACATCTTAGTGCATTTGTTTGGCTAAGAAGAGGAATCAGGAATTGTTGAAATAGTTAAATCAATTAAGATGAATCATACTTCGTTCCAAAATCATATCTTAGAGTTATACTCCAAGATTGTATATTGAGTGACATATCAGCAAATATAGAGTAAAATGTTTTATACTCTTGTACATTTTAAATTGGTAAGTTGTGATGTTTGGATAAAACAAAGACCAACTAAGACCAATTGTGTGAAGTGTTTGTCTTGATAAGAAACCGCACTAACTCTTGAATATTTGTTTGTCAAGTAATGTTCCTGAAAAAGAGAAACTTACATGTCAAGAGGACAGTGGGAGTCTTAAAAGGTCTTGAAAGGTTTCAAGAACTAATCAAGAGTAAACTTATTGTTAATCACTACCACATGAAATGAGGTTTATAACCTATCGTGTTGACATATTCTTGTTTCTGTGGCCATTCCTGTTAAAGTTGACTATGCATGAGAGTTATATGAGTTCTCAATTGTTTGCATAACAAATTAGAAGACATGGTAGGCCTTTGTGCTGCCAGGTGGCAAGAAATTAAGATTGAACAAGTGCAGTCCATATGGGTTTGGATTTGTCACTAACCTTGTCTTGTGATTATGGTTTTGACAAATTCACATGGATAGGAACACATGCACTATAAAAATCTAAGTGTCATAAGGTTTCTCTCCAATTCATGAAAATGATTGTGAGGAAACGCTTTCACTAAGTACAGTTTAAAGAGTTACCAATTGTGATATTTGCATTCTCAAATTTGATTATGATTACGGCATCCCTCTTCATAGTTCGAATTGTGAGAAATGGCAAAATGTTTAAACATTTGAGACTTATTGTTGTAAGTTCTAAAATTGTTTAGACACACATATGAGCTTTCTAATAAAATGTGTGTGAGCTTAGATAAAGGCTTATCGAAGCATCTCGTGTCAGAAATCTGAACTTTGGTAAGAAAGTCAACAAGTGTTGATTTCTAGAAGTCCAGCTTATTTCTGGGTACATGTCAAAGCTAGTGGGAGCATAAATGTTATGCAAGTAACAAAATAATTGTTATGCTAGTGGGAGCATAATTATTATGGTAAGTGTTGCGAGTTAGCAATGTTAATTATAGAAAACAAAGTTTCTATTCGCAAAGTTGCAGGGTTGAAAAGTTGCTTTATTATAATTGAGGGAGAGGAACTTATACTTCATTTTTCAATTCTAAAAGCTTAGATTGAGATTTTTAATCAAATTTAGTCAAAGACATATATGAATTCGACATAAGGAAATTCTATATATGGAAATGTTAATTGCATTCTCAAAATTCGATTATGATTATGGCATCCCTCTTCATAGTTGAGATTGTGAGAAAATGGCAAATAGAAATATTATAGCAAAAGACTGATCAAGTATCATGTCTTTATGTAAGACATTATGTATCGTGTCCTATATGCTTCAGATATAGGGTCGCTTGCACATGCTATAATATTCATGTGTTTTAATTTTCCAAATGCCTAGGGCATTAAGAGGGAAAAAGGACTAGAACTAAATATGACTAAAGTGATTAAACAACTGTCAAGGACAATCTAAGGTTTGCTAAGGATTGGTTGCTTGTGGATAGTTGGAAGTATAGTAATGAATGGACCATATTGATATAATTCTGAATAGATAGGATTCTGTTAAGAATGGATAGTCATATGGCAATTATGGAAAAGTTTCCATAATGAGAGTTGGATATCAAGAATATATGAGTAAGTTAGAAAATTTTATGCAAAGAAGGATGTTCAAAGGAATGTACTTTGAATTTGAGACTTCATCTCCATGGAATTGTCTTATAACAATCTCCAAAGGAATACTTTGTAATACCGTTGGTCAAGTCTCTGTGACGTTTTGGTACCTAGACATTACAAAAAGAATCTTTGCATAATAGTTTAGAAATAACACATTCTAATAGTGGCAAGAATTTGGTATTCTTACACTTAAAGATTTGGAATTTTGAAATGAGTTTAATTGGAAATCAAGTTGATTTATTTCACAAAGTAAGGACCATAGGTAAACATAGTGTGCATGATTGGAGCATGGGATAACTATTGTTTTTAATTCAAGTATTATGTTGATCAATAGAAACATTATACAATGATTAATGAGTAATCAATATGGTGATTAAATAAAAGGTGTTTTATTTACGCTCAAAAGTTTTGGGGCCATATAGGATTAGTATTATTCTTGTGTTTCACTTTGTATGTTTTGACTTCCTGAATAGTAAGATTATTCAAACCATCCACAGTCGATCATACGTTGGAAGTAAGTATGAAAGAAGACTATCATGAGTTGGCTTGTACATTGTCTAAGGCGTTAGGCATAACAACAGTTTGCTACAACATTCATGAGTACTTCTGAAATAAGATTTGAGTATTGGATCAACCCGCACTCACTTGAATCACTTCATGGAATTTATCACGAGTGATCGTGAGACGATAATATCATATAAGTCTTCAAACGTAGATATATGAGTTGTTGACTATGAATTAGTTGTGCATTGATGATACGAAAACGCATCAGTAACTTGACGTTATAAAATGTATCGTTGTGCATGATTTAATGAGTTGTTAGTACAAGCATATAATGTCGAAGTTTATCTGTTCCTTTTATCCCAAGAGGATTAAAAGCGATATCTTGGGCCCCTCGATGATTATGTTTTGACTTATGTACTGGGCCCGGTCTGAAGTAAATTGACGTGTTGAGTTATGTTCTATGTCAGACGAATCGGAAATTGGGAAGCAAACTGATGGACAATAAGTATGACATTGTTCCATGTATTTGTCCAGCTGATATCTTAAGAACAGAGGATTATATGATCACTTATCTAAACGATGCGTCACTGACTGGGTCAGAGTTGACAGTGGCATTTGAGAGCTTACGGTTGCTAAGTCGGATCCTGAAGTCGCATTGCCAACTATAGCTATTAGACTTATCCAAGTGGGAGACTGTTGGATTTGGTGTCTAAACCCATAACTAGAACTGGGATGTACTTGACCAGTGCAATTTGATAGGATGGATTTTGAGAATAAGGTTATTTATGGTTTATTAATATATTACAAGTATAATATATTAATTATTTAATTAGTATTGATCAAGAATTAATTTCTTAATTTTGTGATCAAAAGAGACTAATTAAATATATGGGGATTGATTATGTAAGTCAATCATTCTTGTAGTGTGGGCTAATGATCCATGATTATGGGCTAAACTAATCCATGGATAGTCCATGGAGGTTAAACCCATGGAGCATGATAATGTGGAAAGTCATGGGTTATTAGGGTTTACCAAGTGTAACCCTAGCATGTCCAACACTATAAATAGAACCCTCATGAGCTAAAATCGGTTACACCATCTTTTGAGATAAGTAACTTATTCTCTTACGCCTCCTCTTGCATATTGGTGTTTGTGAACCATTAGAGGCATCACACTTGAGGTGCTCAAGCTTTCAAAGGTCAAGAACTCTACCCTACTCAAGAGGTAAGCATCCAAACTAAGTTTTTATTATATAGCTTCAACTGTATGCTAGCTAGGATGAATGCTTTGGAAAAACAAAATGCATGTATAATTAGAGAAAAAATAGATCCAAAGCATTTAGGATTGCATGTGCAGCATAGGAGTGTTATAGTGCTCAAAACCCAACAGTTTCGTCAGCCATAAATTTAAGCACCTACTCAAACAAAAACCACAAACACTAAACGAAACATTCACTGTCGAGATGGCTACGGGAAGAAAGAAAGAACTAACGACATATTCATAGACTGTACCCTCACTCTAAACTACTATTCTTTCCCAACTGACCTTATGCCGGTCTCCATAAAAAGCTTCGACGTCATCATCGGCATGGATTGGTTAATTTCTCGCCGTGCTAATATTCTATGCTACGAAAAAGCCATTCGCCTTAATCTGCCAAGTGGCGAAACCATCGTTATATACGACGACAAACCCCGTACGAACCTTCGTATCATCTCGTGCATCAAAGCCCAAAAATACCTACGAAAAGAGTGTCACACATTCTTAGCTCATGTAGTCAATGAAAAACAAGAAGTACAAGACCTCGAGAGCATTCCCGAAGTCTGTAATTTTCCTGACATCTTCCCCGAAGATCTTCCAGGAGTTCCTCCTGAACGACAAGTCGAGTTCCGAATCGACTTGATTCCTGGGGATACCCCGTAGCCAATTCCCCGTATTGCCTAGCACCAACAGAGATGCATGAATTATCCAGCCAATTAAATGAACTGCTCAGTAAGGGATTCATTCGACCGAGCTTCTCACCCTGGGGAGCACCGGTCCTGTTCGTTAAGAAGAAGGATGGATCTTTCCGAATGTGCATAGATTACCACGAACTAAACAAGCTTACCATTAAGAACCGATACCCTCTTCCATGAATAGACGCCCTCTTCGATCAACTCCAAGGAGTCAGCTACTTTTCAAATATTGACCTAAGATCGGGGTATCACCAATTACGAGTTCATGAGAACGATGTTCCCAAAACAGCATTCCAAACTCGTTATGGTCACTACAAGTTTGTAGTAATGCCCTTCGATCTAACAAATGCATCCGCGATATTCATGGATCTAATGAACCGGGTGTGCCGACCCTTCCTAGCCAAATTCGTGATAGTGTTCATAGATGATATTCTCATCTACTCACAAAGTGAGGAAGAACAAAGCCAACACCTGAGATAAGTCTTAGAAACATTAAGGGCGGGGAAGCTTTATGCTAAATTCTCATAGTGCGAGTTTTGGATTAGGAAGGTAAATTTTCTTGGTCACGTGGTTAGCGAAGAAGGAATATACATGGACTCTACAAAAAAAGAGGCAATCGAGAACTGGTCAGCACCTAGAATGCCAACAGAGATCCGCCAATTTTTAGGACTTGCTGGCTATTACCACAGATTCATACAAAACTTCTCCAGAATCGCTAAACCTCTTACTGCTCTGACTTAGAAGGGTGTAACTTTTAGCTGGGGAGAGAAACAAGTCACTGCATTTCAATCACTGAAGCAAGCCCCGTGCAAAGCGCCTATCTTGTCTCCTCTAGAAGGGACAGAGGACTTCGTAGTATACTACGATACATCCAATCAGGGGCTAGGATGTGTGCTTATGCAGCGAGGAAAGGTTATTACCTATGCCTCGAGACAGTTAAAGGTACACAAAATCAACTACACCACTCATGATCTTGAGTTGGGAGCAGTAGTCTTAGTAGTAAAAATCTGGAGGCATTACCTTTACGGTACCAAGTGCACTATCTTCACCGACCACAAAAGCCTGCAACACATCTTTTATCAGAAAGAACTTAACATGAGACAACGACGATGGGTAGAACTACTTAATGGTTACGAATGTGAAATTCACTATCATTCCGGCAAAGCCAATGTAGTAACAGATGCCCTTAGTCGAAAGGAGTATCAGGTCGTACAGTGAAGGCACTAACCATGGAAATCCATTTATATATGTCCACCCAAATCAAAGAGGCTCATCTAGAAGCATTGAAGCCAGATAATGTGGCAGATGAAGCCTTAAGTGGAATGGAGAAGAACTTAGAAATCAAGGGTGACGGAGTTCGTTACTTCATGAATCGGATCTAGACACCGAAGTTTGGTGGCTATAGAGATGTTGTCATGAATGAAGCCCACAAGACTCATATTCCGTTCATCCAGGTTCAGATAAGCTGCATCTGGATCTCAAGAAAATCTATGGGTGGCCAAACATGGAAGCAGAGATTGCTACCTATGTGGGTAAGTGCCTAACTTGCACCAAAGTCAAGGTAGAATACTAGAAGCCATCAGGTTTATTACAGCAGCCAGAGATACCTGAGTGGAAGTAGGAGCGGATTACAATGGATTTCATAACTAAGTTGCCCAAAACTAAGGATGGTCATGACACCATTTGGGTAATCGTCGATAGATTAACCAAATCCGCTCACTTCCTACCAATAAAGGAAATAGACAAGATGGAGAAATTGACCAGAACTTACATTAGAGAGATAGTACGACTGCATGGTATGCCAATGTCTAGTATCTCTGATAGAGACAGTAGATTCACCTTGCGATTCTGGCATTCATTACAAAAATCTCTGGGAACTAGGCTGGATATGGGTACACCTACAACCCACAAACTGACGGGCAGAGTGAGAGAACTATCCAAATCCTAGAAGGCATGCTAAGAGCCTGTGTGATTGACTTCGATAAAGCGCGTGATACCCATTTACCACTTTTCGAGTTGTCATACAACAATAGCTACCACTCTAGCGTCAAGGTTGGCCCGTTCGAAGCCCTCTATGGTCGTAAGTGCAGATCCCCTCTATGCTGGGCTGAAGTGGGTGACACACAACTAGCTAGAGGCCAAGTTCGTGATAGAATTCTTACTGGCCCGGAGATCATTCGAGAAACCATATAAAAAATCGTCCAAATCCGGGAGCGAATGAAAGCTTCTAGAGACAGACAAAACAGCTACCCTGATAAGAGACGAAAACCCTTGGAATTCCAGGTGGGTGACCATGTTCTGTTAAAGGTCTCACCTTGGAAGGGCATGATACGCTTTGGAAAGCGTGGAAAACTAAATCCAAGGTACATTGGGTCGTTCGAGATTCTTGCTAGAATCGGTCCATTAGCTTATAAACTCCTTCTACCACAAGAATTTAATAACGTACGCCTTATCTTCCACGTGTCAAATCTAAATAAGTGTCTATCCGATGAGACCCTTGTGATTCCACTCGATGAAATCGAGATAAATGAGAGTCTTAACTTTGTGGAAGAACCAGTAGAAATCATGGATAGGGAAGTCAAACGAACGAAACAAAGTCGCATACCAATAGTGAGGTTCGCTGGAACGCCAAGCGGGGACCTGAATTCACTTGGAAGCGAGAAGAGCAGATGCAACAAAAGTACCCGCATCTTTTCCCTAGTCAATGATGTACTCACTATAGAAAGAATTTCAGGACGAAATTCCCTCTAACGGAGGGATAATGTAACAACCCGTCATTTTCACATCAATAAGAGTCTAAACCACTTTGCAATCCTTGTTGTATTGTATCCTCTATTGCCTAAAGGGCATATCTATAAGTTAATAACAATATAGTTTGAAACCTAAGTTGATTTTATGTTAGTATAAATCAACATAAGTCAAAAGTATAAGGCTTCAACTATAAAATATTACATTAAATAAGGTTTGCGGTCAAAAGAATCTAGAAACATGTAGTTTTCGGCCAAACAATCAAATCCAAGTTGAGTTTTCGGTTGAAGATTAAATGAACAAGGGGTTTTCGGTTGAGGATGACCGAAATCACCCCATTTGTGACCGAAATCCCATTGTAAAGTCCATTAAGGACCGAAAACCCAAAAGCCAAGGCCCATTATGGACCGTAAACTACCCCTATATATTTAGTTTCAACCTTGAACCGAATTCATTTCTCAAATTCCCAACCGTGAACACTTCCCATTTTTCTCTCAAGTATCATTTGTAAACAGCATATATTCAAGACATTTCTACCCAAATTTTCTTATTTTCACCAAGAACACCAAGAACATTCATCAATATCTTCAAATCTTTAAGTTTCCACCCAAGAACACACCGAAAACTCCCCAAGCCCACCGAAAACTCCCCTTTTGCACCGAAACGTCAAGGACACTTCAAATAATTCCAAATAATTTTGTATGTATTCCTTATATAATTAAAGTGTTGTCTAACACTTTAATTATTATCTAAATCATTATTTAATCTATTATTTAAATTAATATCTTATTAATTTAAATATGACGTCGAATATAATTATTTTTAGGATAACGCTACTCTCACATACGCTAGCCCGAGGATCGTCTCTACTGTTTGCTATCCGAACACGAACGCGCACTAGAGGTGAGTTCATACCCCTACGTTTTCACTACTTTTTCCATGTTTTTAGGGACGGAGTACAAGCACAACACAATTAATTTTGTGTAAACTTTCAATCGTTTTCAAATTATTTTAGACTGTTTTAGATTATTCTAAATTAGTTCGACAGTTTCAACTATTGTTTTTATCAAAACATAATTATATATATATATATATATATATAATTATATATATATATATATACATATATATATACGTATATATATATATATATATATATATATATATATATATATATATATATATATATATATATATATAATGAGATTCAACAGGCTTAGGACTGGTGTTTTTGCCTTAACTCCTGTTCCTTGTTTGGTTGTGGACTTAGGGAAAATTCACTTGTCCTACTGTGTTTTTAATTTCAATTTTATATATATATATATATATATATATATATATATATATATATATATATATATATATATATATATATATATATATATATATATATATATATATATATATATATATATATATATATATATATATATACGAGTACAAATCCTTAAACCTTTGTAACATGCTGAGCAAAGGAAAATTTTCAAAATATTTACATTACAAAATGGAACACACTTATAAACTTCAATATGTATAGTTTATGGAGCATCCTTACTATTCTACTAATTCATGAAACGATACAAGAACATACTTATAAACTATAATAGGTATAGTTTATGGAACACTTATATCATTATTACTAAATACAGAGATACAATACAAACGAACATATAAACTATAATTGGTATAGTTTGTGGAACATAAATACTATCTTACTAAGTACAAGTTTTATTACAGTAATAAACATATAAACTATATTAAGTATAGTTTATGGTTCATATAAACAGTTATTTAACACAAAGGATTTTCAATTATTCTACACGTAACCGTCAGTATAGCTTTGTGAGACACCCTTGAAGTACTTACCTAAGTACCAACGAAGCCCTGAAATTATAACAAGAGTCTCCTAGAGGGAGAGCATGAATTTGTGTATAGATCTTTACGGGATTGAGAATCCGCACCTTAACTGTTAGCTACAGTTAGGCCGGCAGACCTAGGGTGACAAATGTCATATCGATTCCGACGCCTGAAAAACGTCGTTTCAGGCCAACCTAGGTCATCAACTATGGTTATAATAACTCATAATTTGGTATTGAACAACACGATTAGTGTATGAATAAGTAAAGAACTTCACATAGTTTTATTATTAATGAAACTACAACACAGTATTTTACAAAACAACTAGTGAACCCAGGTACTTACAATTACAGAGTTTTTATGCAAGTACAAATATAGGATACTATTTCAGTGCAGAGAAAACATACTTTTCATGGTTTTATATGAAACATAACTACATTATACTATCTTAAGGTACAATAACATTACAACAGAAAATATACGATTTTCTTGGGAAAACTTACTTTCACTTTCAAAGAACACCAGACGGATTTAAAATATAAACATGCTTATGAACTCACCAACTTAAATGTTGATACACTTTCAAAATCACTTGTATTCTCAGGGAATCAGTAGACAGGTACACCCGCGGGTTTTGAGAAGACGAAGCTTATGTTATGAACATCTGTAAAAACAACACTTTATCAATGTAATGGTTGTGTTTGCTTTGATTACTATTATACAACTGTTATGATACTGTACATGACGTCCTCTGCCCCTGAACTATTCTGCCGTTTCGGTTTGAAGGTGTGACAGATGTCATCGTCAATACAGAAACACAAGCATAAACAAACCTTACATTCATTTACACTAGTGATTTACATCTCCTTTAATCTCTCAGTGTAATGTAGCTTCGTATCGACACCTGTGATACAAATAAACTGAGTGGGTCAGGTTGGGAAACCCGGTGAGTACATAGGGTTTTCAACCCACAATAATATAGTTAATTTGTTTCTTCACATAATTCATCTCAAACAATTAACCCGATTACCCATCCCCATTTTCTTCATTTAATCTTCCCTAAATATTTATCTTAAGGGTCATCTCCTATATTGTATTTACCTCTCGTCTCTTTACATCCCATTTCCTTATATGTTTGTTCCTAAGGACTTTTCCTACGGATCATCACCTACATTGCATAGACAGTACTGATTTGGGGATTACTCCCTCAATACGTGTCTAATAAGGGTTAGGGTATCATCGCATGAATACGTAGTTACAAGATCGCCTGAACTCGTAATTCATAGTAAGGGTTAGAGTATCATCGCCTGAATACGTAGTTACAGCATCGCCTGAACCTGTAATTCATCACCTACAGGTTATGAGCCTGCTGGTGTTTCCACATGACCGTCTAGAATAGTCTGTGGTCGCCACCTGTACTCTCGTAGATGACTACATCGCCACATCGTCAATCAAGGTAATGGTATCTCCTCTCATCTCACACCGCCTATTTATCATCACCTATTTATCATCACCTAATTCTCATCACCATTCTACGATCACCTATCTCTCAACACCCGTTGCTACCCAATATATATTTATAAGTATAAAAATACATGTACAATTTAAATCACGTAAACATGTATAAATCGTTCATCTAGCATAGATATCACGAACACAGATAATATGCACACATAGCACGTAATTTATTTTAAATACTTCATATCTATGTGTAAGATGAAAGTAACTATGCTCTCACTTGTTAAAGTGATGATTCCAAACTCGGGCAACGCTTTGCTTCTAACAATTCTATTTTACTTCGATGAAACCTAGTATCATTACCGCTTGATTTTAGTCTAATATTTATTGCGACTATTTACGAGCGATATTGTTTTATAAGTGTTAAAGAATACTTTTCAACCACTATGTACAGACAGGGGGCAGACATGAAACACCGGAGGGCAGGACCATTTTGGCATTATAGCACTTCTGAAATACAATAACCCTAAATGTAACATCCCGTTATTTTCTATATGTAAAGTCAACCATAGTTAATCAAAGTCAAACTTGGGTCTACTAAAGTCAACTTAAATCTTATTTTATCTTAAATAAGTTAGAATGATGTTTTATAAGTGTTATTTGTTCAAGAAGGGAATTATAAGAGTCGAGAAACTTCGCATTCTTTTTCTTTCTTTTCCCTTCAGACCACACTTCGGGCCGCAAAAGGTTCACGGCTGTGAACTCCTCGGACCGTGAACCCTCGCAGCCGTAAACACTTCTCGGCCGTAGCCGAATTCGGACCGTATACGAGGTTCACGGCCGTGAACCCTCGGACCTTGAACCCTCGCATATATAAGGATTTCAGCCGACTTTTTACTTATTTTCTTCACTTTCAAGCATAATTACAATCTTTTCTCTCAAGTATCATCAAGCAAGAACATCCCCTCTCCTCAAGAACATGCTAGGATCATCCTTTCTTATCATTTCAAGTGATAGTCACTAGTTTTTCACAAGATCAAACAGTTTACACAAAGAACATGCGAAGAACACGAAGAACACCCATCAGAAAACCTTTGAATCTTCTTAGAAACGTGCTTAGGATCATCTGTTGGATTAATGTCTAAGTCCATAACTATATTTGGTATGTACTTGACCTGACCCGGCATGGTCCATTTGGGTTGCACTTCACCGACACAATTTATATGGATAGTCTTTTGAGAATAGTATATTTATGATTTATATTAATATATTATAAGTTCTAATATATTAATATGGAATCATATTATTTAATTAGTATTGATCAAGACTTAATTTAGAATTAATTAAGTGATCAAAATGAACTAATTAAATATGGACTCTTATATATATGGAATGGGCCAAGTTCATTTAGCTTGGGCTAAGCTTTCATGGATAGTCCATGGAGTGTGTAACCCATGGATCATATGAAATGAAAGGTCATGGGTTTAACCCTAGTCTCCACACTATATAAAGATGTCCTTGGTTGGTGAAATTGGCACTAGTGTGGGTACACTAAGAGGGCTAGCTGATTTCACTAGAGAGAACAAAAGTATTCTTATTCTCAAAGTCTTCCAAGGTGTTTTGGTGATTTGTCATTCCACTTGAGGCTTCCACACTATTGGGGCTAAGCTCTTAAAGCTTGAAGACATCAAGCTACACCAAAAAGGTATGTCATCTAACTAGTCTTTGTAGTATAGTTGCCTCATAGTATGCTAGTTAGGATTAACGCCTTGGAAAGTTCTTATTTGCATGTATAATAGAGAAAACATAGATCCAAGGTTTATAGGGTTGCATGTACACCATAGGAGTGTTAGAATGCTCAAAACCCAACAGTGGTATCAGAGCCTAGGCTTGTTTTCAATTATACTTGATGCAAAGTGCTGAAAAATGCTGAAAAAGTCGATTTCCGGGCTGTCAGGGCACTGGACTCGCCGAGTCCACTGATGAACTCGCCGAGTCCATGAAGAAAATCATCCTACTCGTCGAGTAGGTTCATACACTCGACGAGTAGGAGCCCCTGACAGCATATCTTCGAGTTTTTTTGGCTAGAAATGGACTAGGAACATTACCATAAGCTGTTTTTGAACCAATAAACCTGTTTTTGATGTCGTAATGTTCATTCTAATCCAATTTCAAAGATAACTGTCAATAGATTCATGTTTTGTATTAGTTTAATGGTTAGTCTAATTACATGAAAAAGTTTGATTAAATTGTCTTGTTCTTATGAGTTGCTTAGATTAATAGAAAAATTATTAGAAATTGTTGTTTTCAATCCATTTTAATCTAAGAGATGATTCTAAAATGTGTTTGTGTAACTTGTCCTCAAGTTACATGAAAAGTCACATTAAAGTTTTTTAAAACTCATAAAAGTTGGCAAGGGTTACAAAATAAAGAGTCTTGTCTTCATTGAATGGTTTTATGACTCCATAACTTGTCCTCAAGTTATGGAGGTTCAAGAGTCACTTCATTAATTAATAAAATGTGTAACCTTAATTAGTTCCATAAGTTACAAAAATAAAGAAAAGTTACATTCTTTTATTAGTTTAAAGTCTTCCATAACTTGTCCTCAAGTTATGGAACTTGAAGAGTTTTTTAATTAAAACTACTTTAAACACATAAGTTATGGAATTAATTAGTTTTGAATATTTTCAAAAACTTGCCCTCAAGTTTTGGAATTTGAAAAGTTTTCTCTTATGAATACTTTAATTACAAGTTTAGCCCTTAGAATTTTAAAAGTTAAAATTCAATCCTTATACTTTATAATATTATAAGTTAATAATATAGATATGTATAAGAGCAAGTCAGTCTTACCGTTAGTAGGCCTCATTCACGAAGCCGGTCTATAAGGGGGGTATAAGGTTACTGCCTATAAAATGGCGTATTAATGGGTGTCCACTCTCACCCACCGCTTCCTTGACTGGTGGAGGGTCGTTAGCCGAACGGGTAGGACAAAGACTATAAATTCTCCCTTCATTAAAAGTATTAATGATAAATACTAAGTAACTAAACCTTTTATAAATACCCAATCTTAGTTACTTAGGAAAATGTGACTAAGGTGCTAATCCATGAAAGTACACTTTGCACTTTGTTTAAGTCGGTTAGTGGAGCGTGTGTGGTTAACCGGCACACTAACTCGTATTTAACAAGGTAGGCAAAGGGTAACTTAATGTTTATCATAGTATCGATGGAGCGTGTGTGGTTAACCGGCACATCGATTGAGGGGTAAACACTTAAGGGTACCAAGTAATTTGCATGTTTACTTCACACCTTGTTTTGTGATCCTCGGCATCCCAATCACAAAACCTGAAGGGCACACTCGAGATTGAAACATGCCTTTGAAAAGTTCAATGAATCTCAAAAGAATCTAGGAGTTTCAAAACCAATTAAAACCTAATAATACATTTCGTTTATCTTGGTGGAAATTGGTGAATCGTCATTCACCTACCTTCAAATATTCTATTGCTTGGATTACGGCATCCCTCTTCCAAGTTATAAAATATTGTGTTGGGTCCTAGCCTTAATATTTCATATTGGATGTTATATTAAGGACTTTAAATCAACTATCTTGAATATCTCCCAAAAGATGTCTAGTTCAGACATCTATGATCATCCCAAATCTCTTGGAACTTCACTTCCTCCACCTCCTCCAATTATTCTCCCTAACCCACAAGTTCTTGAAAAGTTTAAGGTCACTCAAGCCCTATTGGGAAGCAAAGGTCTATGTGTGATCACATCTTGGAGATGTAGTCACATATTGACAAGCCGGGAGAGTTGGGTGTCAAAGTCTTGAGAAAGTTGGTGGCTCAACTACTTTCTAAGTCACATAGTGAGTTCCTTTGGGACTTCTATGAAACAGACTATGACAAGACCCTTAATGATCTTATCTATTTGCTAAGATCAACTTCCTAAAACTTTATGGACATTGACAATGATGACATTGGATATCCACTAAAGCTCTCTCTTCCCAATGGAAAGGGATCGGCCATAGTCAACTCGGTTGACCAAATGGTAAAGAGAGAGGCTAAGTCTTAGATAGTCCCATTATCAAGGGTCCATTGCCAAAGGAAGGGGCATTGGTTGCGAAGTTGCCAAATTTACCTAAGGATGTTAAAGTCAATAAGTTTGACTCTACTTCAGGTAAAGTCCATTGTCTAACTCTATTAAGTTCCTACTTGGGGATTCTTATTACATGATGTGACTGGGTCACATGTTGATGTTTGAAGAATCAAAGAAAAGTGAAGAAACTTAAAGAAAGAATATGCTGAATCTGATCGCGTAGATGGATTTCTATCGCATAGTTTGAAGATCGGATTCTTGAGCTACTTCTTAGGAGTTATGATATATTGCTTAGGAATAGATAACAACAAAGTTTTCATGTGCTTTTGCACTGTAAGGATAGTTTTTTCCGCCACGTTTTTAAAATAAAAGGAAAATTTTTGATTTTATTTATTTTAAAATATCCTTACAATGGCATTTGTGAAAATCTTTGTTGCTTATAAGATTCCATTAAGAGCAAGAGTGGAAATATGAATTTGATTCTTTCATTTGTGGTAGTGTCCAAATTTACCAAATAAGGAAAGATTCTCATCACCCAAGTTTCAGTTGGATAGAAACTTGGAATCATGCAAGTTGTATAGTATGATGAATGAGAATTTTCAACTTTGGAAAATTAACACTAGTTCTCAATTGTGATATTTGTAGTTCTCAAAGTCGTTAGTGGAGCGTGCGTGGTTAACCGGCACACTAACATTGACTTATGAGAAATGGAAAAAGGTCTAAACAATTGAGACTATGATTACGACATCCCTTTTCATAGTTCTGAAATTGTTTAGACACACATGTGAGCTATCTAAGATAAGGTGTATGATTTTGATAAAGTCTTATCAAAGCAATCTAGTATCAGAAATCTGAACTTTGGTAAGAATGTCAATAAAGTATTGACTTCTAGAGGTCCAGTTGTTTTCTGGATACATGTCAAAGCTAGTGGGAGCATAAGTGTTATGCTAATAATCATCATGTTTGTGGGAGCATGATAATTATGATAAGTATTGCACGTTAGCAATGTTAATTATAGAAAACAAAAGTTTCAATTCGTGAGGTTGCAGGGGTTGAAAAAGTTGTTTTGCTATAATTAAGGGAGAGGAAATTATACTTCATTTCAATTCTAAAAGGCTTAGATTGAGATTTTAATCATCTTATTCAAGAATATATATATGAATTTTATGTTGGTTTGGTTCAACTTAAGAAAATTCTATAGATTGCGTTCTCAAAATTCGATTGTGATTACGACATCCCTCTTCATAGTCAAATTTTGAGAATATGGCAAACAAAAAAAAATATTATGGCAAAAGACTGGTCTAGAACCATGTCTTTATGTGAAACATCATGAATCGTGTCCCATTTACTTTGTGTACAAGATCGATTACATGTGCTATAATATTTATCCTTTCTGAATTTTCCAAATGCCTTGGGGCGTTAAGGAGGAAAATGTCGAGAATTGGATATGACTAAAGTGATTAAGCAATTGTCGAGGACAATCTAAGGTTTACCAAAGATTGGTTGCTCAGGGACAGTTGGAAGTATAGTGTTAATTTTTGGAAGGACCATATTGACATAGTCTGAAAAAGAGGCAACTTTTGTTCAGATGTGGTAGTCAAAATGGGAATATAGAGTTGTCTTCATAGGTGGAAGCAATCTGTGTAAGGTTAAAGAAACTTAATGCAAGAAGCATGTTCAAAGCAATGCGCTTTGAATCTGAGACATCGTTTCCATGGAATTGCTCTCCATTGGGATACTCTGTAATGATTGTTGCCAAGCCTTTGTGGGTTTGTGCATAATCATTACAAGAGGAACAGTGCATATAAGTTTAAAATCTAAACAGATTTCGATAAATGATAGGAATTTGGAATTCTTACATTTAAGACAAGGAATTGGGAGTGTGAAAAGAGAATCATTGAAATTATGTTCAATTGATCTAATTCACAAAGAAAAGGATCATAGACAAACATAGAGTTCATACTTGGTGTATGGCAAAGCTATTGTTTAGAAAAAAACATAGTGTACATGCTTGGAGCATGGGACAACTAGTGTTTTTAATTCAAGTATAAAGTTGATAAAACCGAAACAATGAATAATGAGTAATCAGTATGGTGATAAATAGAAAGAGTTTTATTTATATTCATAGGTTTTGATACCATATTAGATTCATTTATTCTTGTGTTTCACTTTGCATGTTTTGACTTCCATAATAACTAGGTTATTCTTTCGGAATGACTAAGTTATTCAAACCATCCACAGTCGGTCATATGTTGGATGTAGATATGAATCAAGACTGTCATGGGTTGGCTTGTAGAGGTCCAAGTTGGTGGACAAAGTTGTGCTACAACACTCATGAGTGCTCATAAGTTCTGAGTATTGGATTGAACCCGCGCTCATTTGAATCACTTCATGGATTTTATCACGAGTGATCATGAGACGATAATATCTTATATTCTTCAAACCTAGAGATATGAGTTATTACTATGAGTTGATAGTACATTGATTGCATGAAAACGCATTGGTAACTCGATGTTATAAAACGTGCCTTTGTGTATGATTCAACAAGTAGCAGAACAAGCCATATGAGTCGAAGTTTATCCGTTCCTTTTACCTTCGGGATAAAAGCGATATCTGTGGGCCCCTCGATGATTTAATGATGACACATGAGTGCTTAGCCAAGCCAGGACTGATTTGATTTGTTCAATCAGTCAGTCGTCATAAATCGGAAATCGGGAAACAATAAATGGACAGAGAGAATGATTATAATCCATGTCTCAGTCCATATGATATCTAGAATGGAGGAATATATGATCCCTTATCTAATGGACAAGTCATTCACAAGGTCAGAGTTCGACAGCGGCTTTAAAAGCTACGATTGCCAGTTAGGTTTTGAAGTCATACTCAATAATAGTTTTAGACTTATCCAAGTGGGAGACTGTTGGATTAATGTCTAAGTCCATAACTATATTTGGTACGTACTTGACCCGACCCGGCATGGTCCATTTGGGTTGCACTTCACCGACACAATTTATATGGATAGTCTTTTGAGAATAGTATATTTATGATTTATATTAATATATTATAAGTTCTAATATATTAATATGGAATCATATTATTTAATTAGTATTGATCAAGACTTAATTTAGAATTAATTAAGTGATCAAAATGAACTAATTAAATATGGACTCTTATATATATGGAATGGGCCAAGTGCATTTAGCTTGGGCTAAGCTTTCATGGATAGTCCATGGAGTGTGTAACCCATGGATCATATGAAATGAAAGGTCATGGGTTTAACCCTAGTCTCCACACTATATAAAGATGTCCTTGGTTGGTGAAATTGGCACTAGTGTGGGTACACTAAGAGGGCTAGCCGATTTCACTAGAGAGAACAAAAGTATTTTTATTCTCAAAATCTTCCAAGGTGTTTTGGTGATTTGTGATTCCACTTGAGGCTTCCACACTATTGGGGCTAAGCTCTTAAAGCTTGAAGACATCAAGCTACACCAAAAAGGTATGTCATCTAACTAGTCTTTGTAGTATAGTTGCCTCATAGTATGCCAGTTAGGATTAAAGACTTGGAAAGTTCTTATTTGCATGTATAATAGAGAAAACATAGATCCAAGGTTTATAGGGTTGCATGTACACCATAGGAGTGTTAGAATGCTCAAAACCCAACATCATCAAGTGTTCATTATTCATTTAGAACTCAGGGTCGTGAACACCTTTAGGGCCGTGAACCCTTCATGAGTCTTGGGCCATGAACACCCCTCCTGGCCGTGAACACCTATCAGCTTCCATTTTGGCTTCTAACACTCCTATTTGTAAGTTATACTTACAAATTGGTCCAGTTTCTAATCATTCCTATGATTATATTAGCTAATTGGTTGCATATATGCTATAAAAATCACTATGTAGGACTTGTTTTTGCTACGGGATTACACTTGTGGAACTAAACATCCTATATCAAATCATCATTAGAATCACCCTCCAAAATGTGAGTTCATACCCCCGTATTTTCATAGTTTTCACTGTTTTAAGGGGGGGGGGGGAATACAAGTCTAACACAAGGATTTTGTGTTACAAACAAATGATTTCAAAACATCTTACCAAAATAGATTTCAGTTATTATCAAATCAAATGGTTTCAAAATTGTGTTAAAATGACATCATGTCACCAAAAGTATTTCAAAATGTTAAATTCTTTAAATGATTTTATAAACTTATATTTTTTCCCCAAAAATCATATATATATATATATATATATATATATATATATATATATATATATATATATATATATATATATATATATATTATATAAATAAGATTTAAAAGGCTTAGGATTGATAACTCACTTTTGTTCCATTTCCTTGTTTGGATGTGGGTTTATAGTATCGGTTATTTGTCCGAATGTCATTTAAATTTTACTTATATATATTTGTATATGTATATAAATATAAAAGTTATTTCGTTTAGTTCAAATACCCTCTGTAACATGTTGAGCAATGGGTTGCATTCATGAACAGTTAGTATCAATACAGATAGTACATATAAATTATAATAGGTATAATTTATGATTCAAGAACTGTAATTCACGAGTCAAGTATACTAGAGTACACCGTTTTACAAGAATAAGGGTTAGATTCAAAACTAAACATGAGTATACAACTTAAAAATACATTCCAAGTATACTAAATAAGGAACATACTATCAATCATTTATTTCAAAATAATTGGGTTTTCATTATTATTATGCATGTAACCTCTATATGCTTTTTATGAGTCAATAGATTCACGTTATTTAATTCACTTAAACAACACAGTTAAAGTCCTGAAATTATAACCAGAATCTGCAGTTTGGGATCGAAACAAGTGTGTATAGATCTATATTGGGATTGACAACCCTGCACTCGGGCTGCTAGCTACAGTCGGGCATACATGCCTATGAGTGACAATTGTTATCAACAGTTTTGACGCCTTCAAAGCGTTTATTTCAGGCCATCTAGTCTTAGTATGGTTATAATAACTCATTAGAAAGAGATTAACAATACATTAGTGTATAATTAACTCAACATGAGTACATTTTCAATGTGTTAAATTACAACAACAGCTGGTAGACCCAGGCACACTCACTTTACAATTTTACAAAGGAATACAAAAACAGAACATTGATTTACAATAGAACGGTTTTATGAGATTAAAACTACTTTTCATATACAGCAGAAAATATAGGATTTTCTGGAACAACTTACATATTCAAGAAAACAGAAAACATACTTTCAAACATAAATACTTATGCACTCACTCAACTTTATGTTGATACTCTCTCTTTTCTAATTACTTGTATTCTCAGGGAATCAGTAAGCAGGTACTCCCCGAGCTTTTGAGAAGATGGAGCTATTTTGAGTCATGTCTTCTTCTTTTGTATAACTATATTGGTGTCAATATACATTGATTGGACACATATAAAAACTTGTATTTATTAATGCAATGGTTATTTTTACTTTGATTACTATAACACATGTTTTGTGATACTACAAATAAAGTCATCCACCCCCGGAAGTTTCCGCCGTCTGGTTTGGGGGTGTGACAGATTGGTATCAGAGCATTGTTTATAGTGAACTCAGTATATCAATCCATAAAAGATATACAAACTATAAATACATTGGGGCTGAGAGCTCTGACTACAAGTAGACTTTTAAAATTGAAGTATTTTTACAAGTATACTAACACTCATACATAAAAGAACAATATCATAGTCGTAACAACATAAAAGTATTTGGATGTTGAACACCGCAGTCAAACCTAGGCAGTTATGTAATTATATATGGGATTAATATAGCCTGATCAACTATATTGGTTTGAGATATGACCAACATGTGTTTGGGAGTGAAGGTAGTGTTGCAACAAGTCTAAAACTTACCAACTATACATATACAGAAGAACTTTACAACATAACATAAAGTTAAAATACTACAGGAGTATTTTAGGCACTGTATACTAAGAACAAACTACATGAAAACAAATGACTACTGCAGGTAGATCTATAAATACTAAGTATATATATTACAGTTATATATAATTAAGGTTATATATAGACTTAGAATGTGTGATTTAGCTTAACTTCCCTTTTCCTTGTTTGGATGTGGGGGTAGGATAGAATCATTTATTCGAAGGTCTATTAGACTCATGTTATATATAATTGGTATATACCTTGTAATTATAGATGGACCCAGTAGGAGTTATACCATACAAAATACATTACTTGTTAACTGTAAGTTTCTCTCGTAGAAACTTGTATTTACAATTTATCGTTACTAATTATATTCTATGTCTCTTATATCCATATTCTCGATTAGATAACAATGGCTAGATTTCATCTACCTGGAGACCCGTACTTTCCCGATCAAGAAAATGGAGGATGGCTCGATGAAGAGCCAGAAGAGAATCCTGAAATTCCTTTAGATGACGATTTCGCAGAAAATTTTCCTGAAGATACTGATTCAGAATCAGAAGCCTATAATCCACCACCAGTTGTTCAGAATCCCAATCCACGACAAAAATTCCAAGGCCCGACGCCTCTGTGGGCAATAAACTTAGACAGATGGAGTAACGAACAGGGTCAGAACCATCCTTATCAAGGAGACCGAAGCTTCTACAATCTGGACACAGGAGGCTCAGCAGACAGAGCCCTCCCAGTGTTAGTTCGTCGTGTGGCGCATAACGATGAATAAGGAAGAGCTGCTATCGACCGAGTCATGCAAGTTGATGCTACTACTGGAGTCAACACCATTCGCATTCGTAACTTAGAAGACAATCATTATGCAACAAGGGATCATACTAATTTCTTGCTGAGAGAACTGGCGGCATCCCAAGCCAAAGTTAGAGAACTATGAGAACGAAAAATACCACAAGACAGGCGTATGTACGAAATAGAAGGCCAGTTAGCCAAATCCAGGGCCGGACCTAGTAGGAAGTAGATTATACTCTACTTGCCCTCTGTTTACTCTTTTGGTTATAGTTCAAGTCTTCGGATATGTTCTAGGGTTATTTTTCATGTTTTTCAGTACGACCGCGGAAATTTCATTTTCGGTAGGTCGGTTTGATGTCGATGTTTTCCCAGTATTTTGGTGTATTGTAGACCTGTTTAGGGTCATGTTTTCCAGACTTTATGTATTCAATATACCAATACAATCGACATGCATTTTCATACTCTTTGAAAAATAACCACTCAAATTCATATTATCCTGTTGCAAGTTGTACTTGTAGTAGACTTCTATTTCCAATTCTTTACAAGATTCATACTGAACTAAGTGTTTTAGTTCAGAGATATCATATTCATGTTCATTCTTTATATTTGACTGTCTCTTCATCTTTTATTTCTTATAGGGAAAGATTCCTCCACGGAGAAACCCAAAGCGTGTCAATGTTAATGAAACGCCAACACCACATCCACCACCACCGCCTCAATTTGACGCTGACATGTTTCAGGCGGCGGTCAAGGAAGCTGTTGCACTGTTATGTCTCATATAAACATCATTGGCACTAGTGGATCAGGAGTTGGTGCGCATCCCTCCAACCACTGTCAGAGTCACATGCACTCACGGGAGTATACCTACAAAGACTTTTCAAACGCTAAACCCAAGACCTTTAACGGGACTGGAGGAGTTATGGCATTAAGGCGATAGATTGAGAAAACAGAGGCAGTCTTCAAGATCTGCTCCTGCCCAGAGGGTAGCAAAGTTAAATTCGTTGTCTGTACTTTTGTTGATAGAGCCCTAACATGGTGGAACGGCCACGTTAAGTCACTGACCTTAGCAGTGGCTAACTCAATAAGTTGGGAGAATTTGAAGACAATGCTGATGCGGGAGTACTGTCCGCATGGTGAAATTAAGAAGCTCGAGCAAGAGCTGTGGGGTCTTACTATGTTTGGTTCGGACATAACAACCTACACTAATAAGTGTTGGATTAGGTGTCTAAGCCCATAACTATTTTGGTATGTACTTGACCCGATTACGAGCATGGTCCTTTTGGGTTGCCTTCACCATAGCAACTGATAGGATGAACTAAGGAGAAAGAGGATTAATTATGATTTATTAATATATTATATGAATAATATATTAAAAGAAAAATCATATTTTTTAATTAATATTAGTCTAGAATTAATAAGAATTAATT
Organism: Lactuca virosa; assembly: GCF_052849685.1. Lineage (NCBI taxonomy): Eukaryota > Viridiplantae > Streptophyta > Magnoliopsida > Asterales > Asteraceae > Lactuca > Lactuca virosa. Next base: position 95,413,646 of record NC_136430.1, on the reverse strand, counting down.
TTGTGGTTAAAAGAGATTAATTAAATAAAGGGGACTGATACTGTAATTATCAGATAATTGCATAGATTGGGCTAATGGACTCCATAGAAGTTAAAGTGGACGAAATCTATGGGGAAACCCATTAGAATTCGTCCAAGGCCTCTAAGGAGGGAGTCCATGGGCTGCTTAGGGCCCAAGCAGTCAGATTAGGGTTTCCTGGTTGAAAACCCTAATAGCCTAAGGCCCCAAAAACATGTGGAAGTAATCCCTAAGGGTTCTTAGACGTTTTGGTGCCTCTCATCCTCTCTCCTCTTCATCATTCTCTTGCTCTTGATGTTTGTGAGCCATTAGAGGTGTGACACTAAGCTTCTTGAAGATCAAAGAACTCTTGTAACCATTGAAAGGTATGATCTAAACCCTAATTCATATGTTAATTCGATTACTGTATGCTAGATCTAGGGTTTATAAGCCTTGGATAATTATTGCAATTTCATTAGACAAACTAGATCTAAAAGCTTTAGGGTTTTGCATGTACACCATAGGATTGTTGTATTGCTCAAAACCCATCAGTGGTATCAGAGCCTAGGCTGTTTGTTTGATGTATTTGATGCTTAATTGTTCATTCTTTGCCTGAAAATCAAAGTTTTGTGCCCTCTGCCTGACTGACTCGGCGAGTCAGTGGATGAACTCGGCGAGTCAGCTTGACTCGGCGAGTCCAGTCCCTGACTCGGCGAGTCCAGGGGTCAAACAGAGGATATTTTAGGATTTTTTTGTATTTTGGCTGATTTTGATGATAGATAATTACCATAAACGTTTTTATTGATAAAATCCGACTTTTATTGATATTATGTGATTATCCATGCCAAAACAGAAGATAATTATCATTTAATTGAATTATTATTTCTTTATATGATAAAATTTGATTATTTGAATTATTTGATGAATTTTCTTGCAAGAAATTGGATTAGGTCAAATTTAGATAACCACCAATTAATTGTTTAATTATTATTATTTGTAATTTGATCTAGAATGTTCTTGATAATGTTTTGAAATGTTTCAAAAGTTGCCCTCAAGTTTTGGAATTTGAATATTTGATTAAAAAGTTTAATGTTGAAATATTAAAATTCTAAAACCCTAGTTATTGAAAAGTTCAAATTACACCCTTATGGTTTTATTAAGTTAATTAAGTGTATAATTAAAAGAGGGTTAATAAATCCATAATGATTTGGTTTATATTTAATTAAATTAAAAGTATAATTTATTAAATTAGACCACCTAGTATTTTAAAAGTGTAAAACACACCCTTATACTATATATGAAATTAAAGGTCTAATATTATATATGTATGAGTAAAGAGTCAGTCTTACCGTTAGTAGGCCTCATTCACGAAGCTAGTCTCCAAGGGGTGTTTAAGGAAATTGCCTATAAAATGGCGATTGAATGGGTATCCACTCTTACCCACCGCACTCTTGACTAATGGATGGTCGTTAGCCGAACGGGTAGGATAGGACACAACCTTCCATTATAAGTATAATAAAATACGAAGTAACTAAACGCTTTATAAATTCCCAAATCTTAGTTACTTTAGGAAAAAGTGAATTTGATGCAATTCCATGGAATTACACTTTGTACCCTTGCCGAGACAATTAGTGGAGCGTGTGTGGTTAACCGGCACACTATGTTGGGATTGGCATTGGTGGCAAAGGGCAACTCGATGTTTGTCAAAGATCGATGGAGCGTGTGTGGTTAACTGGCACGCCGATTAGGTGATTGTAACATTGAAGGCACCACGTAAATTCGCATGGTTATTCACATCTTATTTGTGATCCTCGGCATCCCAGTCACAAATGAAGGGCATAATCGAGATTAAACATGCCATTGAAAAGTTCAATGAATCTCAAAAGATGTAGGAGTTTCAATTCATTTAAAACTTAAACCTTCAATTTTCGTTTTTCATGGTGGAAATTGGTAAATCGTCATTTACTTACCTTCAAATGTTCTGCAATTTGGATTACGAAATGTAAGGTCCTGAAACAGATCTTTACCAATGATCAAGCAACAAACAATCAATAGCAATCACAATAGAAGTAGAAGAAGAAAAGAAATCAAGCTTGCACATGTTTATTGCATAAAACGTCTGGTACAACTCGACAGAATGGACCGTGAACTCTATGGTATCAACAACTAGACAAAGACCTACAAATCCTCTATTTATACAAGACGTGGGCCGCAAACTGGGTTTACGGCCGTAAACAGGTTTACGGCCGTAAACTCACTCTTGGCCGTAAACTACTAAACAACTCCCAAAACACACTAAAGACTCATAATGAACTATTACAATGAAAGCCTAGACCAAACCATTAACTGGACCCTTCAATCTCCCCCTTGGTTTGGTGCTAGCTTGGACTCAGTCTTTGTCAATCACCAGCACATCAGATTTTCCCATAGCTCCATTCCACATTTCCTTTTGAATGATAGCAGCAACCATTGCAGTGTACTCCTTAGCAGTGGACTCAAAAAGATCTTCAGCCACCTTGATCTGATGAAGAGAGAGCTGATGTATATCCCACCTACCAAACTGAAGTAGATCCCTCTTGTCATATAATCGGATACAACCCTCTTTAAGCTTGATGACAGCAGAAGCTGTAGTTTCATCAAACACCCAGTATTGCATGGATTTGAGAGATCCATCTGGATGATTCTGAAGGACGGGAATCTGCTTTACTTGAGCAATAGCGGGCCACATCACTGACCGAAGTGGCTGATTTGTTTTGGGATCAATGACAGTCGGGTAAATCTTGATGATAGACTCTGCAGTCTTCATTGAGGGAAAGCCCTTAGCCACTTGATCTTCCAAAAATGCCTTGAACTGAGTCGTCTTGGGTTCATTTGATGGATTTGAGAAAGGAGCATTAGACAACTCCGTAAGATCAACCCTAGTCAAAGAGTGAAAATCGTGAGCATCTTTGTACAGTTCAGTATTGCCACTCTTTCTTCTCACGATCCACATGTTCATAGTGTCATGGAATCCCCACAAAATTATCCCTGACCTATCACCATAAACGTCTCTGAAACGATTTTCTCCCAGATCCGTAAAGGTGATCTTTGGTTGACCCTAGGGAGCATGCTGATCTGAGCTCCTTTTGAATAAAAATTGACCCTTTTCAGCTGACTTGGCGAATTTAGCACGTTTCAATGCCACTACATTCGGAGCCTGCGCCAGTTCCTTGTCAAAACGATCAACAACGGTGGTTGTTCTTGTAGGTGGTGGAACTATGGGAGCATCTTGATTAGGAAGATAGATCTTTGGATCATCGACAGATGACTTGAATTTGTTGCCAAAATCTTCTTCCAGCTTCTTCTTTAGATCGTCGTAGCTGGTGGTCAATAAGCCAAAATGCGTCTGAAGATCAGTAATCTGCTTCGTCTTCAGAGCTTTATTTTCAAGAAGTTCGGCAACTTGAATATTGAGCTTGGCATTTTCAGTCTGAAGGTCTGCAACCTTGATATCCAGCTCAATATTTTTCTGATCTAAATCAATATTTTTCTGATTCAGTGCATCGATCTCCTTCTGAAGTCCAAGTATTGAAGGATTCTCTTCTCCTGAGCTGCCACCCCCAATAGAAATTCCTTTGCCACGTGAGGGAGGCGTTGTGAATTGTTCTTCGGCCAAATGCCTGGCTAGCCTCACATAAGCAGCATCATGGTCTGGCCTGGGAGGAGAGAAATATGTGGGGAAGGAAGAGCCACCAGCTTTATAGAAGGTGCTAGGACCTTCACTGACGGGTTCAGATGAAAAAATAGCGGGACTAGTTGTTGGTGGAGTTGTAAAGCTTTGAAATACACCTGAATCAGGAATTCCCTGTCTAGGGTCAAGTCTTCGTCTCTTTATTGGAGGTTGAGAGGCCTGCGAGGTTGTGTGATCACTTTCCAATGGCTCAGATGTAGGTGGAACAACATCAAGGGGAGGAATCCCTCACACTGTCACCATAGGAATTGCTATTTCCGCCATTGGATTGGTAAGAGGAGGCATGGCTTCGAGAATGTCTTCATTTTCCCTTATCTCTGTTGCTGGATGAGCAACTTCATCGATATTGTCAAGTAGCGTGTTGAGGTTTTCACCGGTCATGAAGTCTTCATTACTACCAAAATTTAAAGGAATTTCATCCTTATCGAACCCAGTGAGATCGAGGTCTTCATACAAATCAGTCTCCGTTCCGCTTTTTGAAGACCCCTCATTATAATCACTTTGGACCTGAACAGATGTCAGTTCATGTTCCTCAGCAACTTGTGCATTTGATGTGGACTAAATGATTTTGCAAAAACACACAATTTTTTTTCGAGATGAGAGAGAGTGGAGAGGGTTTGCGGCCGGAAGGATGAAAAGTGAGGTGGAAAGGGTTTCCAACAGTAAACTCCACCTTTTATACCTCTTTTGAATTTTACCTGTCTCCCACACAATATAAGGCACAGTCCAAATCCCAATTAATTTTTCAAAAATAAAGCCTTTTAAGGATTTTAAAATTAAAGTAAAATTAAAATTAAACTAAAAATAAAAAAAACTAATTTCTAAAATTTAAGAATTAAAAAAATTAAATTTTGACAATTATAAAAATAAAATAAAATTAAAAATTAACAATGAGATAAAATAAATACAGACAAAAATTTATCTCAAAAGTCACTGAAAATAATTTTGTGATACTGGGATCAAAGTTGTTAGACAACCTTAATCCACTTGTCGGTACCTTTATCTTCACGTTTTTGTCTGGTCGATCGCCGGTATTGTGGTCCACTTAAACACGAAAAATTGTGACAGAATTAGGACATACCATTAGTTACAAGACAAAGTGATCCTAAGTTCCTAGATAATATTTCTTAAGGACCATTCAGCTGACGACGACCAGGGATATTGTTGTCCACCTAAATTGAGCAGCGAGATCTATAGACAATCTGTAAGTGTTCAATTTTAATTGTACTACAACATGTTTCCCGCTTCCTGATATGCTCCAGTAATCAAGGACTTCCAGAATACTCCTTACATCGGGTGAGCAGACAATTATTAAGAGAGAAGATAGATTTAGAATGCATATGCTACACACCCAGGTCATATCTCTTCCAATCACGCAGAGGGTGAAACATATGACTAACTGAAGTTTTAGAGGGATTGAGAAAAAGAATGATGCATATACTGTGTACCAGGTCGGATTGTGAGTCACGCAAAGGAGACAGTATATGGCTAACAAATAGAAAGAATTGCATAGATAGAGGATGCAGAGAAATAGAGTTGCATATGTTACAGTCCAGGTCGGATCTCTCGATCACGCAAAGGAAGCAACATATGACTAACAGACAGATAGAGAGAAAACAATTTTCTATAGACCTAATTTATCGGAATTCACCAGTCACCCCATCAATACCGGAATTAAGGACAAAATCCGCACATCGAGGAAAAGTTAATCCACGGTTCCAGATACAAGATCTTTTAATGTGACCAGTAGATTCCCATATATATCTCCCTGCTCAACCTATCCAAGCATCGGATTGTCAGGCTAAACGGATTTATCTAGGTCAAGATTTGTCAAGTCTATGAATTCCTTAAGTTCAACTCTGCCTAGTCAAGTCCATTTAGAATCTTTCGTGCCTACCAACGCATCAAACACAGAGCATAGACAATTTAATTTTGGGTACGTTACGCAGACTCAGATTGCCTGTTATCACTTGATAATATCACTTCCCAGTACCACATCTACAAGCAAAACTGTTAGCGACAATATTTTTGATTTTTCTGAATTTTTTTAATGTTTTTGGATTTTTGAATGTTTTCTGAAAAGAATAAAACAGAAACAAAAGGTTTTTGTATTTTTTTTGTAATTTTTCAATTTTTTTGTTTATTTCTCCCCCTAAATTTATGCATGGATGAGAATGAAATCACTAAAATGCGCAAATTTAAACTAACCTAACCTATAACAAAAATTTAATCCTCAAAACGAATCATTTTCAAAAATCCCACAAGCACATCGAATCGAGCTTTGTTCAAAGGTTTGGTTAACAGATCTGCTACATTATTTGAAGTGGGAACCTGTTCCAGCCAGATGAGCGAGTGCTCATAACAATCTCTGATAAAATGAATTTTGATATCAATGTGCTTGGTTTTGGAATGTTGGACAGGATTTTTAGTAATTTGAATCGCGGCCTCATTATCACAGTGAATGGGAGTTTCTAGATAATTCAAAACGTAGTCCAACAGCTGATGTTGGATCCAGATAACTTGAGAGCAATAAGCAAATGCATAAACATATTCCGCTTCTGCTGTTGAGGTGGAGACGGTATGTTGTTTCTTGCACTGCCACGACACCAGCCTATCTCCAAGGAATTGGCACCTTCCTGATGTAGATTTCCTGTCAAGCTCACAGCCTCCATAATTACTGTCAGCAAAAGCATATAAATCAAATTCAGAATTCTTCGGATACCAAAGACCCAATTTTGGGCTGCCTTTGATATACCGAAAAATCCTTTTGACAACAATAAGATGTGAAAGTTTAGGATTAGCCTGATAGCGAGTGCATTGACAAACTGTAAACATGATGTCGGGACGACTTGCAGTAAGCTACATCAACGATCCGATCATCGATCTGTAGTGTGTCTGATCTACGGATTCGCCATCAATATCTGGATTCAGCAGGGGTCTTTCAGCCATTGGTGTCGATGCAGGTTTTGCGTCTTGAAACCCGAACTTCTCAGGAATATTGTCCACATACTTATCTTGATGGAGCAGGATTCCAGTTGAATTTTGTTTGACCTGAAGCCCCAGAAACATGGTAATTTCTCCCAATGAACTCATCTCAAACCTATTTTTCATCACGCCTTCAAACTCTTTGCATAGCTGTGGACTGGTAGACCCGAAAATAATGTCGTCAACGTAGATCTGGACTAGAATCTGATCATTACCAACATGCTTCATGAATAAAGTTTGATCAATAGTGCCGCGAGAGTATCCATGCTCGAGCAAGTGCTTTGTTAGAGTCGCATACCATGCTCGAGGAGCTTGATGTAACCCATACAACGCCTTGTCCAACTTGTAGACTTTTGGTAACAAAACCAATTTCCAAACCCCGAGCTTTTCAAACTGATTTAGCTCTTCATGCATCGCATCTACCCAGCTGGGCTCATTCAAAGCCATTTCAACGTTCTTGGGCTCTATTTGAGATATAAAGCAAGAGTAGAGACATGCATTGACATATCCACTCTGACTTCTGGTTTTAACTCCATCCCCCAGCTGACCAATGACGTTTTCGATCGGATGATCGCGTTGAATTCTTGAGGGTATGTCTTGGCTGATATCATTGAGTGAAACAGGAAGAGTGTGAATGTTGAAACCTCCATCATTTGCTGATTGATCCATATTAGATGAATCTGCTACAAACTCATTAGGAATTTCTTCAGGAAAGAGTAGTTCCATAAAAGTTGGAGTGACAGCGGAAGCATCTCTAGACATGAACTCTCTTTCAATAGGGGTAAGAGGTGTAACGTCAACATCAGGAGTTTCCTTTTGAACTTTAGACTCTGGACTATCAAGTCGAACAGATGACTCCCCCTCAGGTGGAGCAGAGGACACCCCCTCAGATGGAGCAGAGGACTCCCCCTCAGTTGGAGCAGAGGACTCCCCCTCAACCGTTGGAGGTCTGTAAACAACTTCTTCGTCTTCGTCTTCAGAAACAATCTTAGAACCAGAACAGGATCCATTTGAACCATCTGAAGACACATTTAAGGATTTGAAAAGCGATGTGTAATCAAATAACCAGTCAGGACCCACTCGAGCGTCTGTTTCATTCTCCTCCAACCAGTGCATGTCATAGGATTCGACAATCTGTTTAGTCTTCTTGTTGTAAACCCTATACGCGCTGCGCGCAACATACCCTACAAAATAACAATCATCGGCTTTGGCATTGAATTTACGGTTGGATTCCAAGTGAAGAAGGGTGCAAGGGCAGCCAAATACACGGAAATGGCTGACTGAAGGCTAGTGTCCATAGAGAATCTCGTACGGTGTCTTCATCTGAGATTTGTTGATTAGAACAAGATTCTGCACGTAGCAAGCAGTGTTAATCGCATCGGCCCAAAAGAAAACAGGTAATTTAGAATCACAAAGCATTGTCCTTGCAGCGTCTTTTAAAGTTCTATTTCTCCTTTCAGCAACACCGTTTTGTTGAGGCGTGTGAGCAGAGCTGTATTGACACACGATCCCCCTTTCTGATCAAAAATGGTCAAGAACCGCATTCTTCAACTCAGTTCCATTGTCAGTACGAAGCGCCTTCACCTGGTTGTTGGTTTGATTTTCAATCATCACAATGAACTTCTTTATCAGATCAACAACCCCAACTTTGTTGGATAAGAAGAAGACCCATGTAAAACGAGAGAAATCATCGATCACAACTAGACAGTACGAACTTCTGTTGATGCTCAGGATGTTGACCGGACCAAATAAGTTCATATACAATAATTGGAGCACCTGACTGATTGAGTTGACTTGCTTTGGCAGGTGTGGTTTTCTATGATGTTTTCCTTGGGCACAGGACACATAATTCTCAAATGTAATAAAGTCTCTGACAGGTAAGCCTTGGACCATCTCATTCTTAGCAAGGCGATTTAGGTTTTTCGCGTTAGCATGACCGATTCGTCGGTGCCACAGCATTGCGTTTTGTTCGAAGACTTTTGAAAATAGGCAAGTGACTTGTTCAGGTATGTTACTATTCATGTCAATAATGTAAGCATTCCCATCCCGCTTAGATTTGACGAGAATCCACTCTTCCGGGATGACAATGCCTGGCTTGAGAATCATGCATTCTTTATCGGTAAAATGGGTAGAATAGCCTTTGTCGCAAATTTGGGAAACACTCAACAAGCTATGCTTTAACTCGGGAGCAAAGTTGACATTTTCAAAGCTTAGCACTCTATTTGTAACGGTTCCTCTCTGAGTGATCTTGCCACCATCTCCGCCCGCGAAGGAAACATACCCCCTATTAAAAGATTGAATGTCGCTCAATTGGGAGATGTCTCCTGTCATATGCCGGGAGCAGCCGCTGTCGACATACCAAGGACGGACGACATTCCTCCGCAACTGTCCCTACTCTGATACTAATTGTAAGTCCCTAATATTCTTGAGTATCAATCAGATCCGTTTGGTGGTGCGGAATCCCAATTAAACGGATGATGTCAGATCAAATATAAGAGAAGGAGAAGAAGAAGATGATGAATCTTGTATGTATTGATATGAATTAAGATCCAGATACAAGATTCACATACACACTAACACACACTAAAACTCCTCTCTTCTCTCTCACTTTCTCTCTCTAGAACACCTTGGGTTTCACACACTTAAGCTCTCCTTTCAGCAACACCGTTTTGTTGAGGCGTGTGAGCAGAGCTGTATTGACGCACGATCCCCTTTTCTGTGCAAAAATGGTCAAGAACCGCATTCTTGAACTCAGTTCCATTGTCAGTACGAAGCGCCTTCACCTGGTTGTTGGTTTGATTTTCAATCATCACAATGAACTTCTTTATCAGATCAGCAACCCCAGCTTTGTTGGATAAGAAGAAGACCCATGTAAAACGAGAGAAATCATCGATCACAACTAGACAGTACGAACTTCTGTTGATGCTCAGGACGTTGACCGGACCAAATAAGTCCATATGCAATAATTGGAGCATCTGACTGATTGAGTTGACTTGCTTTGGCAGGTGTGGTTTTCTATGATGTTTTCCTTGGGCACAGGACACACACTTCTCAAATGTAATAAAGTCTCTGACAGGTAAGCCTTGGACCATCTCATTCTTAGCAAGGCGATTTAGATTTTTCGCGTTAGCATGACCGAGTCGTCGGTGCCACATCATTGCGTTTTGTTCGGAGACTTTTGAAAATAGGCAAGTGACTTGTTCAGGTATGTTACTGTTCATGTCATAATGTAAGCATTCCTATCTCGCTTAGATTTGACGAGAATCCACTCTTCCGGGATGACAATGCCTGGCTTAAGAATCATGCATTCTTTATCGGTAAAATGGGTAGAATAGCCTTTGTCGCAAATTTGGGAAACACTCAACAAGCTATGCTTTAACTCGGGAGCAAGGTTGACATTTTCAAAGCTTAGCACTCCATTTATAACGGTTCCTCTCTGAGTGATCTTGCCACCATCTCCGCCCGCGAAGGAAACATACCCCCCATTAAAAGATTGAATGTCGCTCAATTGGGAGATGTCTCCTGTCATATGTCGGGAGCAGCCGCTGTCGACGTACCAAGGACGGACGACATTCCTCCGCAATTGTCCCTGCAAAATGAGCGGGATCATTTAGATTTGGGAATCCAGGTCATCACTGTCCTGGGTTGCCTTTTCACTTTGTTTGATGTATCTTTTAAAATTTTCAATTTTGAATCCTCATTTCTAATCACTTCAGAGGATGATGATGATGGATTGGAAATTGATTTGGGCATCCAATGCTATTTAGGTTTTATACCATTCTCATGTGGTTTTGAAATAGGTTTCTTATTAGTTTTTACTGAGCCTCTGGATGTTCTACTAGAAGTGGTTGAAGATCCAGAACTGCTCTTTGACGAAACCGATCTTGGCGGAGCCTTGTTCGGTTTTGGCAAACTATTTGGAGCTTTGTTATGAAAAACCTTTTTATTCTTTTGAAAAACAACCCTTTTTTGCTTCGATCATCATTCCAATCATCATTTCGAGAACGAGTTCTTGAGGATTTTCTAATTAAAGACCTTCCTCGAGATTCGTTCTCTCCTCTTGGTGACATATAGTTCACAAAGATCCTATTTTGACAATTCCTAGCTATATGACCACCAACACCACAATTAAAACAAATCTCTTTATTATTTGAACTTGTACTGCATTTCTCAAATTTATTTTCTTGACAGACACTCTTACTCTTCTCAGAAGAACATGCATGAGAAATAGGTTGTGAGATAAGTGAGGGTGCCTCAGATGGTGTGACTTGCGGAATTGATGGGTTTTCATGAGAATCACAAGCATCAGAATTACCAAACAGTTCATCAAACATATCAAAGAAATTAAATTCAACAGTAGCAGATGTGGAAGCATCACACGAAACATTCTCAGTTTTAATATCAGAACAAAAACTTTTTCATTTGAAACAGAAATATCAAAATCAGAAACAGAAACAGAATCTCCAGCTTCACGCTTTGCCTGATCTAAGGATTGATCTGCAGGGGAAGTAGAAACGTTAGTACTTTCAACATTAATAAATCCTCTTGAAACGAAACCAGATGGCTTGCCGTAGACCATGAATGGTTCGTTGGCAATCTCATCTTTGGATAGGGGTTGATACTAATATGTATGATTATAAGGAGGAGGTACACTATCGTATCCTAAACAATTTTGTTGATTTCGTTTGAACTGCATGCAGTGATCAATCATGTTGGCAACTACCTCGCTTGATCCATCAAATTTTCTAAAATCAAAATTTGCAGTTTCAAATTGTCTCTTTAATGTATCAAGCTCAGTAATTAACTCATCATTTTGTCTCTTAACATAATCATAAAGTTCACATTTTTCACTGTATTCTGTTTGAATTCTTTTAAAATCTTTTATTTTTGTTTCTAACTGGGCCTTAAGTGGTTTTTGTCCTTTCTTGAGTTGATAGCCCTCATATCTAAGGTCCTCTACTTCTCTACGTAATAATTAAATTTCTTCATGAAGAAGTTTAACATATTCATTACATGACAGAGAACAAGAAGGTACATTTACCTCACTCTTCTTGGGCTCGGAAGTAGAAGACACCATCAGAGCAAACTGCAGCTCCATCAGTTCTGCTTCAGGACCAGTTGCATCATTCTTCAGGGGAGCATCATCAATTTGAGCTAGGTGAGCGTTTTCTGGCCCTGAAATATTCAAAGCCTGAATGTGGTCCTCCCAGTCAAAGGATTGAGCGACCATAGCAGTATCACCATTAACCCCCAGCACCTGCACGATTGTTTCCCACTGCAACCATTGTCCTTTTGTTGTTCGTCCTACGATCTAGTTTTGGACACTTACGAGCAAAGTGACCCGGCTCGTGGCAGTTGAAACATCACAGCATGCCCTTGTTGAATCCCACCTTCTTGTCAGCATTCATGCCCCAGTTGTTCTTGCCTGTCTTTTTAGCAAACTGCTTGGCCCTGAAAACAGCCATAACAATCTGCCATGTAATGTCCATCTCTTCCACGTCTTCTGGATGAATCTGATCCAGGTCAGCAAATGACAGCTGAGGTGGAAGCTCTCCAGCTACAAAAGCATTGTAGTAGTTAACAAGCCCAGTGGCTAGAGCCAGATTTTCATCAGTGTCTTTCGTGTTTGAGGAAGAGGCTACAACTGGCACATTTGGAGGGGGAACAGCTTGTGGAGTGACAAATGGCTGGCTTTGAGAATGAGGAATGGATGATGCAGCAGCGAAGGTCTGAATATGAGGTTGTTGAGCAGCAAATACTTGACCTGAGGAAGACATGATTGATGAGAGAGCATTGTTGGATGAGATTCCAAGATTTGCAGTTTAGTACGAGTTCAAATGGTTAATCTCTCTCTGTTTGTCATCAATATCACAAGCTTTGATGATCGCCATGATTTCAGCAAGAGTGAGGCGATTTAGATCCTTGGTCTTCTTAATCACAGCAACATTCATGCCCCATGACCTAGGAAGATCATTCAGAAGCTTCTTGTTAATCTCTGACTTGGTCAAGAAAATCCCAGATATATTCATGTCAGTGGTGAGAGTTGTGAACCGCTGCAGCTGCGCCTCAAGAGTCTCTCCGGGAATGTAGTTGAACATATTAAACTTTTGTCGCAACATGTCCTGGCGACTCTCCTTCATATCTTCATTTCCTTCATATACCTCAATTAGGGCTTCCAACAAATCTTTAGCTGAAGTATACTCTTGGAAACCTTGAGCAATATCAGGAGATAATGCCATGGTTAGAGTGGCTAAAGCCCTTTCCTATTCTTCCACCTTTTCAAACTCTTCATCTGTGTAGTTTTCAACAACTTTGTCAATTACTTGTCCTCCAACCGTCATAGTGATTCTAACAGGGCCTCTAATAATGCTTCTCCAGACTTTAAAGTCTTTCATTTTAATGTATTTTTCAATCCTGTATTTCCACTCAGGAAAACCATCTGCAGACATATCTCTTGGAATACGCGTAGTTGTGCCCATGACAGTATCAAGTTCGTGAAAGTGGGTTTGACTTTGAGATTCCATCAGAAATTAAAGCAAAATAATGTCAGAAAAGAGTTTACGGTTGATGTGATTACGACCTTAAACTGCGTTTACGGTTGATGAGTTTACGACCGTAAACTACGTTTACGGTTGATGCGTTTACGACCGTAAACTGCGTTTACGATTGATGCGTTTACGGTTTGGATGTTTACTGTGACAACCGTCAAAATTCAAGTCGGTTCTAGATTTGACTAGACTTAGTTGCACATATAGGCACAAACCATATTAGACTTAGTAACTAGAAGCTAAGTTATAACCTAGTAGAAACTTGGAAACAGATAGAAACAATGGATGGTGTACTTAGATTTCACATTGATATGTGAATTCTACTACTACTTAACTGTAGTGACTATCCATATTTGGGTCACTCTATGACTCGAACACCATTTCATGAATCATATACACACATCATGCACTTGACCTAGTAGTAAAAGTTAGGTCAGAGTCTCATAGAAACTTAAGTCAAAGTTGAAACTAGGACTAGTATACTTGATTCCTCAATTTCATTTGAATCTCGGAATCACTACATAGAATGCCAATAAACCAATAAAAATAAATTACAAACAATATTTCTAATTTGAATAAGAGTTATGAAACTCTAAAATAGTTTGAAGTCTCAAAATTCAAGTAATTCTGATATCCAAATATTTATTAAATCTCAAGACCCTAAAATCCTAAAAACTCAAATTTATAAACTTTAACACCTAAAAATCCATAAATTTGGTATGGAATATATAATATCAATTTAAAATAACTCAATTTAGTAAAATATAACCAAGGAGAAATAAAATTTAAGTCATTAGTATTTAACCTTATTTTCTAAGCCAAAAATCAAGCTTTTGTGAAGGAAAATTTAGAATAAGGTGCATATTTTATAAAAAGTTGATATTTTTATAAAATAAAGTTGTATTTTATAAAATTTAAAAGAGGGAGACCCTCTCTCCATTAAAAAGTCAGATCTCTCCTCTCTCTCCTCTCTCTCCTCTTCCCAACACACAATCAATTCCTCTCCATTTCTCAATATTTCACTTTCTCTCTCACACTCCCTCACTTCATTTTCTCTCTATCTTCTTTTCCTCTCTCCATCAACCACGAAATTTCTAGAGAATAGGACCCAAAAACACTCCTTAAACTTGAAATGTTCATCATCTAGGAGTTTTCTTAAAGGTAAACCCGAAAATCCTTTAATCTCCTTCACTTTTCTTTCTAGTTTTAAAGGTTTTCTTACACTTTCTCCTTCTTCTACTCCATTCTATGGAAAAATCATGAACATTAGCTCAAACTCACGGTTTTGATGATGATGGTGGTAGGATTTCACCCAAAAACAACATGCATGTTGTAAATGGTGAAATCCAAGGACCAAACCTAAGTCGAAATCAACATAATGCACTTTTTCTACATGTTTTGGTGGAAAAACACCACATGCATTCCAAGTTTTCTTTAAACAAATGATTTTTGAACATTTCAAACTCATGAATGGTCTTCAAACAAACATGCATGTGATGATCTTCAAGCTTAGATGCTAGATCATCAAAGTATGTTGTTAAAAGCTTTCAAATATGTTCATGAAGGATTTATTTCCAAATAAATATCTAAAACTCCTTTTCTGACCAAATCCAATTTTTCCCAGATTTCTACCAACAAAATGAGATGCTATACAAATTTCCAGAAAATAATTCATTTATCTTGAATTATTATAATTATTGAAATAAAATAGGGCAATAAATCATATAAAATACTTTCTGAGGTCTATAAATTCTAGGTAAATTCGTGGATGACCCCTATGCTACGTAATGATCCCACATTAAGTTTCATCGATTTTTGTTTCTGTTTAATATGGTTTTGAATTTTCTTTTTGTTTAGCCCCAATAAATCATAAAACCGCTTTAGATAATTTGAAAAGGTTATATAATAATTTTCGCAGCTTATACTCTCTGTGGAAGACTTAGAAAAATATTTTCAGAATTTTTCATAATGTATTCCTATTTTTCCCCGATTTTTGTGTATATTATGGACTAAAAACGGGAAAAATAGTTCTGCTTATCCAAAATTCATAAACATTTACCAGAACACCTTGTAGTACATTAGGATGCTACATAAAAGTTTTGATGATTTTTCTCTTCTGTATACTATTTTTCTTCTATTTTCTAAGATTAAATACACTTAAATACAAAAATCGGATTTCAGTATATAAAAATCACATTTGGTATTTTTCCCAGATTATTTACTCTGTAAATGAAGTGTACAAAATTTTTGGTAATTTACTTTAACTGTTTAATAATTATTATTCAATTAATGATTATTTAATAGGATTAAACAAGGAAAAATAGCAACACTAACTGAAAAATATCTTTTATATCTTTCACAACTTCTACATGTATAATAAAAGTGTTACAAAAATTTTGGGCAATTTTGGAAACTGTTTGCTACTTATTTCAATTTTTATTAGAATAAATGCTCAAAAATCATAAAATTTGGTTAAACAGTTTAGAAATCAATTTTTATATTTTTCCCAGATTAAGTATGTGTAAAGACATTGTTATAAAAAGTGTGGGGTATTTTCTTAACTGATTTCTATTTTTCATGAATTTGTATCTATTTAGAGAATTAAATATGTACAAAATGGTTATACATATTCATAATCCATGAAAATTTATCTAGAAGTCTTTTAGTACATTTAGAACCAAAATTTAAAGTTTGGTAATTTTTATTAACTGTTTAGTATTTTTCATGATTTTATGGTTATTCAAGAAACTAAAAACGTGAAAAATAGTCAGACAAATCAAAAATTCAAGAAAATTTATCTTAAGGTCTTTGACTTCAATTAAAACTGAAATGCAAAGTTTGGGAAAGTTTAGAACTAAATTGATTTAGTTTTGAATATTTAATCATTGGAACACCTCTAAAATGTTAAATATTAACATTTCAATAATGAAAATTTTCCACTTAAATTGTTATATAACAACTGATTCTTTGAAACTTAATTTCCACAGAAAAATGTTTGTAACTTATCAATATTAAATTTTGACACATTATTGGCATAATTCTATTGTAGTAGTAAATATACTAGTGTTAGATTTCGATTAGAGACTCACTAGCGAATACCATTATTGTAGGAATCGATAGTGGTACGAGTGGAGCGTAGTCAAGGCACCATTTGCATCATCTCAATGCATATTGTGAGTATTCACCACTCCCCTATTTTCGGTTTTTAAATGTTTTGGGGTGGAAAAGCATGTCCTAAACTATTTATGTTTGTTGTATTTATTTTACTCGTATAAACTTGGTTGCTATATTTTGCATATTGTGAGTATTCACCACTCCCCTATTTTCGGTTTTTAAATGTTTTGGGGTGGAAAAGCATGTCCTAAACTATTTATGTTTGTTGCATTTATTTTACTCGTAT
The DNA here is from genome assembly GCF_052849685.1 of Lactuca virosa. NCBI lineage: Eukaryota > Viridiplantae > Streptophyta > Magnoliopsida > Asterales > Asteraceae > Lactuca > Lactuca virosa. The sequence continues at coordinate 95,396,986 of NC_136430.1, read as the reverse complement.
AAACTTGGTTGCTATATTTTGCATATTGTGAGTATTCACGCACTCCCCTATTTTCAGTTTTTATGTTTTGGGGTGGAAAAGCATGTCCCGAAAAACTATTATTTGAATGTTGTATTTAAATTGATTTGTATCAAACATGATTGCTATTTTATTGCTATATCTCTCTATGTATGTCTATGCGACACGGAACATGAGAACTTATCGTATTAAGGCCCTTCCCTTATCTCTAACCATTAACTCTTTGAGCCAATGGTCATTATGGATAGCGCTATTAGGAATTGACAACTCCTCACTCGCCCTATTGCCGGAGTGCATGATACCATATTCATCTATGGAACGATATGCATAGATCTTGATAGGGCTTCAGTCATAGGTTTGGTTGAGACTCATTGTTTGCTCATACACATACAAACTCGTTTCTCGTTATAGCAATAAACTTGTTATTAATTATAGCAATGAACTTTGTTTCTCATTACAACAACGAACTTTTATTACTGAAAACTTATATACATGTTTTAGCAATGAAATTGTTTGCTCATTGTAGCAACGAAATTGATTGCTCATTTTAAGCAATGAAACTTGTTTACTCGTTTGAGTAACGAACTTTATCTTCCATGAGAATATGAATGTTGCATCTTATTTGGGCAACATACTTTATCTCTCATGATGACAAAGAACTCTGTTTTTTTTTACAAACTTATTTACTCATTTTAACAATATACTTTTATTATTGGAAACTTTTATCAAAACTTTGATTTCAATTCATGGAACCAATATTATTTTGTTTATCTGTGAGTACTCACCAACTATTTTTATAGTTGACGCTCGTTTTACATGCTTTTTCAGGAATCATCGAGTAAGTGGCACTTAGGGACACTTCACTTTTAGGAGCATTCGCATGTGTTGTATTTCAATTTACATTGTAATTTCTTTTAAAAGTTGTTCAAACCCATCGTAAATTTGTAATGATTTTTAATACTATGGTTGGTGTTGTCTTTTAACTTTTGCTATGAAACCCTTTATACTGCCACGCCTCGTGTTTCCGCTTTAGCGGGGTGTGACAGGAAATGGTATCAGAGCCGAAGGTTATAGAGAATACTGGTTTTCCTTTGGAGAACCACAACTATAGCCAAAAAATTTCTAAACATTTTTAAAATATAGAACATACTACTAGTATAACTAATTCGAGTACGCATTATTGGACTTTAACTAAGTATAGCCTGGCCAACTATGCTTAATTAAGGAAACTTAATGTGAGGCTTGAAACGGTTATAGTAGAATTATGTTCAAAACAATTTTCAACTTAAACTTTTGAAAAACAAAATTTTTGGTGTGCGTACGGGCATTGCATATTATAGGCATTCATCTAGATACACTTAGAAACTAAGTTCACTGTTATATCAATGCCCTTATTTAGAAATATTCTTATCCCTTATCAAGTGATAGGTTAACCACTTAGGTTATATCACCAGCCACTCTAAGAGCAATGCACATAGTACTGATAATGGGTATTCCTCGGTAGCTATTGACTTTAGATATAAGGTTAGTAGTTAGATATACACTAGTAATAATCTTAAGTCGAAACCAATACCAATTATCCCTCAATACCTCTTCATCGTCTTCGTACTAGAGTTACAACTAGGAAAAAGCGTTTCGATACCGACACGAATGATAATTGGAGCATCGCGTAAGGATGTAGATGAGTCACCACTAAGTAATCACTTGGATACCATTGGCGGGCATTCCGGATTCGACTCACAAGGAGACACAAAGGTTTAACCTATTGCTACTAATACGTGAGACCTTATTACTACGCTACGATTTAGCTTTAGGTTGTTTCCACCTTCAGGTTAAAACTTAACATAGGATATCCCTTTGACCTCTATAAAAGGCCACGAAACTGCATTGACACCATAAAAAGTTTTTCAAACAATTTTTCTTGCCCTTTATCTTAGGGAAAAAGACATCGGTACTCGTCTTATACTCGCCTTAGTATTTAGGTACGATCAGCTACACTAATATACTTATTCCTTACTTCTTAATCTTCCATCGAAAAATTATTTCGTTTCATCGGTTTTATTTATCATCGATAAAATACTTTATAACCACTTCATACAACTTACTAGACATTTCCTAACAATGTAAGCCATATTCTCGCTAAAAATCTTTTGACAACTTGCTTTAACTTAACACTTTTCTTCAAAACTCAATTTAACCATTATTGGTTTTAACCTTGCTATTTCAATTTTATTTCAAATCCATTTCAATGGATAGATGTGTTTTTAAGGGCATATAAACCATTTTAAACCTTGCTTACCATTTTGACACGTTTTCGAAAAACTTAGAAACATTTTCTTTTATAAAAGTGTTTAAACTCTATTCTATAAAACTTAAACATATAACATTGAAGTCCTATTATATGTAAAAGCGTCCTCGGGTTTTCCAAACCACTTTTGCTTTCACACATTTAACCGCTTTCTCATTTAGGAATTGTAATTTACTTTAATGTGTTTTCTCGAAAACACAACATGATATTTATGAAAATGTCTACTTCAGACATGTTTATAAGACATATCTAACGCTTGTAATTCAAAACATACCTTATTTGTGTACTTTGCTTCAATATAGTTTTATAATCTATAAAGATTCTAAAATATAAAGCATTGCAAAACTTAGTGTTCACGTTTAAATTTCCAGTGGCGCACTTTCGACAATGCACAATTATTCATCTAAATATGTTAAGTCTTTACCTTATCCGTTTTAACCATTGTTGGACTCTAGTCAAAAAGGTCAAAGTTGTCGGAATTTCAATTACAAGTTTTAGTGTTTCTTTCTTTTTCACAAATGGAGTTTAACTTAATAGATAACTCATAAATTTTTAGAAAACACTTTAAAACTCCCACATGTCTATTTAATCATCAATATACATCAAATATTAAAGTTTGAAATATATCTCAACCTGGTTTTAATCTACCTATAGGTATTGTTCTTATAATTTTAACAATAACAATCATTGCCGCCGCTACCTTCCTTTTTCTTTCCCCCGCACTTGATTTCTTGCTCTCCTTATGATTTTAGATCTCGCACACCCATAATAGTAACATAATACATTGTCTAACTTTGTTTCTGTCTATTTTGCTTCTCCTGGTATCATGTTTGTACACATACATACTAGAAGTCCATCCTTTCGTTTTGAGCGATTAATACATGTATAGCCGTGAGGAATAATTTTTATTTAGTCAACTTTGATATATTCAATTACGCCTTTTATCATATACATCTTGTTTTTATTTTGAAATCTCTATAAACAAGTGATCCTTATTTACATTTGCTCTTTCGTTCTAAATTCAGAAACTTGATATAAAATGCAATTTTCATTGTATTTTTCCTTATAATTAATACACAAGATGAATACTCTTATGCTTATAATTTTTCTATATCCGGAAAATATATGTGAAGGATATATTTCCTTATGTTTCTTCTTTTCTTTAAATACATCAAAAGTTTTGAATTTTACGATTTTCTATTCTCTAAATGATTGTTTTTGTAGAAACACTAAACTATGAATGCACTATTTTCAAAGATTAACATTTTTACACCTTTCTTAAAATAGTATTTTACTTTGCAATTTTCAGTGAGTTCCTAAACTCTCAAGCTTGTTTTCATAAGTATTTTGACTCCTCGTAAACTTAGATTTGTCCTGACTTAGACAATTAGTCAAATTTTCAAATAGCGTAATATCAATAATTTCAATAAATTTTTTTTCCCTTAACGACGACTTAAACCTTTAACTTTAATTAATCTTTATATTATTTTACTACTTTGTTGGATCGCCACACATGTATTTTCATTATCTTGGAATTATTACATATTTTGATAACAGTGAGATTTTTATCACTTCTAAAACACTTAAAATGCTATCTACACAATGTGATTTAATCGCCTCCATTTGCAACATTGACTCTCTAAATATATATATTATTCGAATATAGTTCTATTATTGTAAGAGTAACCGTAGTAGTAATTATAGCCTCGAAGATCCTCAATCATTTCGTGACTTATTTTGTAGACGACACTTAAATAGCCTTTACATTGGAGATGTACCAAAACTTCGTTGCCTATCCTTAGAACGTATTTTTAGGAACTTAACCTCGATCGCTTCCCTTTCATTCGTGATACCCCTTCTTATTTCGGAATATATATTTTCCAGATATAGTAGCCAACCCGAAAGTGACCAAATTGTTCCTAATCTCTTCTTTATTAGGTGACGAATTTACACTTAGTGCTAATTTAAAATGCGACTTGAGGATCAATGCGGATTTAACGCTCAATGCAGTTGGTGCGTTAGCAAAACTTATAACGTTCTTTTAAGTTAGATAATATCTAAATATATAACCTTTTTCAACTAGGTCGCCATAGTTGGATCATGATTTCCATGATCCTAATTTCTCGCAATCTAGACTGTAGAACTCGAATTAGGGAAACATTACTTTGATTATAGCTAAAGAATTGGGTTCTTCCTTTGAGGAAATAAACCCGAAATAATCAAAGAACACTGAAAGTCACCACATCTCCAGCTATATAATTGTATTCGACTGAGTTCTAATAGAATACGTCACGAATTGAATTTCGGGGCGAAATTCTTTCAACCGGGGGAGAATGTGACAACCGTCAAAATTCAAGTCGGTTCTAGATTTGACTAGACTTAGTTGCACATATAGGCACAAAACATATTAGACTTAGTAACTAGAAGCTAAGTTATAACCTAGTAGAAACTTGGAAACAGATAGAAACAATGGATGTTGTACTTAGATTTCACATTGATATGTGAATTCTACTACTACTTAACTGTAGTGACTATCCATATTTGGGTCACTCTATGACTCGAACACCATTTCATGAATCATATACACACATCATGCACTTGACCTAGTAGTAAAAGTTAGGTCAGAGTCTCATAGAAACTTAAGTCAAAGTTGAAACTAGGACTAGTATACTTGATTCCTCAATTTCATTTGAATCTCGGAATCACTACATAGAATGCCAATAAACCAATAAAAATAAATTACAAACAATATTTCTAATTTGAATAAGAGTTATGAAACTCTAAAATAGTTTGAAGTCTCAAAATTCAAGTAATTTTGTTATCCAAATATTTATTAAATCTCAAGACCCTAAAACCCTAAAAACTCAAATTTATAAACTTTAACACCTAAAAATCCATAAATTTGGTATGGAATATATAATATCAATTTAAAATAACTCAATTTAGTAAAATATAACCAAGGAGAAATAAAATTGAAGTCATTAGTATTTAACCTTATTTTCTAAGCCAAAAATCAAGGTTTTGTGAAGGAAAATTTAGAATAAGGTGCATATTTTAAAAAAACTTGATATTTTTATAAAATAAAGTTGTATTTTATAAAATTTAAAAGAGGGAGACCCTCTCTCCATTAAAAAGTCGGATCTCTCCTCTCTCTCCTCTCTCTCCTCTTCCCAACACACACAATCAATTCCTCTCCATTTCTCAATATTTCACTTTCTCTCTCACACTCCCTCACTTCATTTTCTCTCTATCTTCTTTTCCTCTCTCCATCAACCACGAAATTTCTAGAGAATAGGACCCAAAAACACTCCTTAAACTTGAAATGTTCATCATCTAGGAGTTTTCTTAAAGGTAAACCCGAAAATCCTTTAATCTCCTTCACTTTTCTTTCTAGTTTTAAAGGTTTTCTTACACTTTCTCCTTCTTCTACTCCATTCTATGGAAAAATCATGAACATTAGCTCAAACTCACAGTTTTGATGATGATGGTGGTAGGATTTCACCAAAAAACAACATGCATGTTGTAAATGGTGAAATCCAAGGACCAAAACCTAAGTCGAAATCAACATAATGCACTTTTTCTACATGTTTTGGTGGAAAAACACCACATGCATTCTAAGTTTTCTTTAAAAAAATGAGTTTTGAATATTTCAAACTCATGAATGGTCTTCAAACAAACATGCATGTGATGATCTTCAAGCTTAGATGTTAGATCATCAAAGTATGTTGTTAAAAGCTTTCAAATATGTTCATGAAGGATTTATTTCCAAATAAATATCTAAAACTCCTTTTCTGACCAAATCCGATTTTTCCCAGATTTCTACCAACAAAGTGAGATGTTATACAAATTTCCAGAAAATAATTCATTTATCTTGAATTATTATAATTATTGAAATAAAATAGGGCAATAAATCATATAAAATACTTTCTGAGGTCTATAAATTCTAGGTAAATTCGTGGATGACCCCTATGCTATATAATGATCCCACAATAAGTTTCAGCGATTTTTGTTACTGTTTAATATGGTTTTGAATTTTCTTTTTGTTTAGCCCCAATAAATCATAAAACCGCTTTAGATAATTTGAAAAGGTTATATAATAATTTTCGCAGCTTATAATCTCTGTGGAAGACTTAGAAAAATATTTTCAGAATTTTTCATAATGTATTCCTATTTTTCCCCGATTTTTGTGTATATTATGGACTAAAAACAGGAAAAATAGTTTTGCTTATCCAAAATTCATAAAAATTTACCAGAACACCTTGTAGTACATTAGAATGCTACATAAAATTTTTGATGATTTTTCTCTTCTGTATACTATTTTTCTCCTATTTTCTAAGATTAAATACACTTAAATACACAAAATCGGATTTCAGTATATAAAAATCACATTTGGTATTTTTCCCAGATTATTTACTCTGTAAATGAAGTGTACAAAATTTTTGGTAATTTACTTTAACTGTTTAATAATTATTATTCAATTAATGATTATTTAAGAGGATTAAACAAGGGAAAATAGCAACACTAACTGAAAAATATCTTTTATATTTTTCACAGCTTCTACATGTAGAATAAAAGTGCTACAAAAATTTTGGGCAATTTTGGAAATTGTTTCCTATTTATTTCAATTTTTATTAGAATAAATGCTCAAAAATCATAAAATTTGGTTAAACAGTTTAGAAATCAATTTTTATATTTTTCCCAGATTAAGTATGTGTAAAGACATTGTTATAAAAAGTGTGGGGTATTTTCTTAACTGATTTCTATTTTTCATGAATTTGTATCTATTTAGAGAATTAAATATGTACAAAATGGTTATACATATTCATAATCCATGAAAATTTATCTAGAAGTCTTTTAGTACATTTAGAACCAAAATTTAAAGTTTGGTAATTTTTATTAACTGTTTAGTATTTTTCATGATTTTATGGTTATTCAAGAAACTAAAAACGTGAAAAATAGTCAGACAAATCAAAACTTCAAGAAAATTTATCTTCAGGTCTTTGACTTCAATTAAAACTGAAATGCAAAGTTTGGGAAAGTTTAGAACTAAATTGATTTAGTTTTGAATATTTAATCATTGGAACACCTCTAAAATGTTAAATATTAACATTTCAATAATGAAAATTTTCCACTTAAATTGTTATATAACAACTAATTCTTTGAAACTTAATTTCCACAGAAAAATGTTTGTAACTTATCAATATTAAATTTTGACACATTATTGGCATAATTCTATTGTAGTAGTAAGTATACTAGTGTTAGATTTCGATTAGAGACTCACTAGCGAATACCATTATTGTAGGAATCGATAGTGGTACGAGTGGAGCGTAGTCAAGGCACCATTTGCATCATCTCAATGCATATTGTGAGTATTCACCACTCCCCTATTTTCGGTTTTTAAATGTTTTGGGGTGGAAAAGCATGTCCTAAACTATTTATGTTTTTTTGCATTTATTTTACTCGTATAAACTTGGTTGCTATATTTTGCATATTGTGAGTATTCACCACTCCCCTATTTTCGGTTTTTAAATGTTTTGGGGTGGAAAAGCATGTCCTAAACTATTTATGTTTGTTGCATTTATTTTACTCGTATAAACTTGGTTGCTATATTTTGCATATTGTGAATATTCACGCACTCCCCTATTTTCCGTTTTTATGTTTTGGGGTGGAAAAGCATGTCCCGAAAAACTATTATTTGAATGTTGTATTTAAATTGATTTGTATCAAACATGATTGCTATTTTATTGCTATATCTCTCTATATATGTCTATGCAACACGGAACATGAGAACTTATCGTATTAAGGCCCTTCCCTTATCTCTAACCATTAACTCTTTGAGCCAATGGTCATTATGGATAGCGCTATTAGGAATTGACAACTCCTCACTCGCCCTATTGCCGGAGTGCATGATACCATATTCATCTATGGAACGATAAGCATAGATCTTGATAGGGCTTCAGTCATAGGTTTGGTTGAGACTCATTGTTTGCTCATACACATACAAACTCGTTTCTCGTTATAGCAATAAACTTGTTATTAATTATAGCAATGAACTTTGTTTCTCATTACAACAACGAACTTTTATTACTGAAAACTTATATACATGTTTTAGCAATGAAATTGTTTGCTCATTGTAGCAACGAAATTGATTGCTCATTTTAAGCAATGAAACTTGTTTACTCGTTTGAGTAACGAACTTTATCTTCCATGAGAATATGAATGTTGCATCTTATTTGGGCAACATACTTTATCTCTCATGATGACAAAGAACTCTGTTTTTTTTACAAACTTATTTACTCATTTTAACAATATACTTTTATTATTGGAAACTTTTATCAAAACTTTGATTTCAATTCATGGAACCAATATTATTTTGTTTATCTGTGAGTACTCACCAACTATTTTTATAGTTGACGCTCGTTTTACATGCTTTTTCAGGAATCATCGAGTAAGTGGCACTTAGGGACACTTCACTTTTAGGAGCATTCGCATGTGTTGTATTTCAATTTACATTGTAATTTCTTTTAAAAGTTGTTCAAACCCATCGTAAATTTGTAATGATTTTTAATACTATGGTTGGTGTTGTCTTTTAACTTTTGCTATGAAACCCTTTATACTGCCACGCCTCGTGTTTCCGCTTTAGCGGGGTGTGACAGGAAATGGTATCAGAGCCGAAGGTTATAGAGAATACCGGTTTTCCTTTGGAGAACCACAACTATAGCCAAAAAATTTCTAAACGTTTTTAAAATATAGAACATACTACTAGTATAACTAATTCGAGTACGCATTATTGGACTTTAACTAAGTATAGCCTGGCCAACTATGCTTAATTGAGGAAACTTAATGCGAGGCTTGAAACGGTTATAGTAGAATTATGTTCAAAACAATTTTCAACTTAAACTTTTGAAAAACAAAATTTTTGGTGTGCGTACGGGCATTGCATATTATAGGCATTCATCTAGATACACTTAGAAACTAAGTTCACTGTTATATCAATGCCCTTATTTAGAAATATTCTTATCCCTTATCAAGTGCTAGGTTAACCACTTAGGTTATATCACCAGCCACTCTAAGAGCAATGCACATAGTACTGATAATGGGTATTCCTCGGTAGCTATTGACTTTAGATATAAGGTTAGTAGTTAGATATACACTAGTAATAATCTTAAGTCGAAACCAATACCAATTATCCCTCAATACCTCTTCATCGTCTTCGTACTAGAGTTACAACTAGGAAAAAGCGTTTCGATACCGACACGAATGATAATTGGAGCATCGCGTAAGGATGTAGATGAGTCACCACTAAGTAATCACTTGGATACCATTGGCGGGCATTCCGGATTCGACTCACAAGGAGACACAAAGGTTTAACCTATTGCTACTAATACATGAGACCTTATTACTACGCTACGATTTAGCTTTAGGTTGTTTCCACCTTCACGTTAAAACTTAACATAGGATATCCCTTTGACCTCTATAAAAGGCCACGAAATTGCATTGACACCATAAAACGTTTTTCAAACAATTTTTCTTGCCCTTTATCTTAGGGAAAAAGACATCGGTACTCGTCTTATACTCTCCTTGTACTCGCCTTAGTATTTAGGTACGATCAGCTACACTAATATACTTATTCCTTACTTCTTAATCTTCCATCGAAAAATTATTTCGTTTCATCGGTTTTATTTATCATCGATAAAATACTTTATAACCACTTCATACAACTTACTAGACATTTCCTAACAATGTAAGCCATATTCTCGCTAAAAATCTTTTGACAACTTGCTTTAACTTAACACTTTTCTTCAAAACTCAATTTAACCATTATTGGTTTTAACCTTGCGATTTCAATTTTATTTCAAATCCATTTCAATGGATAGATGTGTTTTTAAGGGCATATAAACCATTTTAAACCTTGCTTACCATTTTGACACGTTTTCGAAAAACTTAGAAACATTTTCTTTTATAAAAGTGTTTAAACTCTATTCTATAAAACTTAAACATATAACATTGAAGTCCTATTATATGTAAAAGCGTCCTTGGATTTTCCAAACCACTTTTGCTTTGACACATTTAACCGCTTTCTCATTTAGGAATTGTAATTTACTTTAATGTGTTTTCTCGAAAACACAACATGATATTTATGAAAATGTCTACTTCAGACATGTTTATAAGACATATCTAACGCTTGTAATTCAAAACATACCTTATTTGTGTACTTTGCTTCAATATAGTTTTATAATCTATAAAGATTCTAAAATATAAAGCATTGCAAAACTTAGTGTTCACTTTTAAATTTCCAGTGGCGCACTTTTGACAATGCACAATTATTCATCTAAATATGTTAAGTCTTTACCTTATCCGTTTTAACCACTGTTGGACTCTAGTCAAAAAGGTCAAAGTTGTCGGAATTTCAATTACAAGTTTTAGTGTTTCTTTCTTTTTCACAAATGGAGTTTAACTTAATAGATAACTCATAAATTTTTAGAAAACACTTTAAAACTCCCACATGTCTATTTAATCATCAATATACATCAAATATTAAAGTTTGAAATATATCTCAACCTGGTTTTAATCTACCTATAGGTATTGTTCTTATAATTTTAACAATAACAATCATTGCCGCCGCTACCTTCCTTTTTCTTTCCCCCGCACTTGATTTCTTGCTCTCCTTATGATTTTAGATCTCGCACACCCATAATAGTAACATAATACATTGTCTAACTTTGTTTCTGTTTATTTTGCTTCTCCTGGTATCATGTTTGTACACATACATACTAGAAGTCCATCCTTTCGTTTTGAGCGATTAATACATGTATAGCCGTGAGGAATAATTTTTATTTAGTCAACTTTGATATATTCAATTACGCCTTTTATCATATACATCTTGTTTTTATTTTGAAATCTCTATAAACAAGTGATCCTTATTTACATTTGCTCTTTCGTTCTAAATTCAGAAACTTGATATAAAATGCAATTTTCATTGTATTTTTCCTTATAATTAATACACAAGATGAATACTCTTATGCTTATAATTTTTCTATATCCGGAAAATATATGTGAAGGATATATTTCCTTATGTTTCTTCTTTTCTTTAAATACATCAAAAGTTTTGAATTTTACGATTTTCTATTCTCTAAATGATTGTTTTTGTAGAAACACTAAACTATGAATGCACTATTTTCAAAGATTAACATTTTTACACCTTTCTTAAAATAGTATTTTACTTTGCAATTTTCAGTGAGTTCCTAAACTCTCAAGCTTGTTTTCATAAGTATTTTGACTCCTCGTAAACTTAGATTTGTCCTGACTTAGACAATTAGTCAAATTTTCAAATAGCGTAATATCAATAATTTCAATAAAAAAAAAATTTCCCTTAATGACGACTTAAACCTTTAACTTTAATTAATCTTTATATTATTTTACTACTTTGTTGGATCGCCACACATGTATTTTCATTATCTTGGAATTATTACATATTTTGATAACAGTGAGATTTTTATCACTTCTAAAACACTTAAAATGCTATCTACACAATGTGATTTAATCGCCTCCATTTGCAACATTGACTCTCTAAATATATATATTCTTCGAATATAGTTCTATTATTGTAAGAGTAACCGTAGTAGTAATTATAGCCTCGAAGATCCTCAATCATTTCGGGACTTATTTTGTAGACGACACTTAAATAGCCTTTACATTGGAGATGTACCAAAACTTCGTTGCCTATCCTTAGAACGTATTTTTAGGAACTTAACCTCGATCGCTTCCCTTTCATTCGTGATACCCCTTCTTATTTCGGAATATATCTTTTCCAGATATAGTAGCCAACCCGAAAGTGACCAAATTGTTCCTAATCTCTTCTTTATTAGGTGACGAATTTACACTTAGTGCTAATTTAAAATGCGACTTGAGGATCAATGCGGATTTAACGCTCAATGCAGTTGGTGCGTTAGTAAAACTTATAACGTTCTTTTAAGTTAGATAATATCTAAATATATAACCTTTTTCAACTAGGTCGCCATGGTTGGATCATGATTTCCATGATCCTAATTTCTCGCAATCTAGACTGTAGAACTCGAAGTAGGGAAACATTACTTTGATTATAGCTAAAGAATCGGGTTCTTCCTTTGAGGAAATAAACCCGAAATAATCAAAGAACACTGAAAGTCACCACATCTCCAGCTATATAATTGTATTCGACTGAGTTCTAATAGAATACGTCACGAATGAATTTCGGGGCGAAATTCTTTCAACCGGGGGAGAATGTGACAACCGTCAAAATTCAAGTCGGTTCTAGATTTGACTAGACTTAGTTGCACATATAGGCACAAAACATATTAGACTTAGTAACTAGAAGCTAAGTTATAACCTAGTAGAAACTTGGAAATAGATAGAAACAATGGATGGTGTACTTAGATTTCACATTGATATGTGAATTCTACTACTACTTAACTGTAGTGACTATCCATATTTGGGTCACTCTATGACTCGAACACCATTTCATGAATCATATACACACATCATGCACTTGACCTAGTAGTAAAAGTTAGGTTAGAGTCTCATAGAAACTTAAGTCAAAGTTGAAACTAGGACTAGTATACTTGATTCCTCAATTTCATTTGAATCTCGGAATCACTACATAGAATGCCAATAAACCAATAAAAATAAATTACAAACAATATTTCTAATTTGAATAAGAGTTATGAAACTCTAAAATAGTTTGAAGTCTCAAAATTCAAGTAATTTTGATATCCAAATATTTATTAAATCTCAAGACCCTAAAACCCTAAAAACTCAAATTTATAAACTTTAACACCTAAAAATCCATAAATTTGGTATGGAATATATAATATCAATTTAAAATAACTCAATTTAGTAAAATATAACCAAGGAGAAATAAAATTGAAGTCATTAGTATTTAACCTTATTTTCTAAGCCAAAAATCAAGGTTTTGTGAAGGAAAATTTAGAATAAGGTGCATATTTTATAAAAACTTGATATTTTTATAAAATAAAGTTGTATTTTATAAAATTTAAAAGAGGGAGACCCTCTCTCCATTAAAAAGTCGGATCTCTCCTCTCTCTCCTCTCTCTCCTCTTCCCAACACACACAATCAATTCCTCTCCATTTCTCAATATTTCACTTTCTCTTTCATACTCCCTCACTTCATTTTCTCTCTATCTTCTTTTCCTCTCTCCATCAACCACGAAATTTCTAGAGAATAGGACCCAAAAACACTCCTTAAACTTGAAATGTTCATCATCTAGGAGTTTTCTTAAAGGTAAACCCGAAAATCCTTTAATCTCCTTCACTTTTCTTTCTAGTTTTAAAGGTTTTCTTACACTTTCTCCTTCTTCTACTCCATTCTATGGAAAAATCATGAACATTAGCTCAAACTCACAGTTTTGATGATGATGGTGGTAGGATTTCACCCAAAAACAACATGCATGTTGTAAATGGTGAAATCCAAGGACCAAAACCTAAGTCGAAATCAACATAATGCACTTTTTCTACATGTTTTGGTGGAAAAACACCACATGCATTCTAAGTTTTCTTTAAAAAAATGATTTTTGAACATTTCAAACTCATGAATGGTCTTCAAACAAACATGCATGTGATGATCTTCAAGCTTAGATGCTAGATCATCAAAGTATGTTGTTAAAAGCTTTCAAATATGTTCATGAAGGATTTATTTCCAAATAAATATCTAAAACTCCTTTTCTGACCAAATCCGATTTTTCCCAGATTTCTACCAACAAAATGAGATGTTATACAAATTTCCAGAAAATAATTCAATTATCTTGAATTATTATAATTATTGAAATAAAATAGGGCAATAAATCATATAAAATACTTTCTGGGGTCTATAAATTCTAGCTATATTCGTGGATGACCCCTATGCTATATAATGATCCCACAATAAGTTTCATCGATTTTTTTTACTGTTTAATATGGTTTTGAATTTTCTTTTTGTTTAGCCCCAATAAATCATAAAACCGCTTTAGATAATTTGAAAAGGTTATATAATAATTTTCGCAGCTTATACTCTCTGTGGAAGACTTAGAAAAATATTTTCAGAATTTTTCATAATGTATTCCTATTTTTCCCCGATTTTTGTGTATATTATGGACTAAAAACAGGAAAAATAGTTTTGCTTATCCAAAATTCATAAAAATTTACCAGAACACTTTGTAGTATATTAGGATGCTACATAAAATTTTTGATGATTTTTCTCTTCTGTATACTATTTTTCTCCTATTTTCTAAGATTAAATACACTTAAATACACAAAATCGGATTTCAGTATATAAAAATCACATTTGGTATTTTTCCCAGATTATTCACTCTGTAAATGGAGTGTACAAAATTTTTGGTAATTTACTTTAACTGTTTAGTAATTATTATTCAATTAATGATTATTTAAGAGGATTAAACAAGGAAAAATAGCAACACTAACTGAAAAATATCAATTATATTTTTCACAGCTTCTACATGTATAATAAAAGTGTTACAAAAATTTTGGGCAATTTTGGAAACTGTTTCCTATTTATTTCAATTTTTATTAGAATAAATGCTCAAAAATCATAAAATTTGGTTAAACAGTTTAGAAATCAATTTTTATATTTTTCCCAGATTAAGTATGTGTAAAGACATTGTTATAAAAAGTGTGGGGTATTTTCTTAACTGATTTCTATTTTTCATGAATTTGTATCTATTTAGAGAATTAAATATGTACAAAATGGTTATACATATTCATAATCCATGAAAATTATCTAGAAGTCTTTTAGTACATTTAGAACCAAAATTTAAAGTTTGGTAATTTTTATTAACTGTTTAGTATTTTTCATGATTTTATGGTTATTCAAGAAACTAAAAACGTGAAAAATAGTCAGACAAATCAAAAATTCAAGAAAATTTATCTTAAGGTCTTTGACTTCAATTAAAACTGAAATGCAAAGTTTGGGAAAGTTTAGAACTAAATTGATTTAGTTTTGAATATTTAATCATTGGAACACCTCTAAAATGTTAAATATTAACATTTCAATAATGAAAATTTTCCACTTAAATTGTTATATAACAACTGATTCTTTGAAACTTAATTTCCACAGAAAAATGTTTGTAACTTATCAATATTAAATTTTGACACATTATTGGCATAATTCTATTGTAGTAGTAAGTATACTAGTGTTAGATTTCGATTAGAGACTCACTAGCGAATTCCATTATTGTAGGAATCGATAGTGGTACGAGTGGAGCGTAGTCAAGGCACCATTTGCATCATCTCAATGCATATTGTGAGTATTCACCACTCCCCTATTTTCAGTTTTTAAATGTTTTGGGGTGGAAAAGCATGTCCTAAACTATTTATGTTTGTTGCATTTATTTTACTCGTATAAACTTGGTTGCTATATTTTGCATATTGTGAGTATTCAGCACTCCCCTATTTTCGGTTTTTAAATGTTTTGGGGTGGAAAAGCATGTCCTAAACTATTTATGTTTGTTGCATTAATTTACTCGTATAAACTTGGTTGCTATATTTTGCATATTGTGAGTATTCACGCACTCCCCTATTTTCAGTTTTTATGTTTTGGGGTGGAAAAGCATGTCCCGAAAAACTATTATTTGAATGTTGTATTTAAATTGATTTGTATCAAACATGATTGCTATTTTATTGCTATATCTCTCTATGTATGTCTATGCAACACGGAACATGAGAACTTATCGTATTAAGGCCCTTCCCTTATCTCTAACCATTAACTCTTTGAGCCAATGGTCATTATGGATAGCGCTATTAGGAATTGACAACTCCTCACTCGCCCTATTGCCGGAGTGCATGATACCATATTCATCTATGGAACGATAAGCATAGATCTTGATAGGGCTTCAGTCATAGGTTTGGTTGAGACTCATTGTTTGCTCATACA
Source organism: Lactuca virosa (assembly GCF_052849685.1). Classification (NCBI taxonomy): domain Eukaryota; kingdom Viridiplantae; phylum Streptophyta; class Magnoliopsida; order Asterales; family Asteraceae; genus Lactuca; species Lactuca virosa. Next base: position 95,380,736 of record NC_136430.1, on the reverse strand, counting down.
CATACAAACTCGTTTCTCGTTATAGCAATAAACTTGTTATTAATTATAGCAATGAACTTTGTTTCTCATTACAACAACGAACTTTTATTACTGAAAACTTATATACATGTTTTAGCAATGAAATTGTTTGCTCATTGTAGCAACGAAATTGATTGCTCATTTTAAGCAATGAAACTTGTTTACTCGTTTGAGTAACGAACTTTATCTTCCATGAGAATATGAATGTTGCATCTTATTTGGGCAACATACTTTATCTCTCATGATGACAAAGAACTCTGTTTTTTTTTACAAACTTATTTACTCATTTTAACAATATACTTTTATTATTGGAAACTTTTATCAAAACTTTGATTTCAATTCATGGAACCAATATTATTTTGTTTAGCTGTGAGTACTCACCAACTATTTTTATAGTTGACGCGCGTTTTACATGCTTTTTCAGGAATCATCGAGTAAGTGGCACTTAGGGACACTTCACTTTTAGGAGCATTCGTATGTGTTGTATTTCAATTTACATTGTAATTTCTTTTAAAAGTTGTTCAAACCCATCGTAAATTTGTAATGATTTTTAATACTATGGTTGGTGTTGTCTTTTAACTTTTGCTATGAAACCCTTTATACTGCCACGCCTCGTGTTTCCGCTTTAGCGGGGTGTGACAGGAAATGGTATCAGAGCCGAAGGTTATAGAGAATACCGGTTTTCCTTTGGAGAACCACAACTATAGCCAAAAATTTTCTAAACGTTTTTAAAATATAGAACATACTACTAGTATAACTAATTCGAGTACGCATTATTGGACTTTAACTAAGTATAGCCTGGCCAACTATGCTTAATTAAGGAAACTTAATGCGAGGCTTGAAACGGTTATAGTAGAATTATGTTCAAAACAATTTTCAACTTAAACTTTTGAAAAACAAAATTTTTGGTGTGCATACGGGCATTGCATATTATAGGCATTCATCTAGATACACTTAGAAACTAAGTTCATTGTTATATCAATGCCCTTTTTTAGAAATATTCTTATCCCTTATCAAGTGCTAGGTTAACCATTTAGGTTATATCACCAGCCACTCTAAGAGCAATGCACATAGTACTGATAATGGGTATTCCTCGGTAGCTATTGACTTTAGATATAAGGTTAGTAGTTAGATATACACTAGTAATAATCTTAAGTCGAAACCAATACCAATTATCCCTCAATACCTCTTCATCGTCTTCGTACTAGAGTTACAACTAGGAAAAAGCGTTTCGATACCGACACGAATGATAATTGGAGCATCGCGTAAGGATGTAGATGAGTCACCACTAAGTAATCACTTGGATACCATTGGCGGGCATTCCGGATTCGACTCACAAGGAGACACAAAGGTTTAACCTATTGCTACTAATACGTGAGACCTTATTACTACGCTACGATTTAGCTTTAGGTTGTTTCCACCTTCAGGTTAAAACTTAACATAGGATATCCCTTTGACCTCTATAAAAGGCCACGAAACTGCATTGACACCATAAAACGTTTTTCAAACAATTTTTCTTGCCCTTTATCTTAGGGAAAAAGACAACGGTACTCGTCTTATACTCTCCTTGTACTCGCCTTAGTATTTAGGTACGATCAGCTACACTAATATACTTATTCCTTACTTCTTAATCTTCCATCGAAAAATTATTTCGTTTCATCGGTTTTATTTATCATCGATAAAATACTTTATAACCACTTCATACAACTTACTAGACATTTCCTAACAATATAAGCCATATTCTCGCTAAAAATCTTTTGACAACTTGCTTTAACTTAACACTTTTCTTCAAAACTCAATTTAACCATTATTGGTTTTAACCTTGCTATTTCAATTTTATTTCAAATCCATTTCAATGGATAGATGTGTTTTTAAGGGCATATAAACCATTTTAAACCTTGCTTACCATTTTGACACGTTTTCGAAAAACTTAGAAACATTTTCTTTTATAAAAGTGTTTAAACTCTATTCTATAAAACTTAAACATATAACATTGAAGTCCTATTATATGTAAAAGCGTCCTCGGATTTTCCAAACCACTTTTGCTTTGACACATTTAACCGCTTTCTCATTTAGAAATTGTAATTTACTTTAATGTGTTTTCTCGAAAACACAACATGATATTTATGAAAATGTCTACTTCAGACATGTTTATAAGACATATCTAACGCTTGTAATTCAAAACATACCTTATTTGTGTACTTTGCTTCAATATAGTTTTATAATCTATAAAGATTCTAAAATATAAAGCATTGCAAAACTTAGTGTTCACTTTTAAATTTCCAGTGGCGCACTTTCGACAATGCACAATTATTCATCTAAATATGTTAAGTCTTTACCTTATCCGTTTTAACCATTGTTGGACTCCAGTCAAAAAGGTCAAAGTTGTCGGAATTTCAATTACAAGTTTAGTGTTTCTTTCTTTTTCACAAATGGAGTTTAACTTAATAGATAACTCATAAATTTTTAGAAAACACTTTAAAACTCCCACATGTCTATTTAATCATCAATATACATCAAATATTAAAGTTTGAAATATATCTCAACCTGGTTTTAATCTACCTATAGGTATTGTTCTTATAATTTTAACAATAACAATCATTGCCGCCGCTACCTTCCTTTTTCTTTCCCCCACACTTGATTTCTTGCTCTCCTTATGATTTTAGATCTCGCACACCCATAATAGTAACATAATACATTGTCTAACTTTGTTTCTGTCTATTTTGCTTCTCCTGGTATCATGTTTGTACACATACATACTAGAAGTCCATCCTTTCGTTTTGAGCGATTAATACATGTATAGCCGTGAGGAATAATTTTTATTTAGTCAACTTTGATATATTCAATTACGCCTTTTATCATATACATCTTGTTTTTATTTTGAAATCTCTATAAACAAGTGATCCTTATTTACATTTGCTCTTTCGTTCTAAATTCAGAAACTTGATATAAAATGCAATTTTCATTGTATTTTTCCTTATAATTAATACACAAGATGAATACTCATATGCTTATAATTTTTCTATATCCGGAAAATATATGTGAATGATATATTTCCTTATGTTTCTTCTTTTCTTTAAATACATCAAAAGTTTTGAATTTTACGATTTTTTATTCTCTAAATGATTGTTTTTGTAGAAACACTAAACTATGAATGCACTATTTTCAAAGATTAACATTTTTACACCTTTCTTAAAATAGTATTTTACTTTGCAATTTTCAGTGAGTTCCTAAACTCTCAAGCTTGTTTTCATAAGTATTTTGACTCCTCGTAAACTTAGATTTGTCCTGACTTAGACAATTAGTCAAATTTTCAAATAGCGTAATATCAATAATTTCAATAAAAAAAAATTTCCCTTAATGACGACTTAAACTTTTAACTTTAATTAATCTTTATATTATTTTACTACTTTGTTGGATCGCCACACATGTATTTTCATTATCTTGGAATTATTACATATTTTGATAACAGTGAGATTTTTATCACTTCTAAAACACTTAAAATGCTATCTACACAATGTGATTTAATCGCCTCCATTTGCAACATTGACTCTCTAAATATATATATTATTCGAATATAGTTCTATTATTGTAAGAGTAACCGTAGTAGTAATTATAGCCTCGAAGATCCTCAATCATTTCGTGACTTATTTTGTAGACGACACTTAAATAGCCTTTACATTGGAGATGTACCAAAACTTCGTTGCCTATCCTTAGAACGTATTTTTAGGAACTTAACCTCGATCGCTTCCCTTTCATTCGTGATACCCCTTCTTATTTCGGAATATATCTTTTCCAGATATAGTAGCCAACCCGAAAGTGACAAAATTGTTCCTAATCTCTTCTTTATTAGGTGACGAATTTACACTTAGTGCTAATTTAAAATGCGACTTGAGGATCAATGTGGATTTAACGCTCAATGCAGTTGGTGCGTTAGCAAAACTTCCTTGTTTATGGTCCAAGAACACAGTTTACGGTTGATTAATGTTCTTGAGTTTACAGCCGTAAACTGAGTTTACGGTCGGCAGTAAGCTCCCAGAGGTTCTTCGAAAACGCGATTTTGGAGTAGATTCAATCCCTTTAACCACAAAAACATCAAAACCAATTTCGAACAGTAAAGAATGTCAGTCTAAACAGCCGAAAACTCGATTGAATGAAGCTTTGACACCGGTTTTGCTCTGATACCAATTGTAAGGTCCTGAAACGGATCTTTACCAATGATCAAGCAACAAACAATCAATAGCAATCACAGTAGAATTAGAAGAAGAAAAGAAATCAAGCTTGCACACGTTTATTGCATAAAACGTCTAGTACAACTCGACAGAATGGACCGTGAACTCTATGGTATCAACAACTAGACAAAGACCTACAACTCCTCTATTTATGCAAGACTTGGGCCGCAAACTGGGTTTACGGCCGTAAACAGGTTTACGGCCGTAAACTCACTCTTGGCCGTAAACTACTAAACAACTCCCAAAACACACTAAAGACTCATAATGAACTATTACAATGAAAGCCTAGACCAAACCATTAACTGGACCCTTCACGACATCCCTCTTCCAAATTGTAGAATATTGTGTTGGGTCCTAGCCTTAATATCTCATTTAGGTGTTTATTAAGGACCCAATCAACTAACTTGAATTTCTCCCGTTTTGTAGATGTCAAAGTCTGACAACTATGGTCTTCCTGAATCCGTTGGAAAAAGTTTTCCACATGAAGATGATGTTCCACGATTGGATTATGGAAATGGAAATCATACTTCACTTCCTCCACCTCCTCCAATAATTCTCCCTGACCCACGTGTTCGAAGACTTGAAAAGTTCAAGGTCACTCAAGCCATATTGGCAAAAGGACACAAAGATGGAAAGTCAGTATGTGCTCATATCTTGGATATGAAGTTGCATATTTATAAATTAGGAATGTTGGGTGTCGATGTCTCAAGGAAGTTGGATGTTGACTTGGTTCTTCAGTCACTTCCCGAATCATGTAGTAAGTTCATTAGATAGTACTATGTGATGGACCACGACGTAACCCTCATTGATTTGACTTATTTGCTTGTTGCTGCTGAATCAGAAATGATTTGGCGGATTGGTCATGCAAATTTGTCTGGTAAATCAATGTCCCAACCTTCTATGGACAATGGAAACATTAGAAGTCCAGAAAAGTTTTCTCTATGCAAGAGAAAGGCTAATTATGAGATAGTCCCTTGTGCCATTCCCAAAGAATCTATGTGTTTCTACTGCCAAGAGAAGTGGCATTGGTTGCGATGCTGCCATGACTACCTGAGAGATCTAAGAGATGGGAGAGTCAAGATATATGACTCTACTTCAGGTAAAATCCACTATCTAACTCTGTTAAGTTCCTTCTTAGATTCTTAATACATGATGTGATAAGATTACATTTGGTGTTTTGTAGGATCGAAGAAAAAGGAAGCTTAAAAGAAAGAAGTGAGTTGAATCTGGTCATGAAGAAATGAATTTCGATTGCATGATTCAAAGATCGGATTCTTTAGCTGCTACTTTAGAGTTAGGACAGATTGCTAAATATTTACATAGTTTTCATTTGTAATCGCATTGTAAGGACAAGATTTTTCCGCAATAAAATAAATTTTGATTTTGTCTTATTTATGTTTCCTTGCGATGGATTTTATGAAAATTAGTGTTTGAATGTTTCGATTGTTAGCAATATTGTGAATGGATTTTATTCGTAGTTATGTTATTTGTAGTAATGTCAGAAATTTACCAAATAAGGAAAGATTCTCATCGCCCAAGTTTCAATTGGACAGAAACTTGGAATCATGCAACTGGTATTGTATGATGAATGAAAACCTTCGTATTTGGGAAATTAATACTAATTCCTTGTTCACACAAGTATGTGAGTCAAGTGAAGGACTAGGAGATATGGTACACAATGTTGTGCACTGGTCGAGTCCACCACAAAGAACGATAAAATATTCGTCATGATTTGCTAAAAGATTAGTAAATATGGTTATACTTACAAGATTAAGTATGATTCTGAATCATTGGAAAAGTTTCAATGAATTCGTCCAAGGCCTCTAAGGAGGGAGTCCATGGGCTGCTTAGGGCCTAAGTAGTCCGATTAGGGTTTCCTGGTTGAAAACCATAATAGCCTAACTATATAAGGAACCCCTAATTCATATGTTAATTCGATTATTGTATGCTGTGTTTATAAGTATTGGATGATTATTGCATGTTCATTAGACAAACTAGATCCAAAAGCTTTAGGATTTTGCATGTACACCATAGGATTGTTGTATTTCTCAAAACCCATCAATAGGTTCTGCGACTTAGCGATTCTATGTCCAGATATGGTTGCTCTGGAGAGAAAAAAGATTGAAAGGTACATCTGGGGGCTGACACCTCAGATATTGCTTCCAGGCCTATTACCTTTGACAGTGCCAAAGAGTTGGCACAGTCGCTCATTGACCATGGAGCCCGTCAAATATCTGTGGTTGCTACTCCAGAACAGCCCAAGGGAAACAACAACGGCAACAACAACAACAACAACAACAAGAAAGGATGGAATAAAAGGAAGGGAAAATCTTCTCAGGAACCCCCGAAAAAGGAACAGTTAGTGGCGGTCCATGCTGCTACTGTACGTGCTGCTGTTCCTGCTAACCCCACACCAGCTAAGCCTTATGCTGGTAGTCTTCCTAAATGTAACAAGTGCAATTACCACGACAACAAAAATTGCCGAGAAATGCAGTGTCGAAACTGTAATAGGAAAGGGCATACTGCTCGATTCTATAAATCACCACCTCAATCGATTACCCAAGTACCTGCTGCAGGAGTAAGCCAAGCCTGCTATGAATGTGGAGAAGTAGGGAATTTCAAGAAGAATTTTCCTAAGTTAAAGAACGATGGTGGTACAGGAAGAGTCTTGGCGATTGGTTATGAAGAAACAGTAGCGGATCCTAATGTGGTGACCGGTACATTCCTTCTCAACGACTCTTACGCATGCATTCTTTTCGATACCGGTGCAGAGAAAAGTTTCATAAGCCATAAGTTCAAACATCTTCTAAAACAAAATCCCAAAGCATTAAAAGATACATTCACCGTTGAGATGGCCAACGGAAAAACCGAAAGTACCAATGACATTTACATAGGATGCACACTTACTTTAAATAACCATTCATTCCAAATTGACCTTATGCCGGCCTCAATTAAAAGTTTTGACATCATAATCGGCATGGATTGGTTAAGTCTTCATCATGCTGATATCCTATGTTTTGAGAAAGCTATCCGTCTTAATTTGCCAAGTAACGAATCTCTCGTTATCTATGGCGACAAATCTAGTGCGAATCTTCAAATCATTTCTTGCGTTAAGGCTCAAAAATATATTCACAAAGATTACTGCGCATTCTTAGCTCACGTTGTTGATAAAACTCAAGAAGTGAAAAGAATCAAGAACATCCCTGAAGTCTGTGATTTCCCTGATGTATTCCGTGAAGATATCTCAGGAGTCCCTCCTGAACGCCAAGTCGAATTCTGAATCAACTTGATTCCCAGAGCTACCCCAGTAGCTAAAGCCCCATATCGACTTGCACCTTCAGAAATGCAAGAACTGTCCAGCCAGTTGAACGAATTAGTCAGCAAAGGCATCATTTTACTGAGCTTCTTATCTTGGGGAGCGCCGGTCTTGTTTGTGAAAAAGAAGAACGGATCATTTCGTATGTGCATAGACTACCGGGAATTAAACAAACTTACCGTTAAAAATCGATACCCTTTGCCACAGATAGATGACCTCTTTGATCAACTCCAAGGAGCTAGTTTCTTCTCCAAGATTGACCTGAGATCAGGATGCCATCAGTTACGAGTTCAAGAGGCCGACATTCCAAAGACTGCTTTCAGAACTCGCTACGGTCACTACGTATTTGTAGTGATGCCCTTTGGTCTAACGAATCCACCTGCAGTACTCATGGACCTAATGAATCGAGTGTGTCGACCTTACTTAGACAAGTTCATCATAGTCTTTATTGATGATATACTAGTCTATTCTCAGAGTAAGGAAGAACACCGCCAACACTTGTTCCAAGTATTGGAAACTTTGAGGGTAGAGAAATTGTCACAACTAGGAATTCTGATACGTTGTAGACACTTAACAAAGAATGACATTGTACCTAAAACTAGAAAACATGTATGGTGTTATTCAATGACAACAAAATTCCATCAAATACCCTATACAAACTTTCAAATAGTCAACAAAAGTTGGAAACCCTAAAAATCCCGGTTCAAGTCCATTTTGGACTAGGATTTTCTTATTGGGCCTAATGGACCAATAAGCTTCCAATTTGACTATTTTGGGCTTAGAACTCTTATATGGGCTCTAATTGAACCCACTTTCATTTATTTTAACATTTTGGGCCATAATGGACCTAGAATGAAATTAAACATTCTTATTGGACCATAATAAATTTAATTAGCTCTAAAGGACCATAAAACTCATACCTTGATTGTTTTGGGCCGTGAACCATCTCCAAAGACCAATTGGGCTGAAAATTATCAAATTGGGCTCATAATATGGATTTAAGCACAAAAAGGCCCAAATTCTTTTCTTTCTTCTCCCTCTCTCGGCCCAACTACAAACAAAGAGGGAAAAGAGGTGACTTATTGATGCCACCTCACAATTGTACTTGGGGTATCCATGCACTCTTCTCATGTTCCCATGCATGTCCACTCAACTCACTCTCTTCTCTCTCTCCTTTCTATCCTCGGCCGAAGACACCCAACACACACACATTTCATCCATTTTTTGCAAACAAAACTCTCTCTAGAAAAGTTCTTTTTTCTTCACAAATTTTTGAAGATCTAAGGAGGATCAAAGAGATTTCCACCAAAAACTCACTCCTTCCTTGGTAAGTCCTTACACATCTAAGTTGTATAACTTCATCCTTGTGTTAAGATCATTCATTCTAAGCATTTTTGTGATCATACTCTTAGAAAACCTCCATAAGTTTGAAAGCAACCCAAGAAAGCTTCCTAGGGCCGAGAATAGCATGAAACTTCTTCCATTTCTTCAAAACCGAGATCCACAAGAAAAGGTTAGTTCATACCCCTCTCTTTTCGGTTTTCACAAGTTTTATGGGGGAGAATACAAGTAAAATGTGTAGATCTATGTGTATGTGTATGCTATGTATGATTTCATGTATGTATGTGTGATTATATGTGTTTATGTGGTAAATATGTAACAAAAGGGAAGAAATCACGAAATCTATGGCACAAGAAGGAAAACAAACATGAACTAAGATATATTACACTAAACAAGTCAAAAAAAATACCCTCTAAGACTAAAATAAACATATTGCAACATAAAACCCATTTTTGGGCTTAAATTGTCAAATAAATAAAAGTTGGGTTAAAAATTGCCATTCACGGTTCTTCTTAAGGATCAAAAGAGTCAAAACAGTTAAAATAAATGTTCTTATGAATATTATGCTCTTCAAAGGATGAGAAAGGTAATTTGTAGCTTAATGGGCCAATTTTTGGGCTTTTCGGCCCATTAAGCCCAAAATTGCGAAAAACATAATTTTCAAGGGACTGAAATGATTAATTCCTCAAAACAGGGGATAAAGAGGGTAAACAAACCAATTCAGGGGTTAAAATGATTTATTTTCCAAACAATGGTCAAAAATGTAAACTTTTTGGATTTTGGGCCAAAATTGTAAAAGTTGCGAAAAGTTGGGCTTTAACTGAAAAACTCTTTACTGGAAGGGTTGAAACTGCCAAAGAGTAAACTTTGATCTAAAAACATCACTTAAACAAGTCTATGGGTCAAAAATGCCAAGAAAATGGTTTAAGGGCCAAAAATATATTTTTTTTAAAATAAAGGGACTAAAATGGTCGTTTTTATTAAAGAAAGGCTGAATAGGTCAAACCAATATTTTGAGTCAAGTATTTTGGTTTAAGATATTTGAGTCAAAAGAATACCAATTTACAACTTATGAAAATAGAATGAAGAATATACATATATTTTCAAATATCATTATAAACAACCGAACGGTCTCGTGTCGATACGAAGATAACAATCGGCAATCAAACTTTCCAACAATTATACTATACTTAAAACAAGTAAATATCCAAATAGTTGGGCTCGAAAGATCCTAATCATGCTTATCGGACCTTCATGGCCCATTGACATGACTTTTGGGCCTAACGCTAATAATAACACATGTCTATTGGGCCTCCTGTGACCCAATTACATGTTTAAAGGACCCTCAATGGCTCATATGTGCTATTGGGCCTTGGTGGCCCATTAGCATTGCTAGTAAGGTCCAAATTAAATCAAATAGGAAATGGGCCAACGCGTCCTTTGTATAACCAACAACCTTAAATAACACGCGTAATTAGCAGGACCTTGTATTCCTCTTCTCCACGTTTGTTAGGCTTATTTGAAATCAAAGTAAACAAATTCAGGTCGTTAATCAATAGTAATCAATGTTGTTTGGATTAAGTGAGTAATAACGGGCGACACCTCTAAGTGTCGTTCGAAGTCTGTAGTTATAATCAAAGTCTCCTGGAAGGAGAGCGAGAGTTTGTATATAGATCTATACGGGGGTGACTCCCCCACACCTCAGCTGTTCGCTACAGTTAGACTCAGCCAGTCTAGGGTGACAAAATCTTAAGATTAATCTCGGCGTACGTTAGGTTGCCAAGACAGACGAACTAGTAATTATTATGCATGGTTATAACGACTCACATAATTAATTAAATCCAATATCATCCGAGTAATCAAGGAAGAGTAATCAAAATCATTCGTTGTGGCGGTATAGCAATTTGAAAAACAATTATATTTTATGTTATCGGAAAACATCAGGGTTTTCGAGGAAATCAACACCACTCGCTTGTATTTTTCTATAACTATAATACAAAACTTCCTTTTATACACGTTTTGAAATCATTCATGCATTAACTTATGGATCTTCACACTTTGGTAAACAATTGTCTTTTCAGAAAATATCGGATTTTCTGGGTTTTATAAACTACACAAATCATTTTTATCACAACCCTACTTATGAACTCACCAACATTTCATATGTTGACCGTTTTTCAAAATAACTTGTATTCTCAGGTAATAGGTAAGCTGAAGGGTAATATCAAGTATATTAGGATGTTATGTTTTGAAAACTCTCAAACAATTTATGTTATGGATGTGTAATATTTAAAACAATGTACTGGATGTGAACAATATCAGTTGTAATGTATTGATGCATGGTGATGTTTATGTTGTGATTCATGTATATTCATTGTGATTATATTCAATTTAAGTAACGCGAGCCCTCAGACGTTTCCGCCCTTTGGTTTCGGGGGTGTGACGGTAATTGTATGCGAAGTTCTCTAAATGTGAATTTTGTATTCGAAAGGTGAAGTTCCTTGGTCATGTAGTCAACAAGGATGGAGTACATGTTGACCCCTGAAAGATCAAGGCCATCGAAAGTTGGGGGACCCCTCGAACCCCAACAAAAATTCGACAATTTTTACGTCTCGCTGGCTACTACAGGAGATTCATTCAGAACTTCTCAAAGATAGCGAAGCCACTCACCACCTTGACTCAAAAAGGTGTGTCATTCAAATGGGAGGAGAAACAAGAAACTGCTTTCCAGACCTTAAAACAAGCCCTCTACAGTGTACCGATCTTGTCCCTCCCATAAGGGACAGAAGATTTTGCAGTCTACTGCGACGCATCAAATCAAGGGCTAGGTTGTGTTCTTATGCAACGAGGAAAGGTTATATCCTATGCCTCGAGACAGCTTAAGAACCACGAAGTCAAATATACCACCCACGATCTCGAACTGGGAGTTGTGGTTTTTTCCTTGAAGATCTGGAGGCATTACCTGTATGGTACAAAGTGCACAATCTTTACTAATCATAAAAGCCTTCAACATATCTTTGATCAGAAAGAACTCAACATGAGACATCGACGATGGGTAGAACTACTAAATGATTACGAATGTGAGATTTGTTATCACCCCGACAAGGCCAATGTAGTAGCAGATGCCCTTAGTCAGAAAGAGTACTCGGGCCGCCAAGTAAACTCTTTGACTATGACTATCCATTCCTACTTATCTGCACAAATCAAGGAGGCTCAGTTGGAAGCCTTGAAACCTGAGAACATGATAGGTGAAGCCTTGAGGGGAATGGAAAAGAATTTCGAAATCAAGGGTGATGGAGTTCGTTATTTCATGAATCGAATATGGACACCGAAGTTCGATGGCTATAGAGATGTTGTCATGAATGAAGCCCATAAAACTCGATACTCTGTTCACTGGACCTAAAGAAGCTCTATTGGTGGCCAAACATGAAAGCCAGAATAGCTACTTTTGTGGGCAAGTGTCTAACTTGCGCCAAAGTCAAAGTAGAAAATCAAAAGCCCTCAGGTTTACTTCAACATCCAGAAATACCTGAGTGGAAGTGGGAGCGAATTACAATGGATTTCATAACCATGTTACCCAGAACAACGGGTGGTCATGATACCATTTGGGTTATTGTCGACAGATTAACCAAATCTGCCGACTTCCTGACAATAAAAGAAATAGATAAAATGGAGAAGTTAACAACGACGTACTTAAAAGAAATAGTACGGTTGCATGGTGTGCCAATATCTATTATCTCTGACCGAGATAGTACATTTACCTCATGGTTTTGGCAATCATTGCAAAAATCCTTGGGAACAAATCTTGAGATGAGTACAGCGTACCATCCTCAGACTGATGGGCTAAGTGAGAGAACAATTCAAACACTGGAAGACATGTTAAAGGCGTATGTGATAGATTTCGGTAAAGCTTGGGATACCCATTTACCACTTGTTAAATTCTCTTACAACAACAACTATCACACTAGCATTAAAGTTGCACCCTTTGAAGCTCTCTATGGCCGTAAGTGCAGATTTTCTCTGTGATGGGCTGAAGTAGGCGATACGCAACTAGCCAAGAACCAAATACCTAATAGTACTCTAACTGGTCCCGAGATCATTCGTGAAACCACATAAAATATTGTTCAAATCCAGGAACGGTTGAAAGCTTCTCGAGATAGACAGAAGAGTTATGCGGATAAACGACAAAAACCCTTGAAATTCCTGGTTGGTGATCGTGTTTTATTGAAGGTCTCACCCTGGAAAGGATTGATACGTTTTGGTAAACATGGCAAGCTAAATACAAGGTACATTGGACCATTCCAAATCATTGCTAGAATTGGTCTTGTTGCTTACAAATTCAATCTACCGCATGAACTCAGAAACGTTCATCCCGTATTTCATGTCTCAAATCTCAAGAAGTGTTTGTCCGATGAGACTCTTGTTAGCTCACTCGACGAAATCGAATTAAATGAAAGTCTCAACATTATAGAACAACTCGTAGAGATCCTAGACATGGAACTAAATAGAACGAAACAAAGCCGTATCCCGATAGTGAAGGTTCGCTGGAATGCAAAACGGGGACCTGAATTAACTTAGGAGCGGGAGGATCAAATGCAACAGAAATATCCACATATTATTCCCTAGAACAACTCATAGAGATCTACATCGCTTTAATCCAAATTTCGGGACGAAATCCTCTCTAACGGGGGGATAATGTAACATCTCGTTATTTTCTATATGTAAAGTCAACCATAGATAATCAAAGTCAAACTTGGGTCTACTAAAGTCAACTTAAATCTTATTTTATCTTAAATAAGTTATAATGATGTTTTATAAGTGTTATTTGTTCAAGAAGGGAATTATAAGAGTCGAGAAACTTCGCATTCTTTTTCTTTCTTTTCCATTCGGACCACACTTCGGGCCGCAAAAGGTTGACGGCCGTGAACTGTTGGATAAGGTGTCTAAGTCCATAACAATATTTGAGATGCACTTGACCAGACCCGGCATGGTCCATTTGGGTTGCACTTCACCCGAACAATTTGTATGGATAATCTTTTGAGAATAGTATGTTTATGATTTATTAATATATTATAAGGTATAATATATTAAAATGAAATCATATTATTTAATTAGTATTTATCTTAAATTAATGGAGAATTAATTTAGTGATCAAAAAGGTGACTAATTAAATATGGGCTCTTGTATTTATATAGTTTGGGCTAATGCTTATTTAGTATGGGATAGACTTGCATGGGAGTCCATGGATGGTCCATGGAGCTTTTAACCCATGGATCCTTGGAAAGGAAGAGTCATGGGTATTAGGGTTTACATGGATGTAACCCTAATCCTCCACACTATATAAAGGAGTCTTTGACACTTGATTTGGAACTAGTTGTGTGTGAACAAGAGTGGTGGCCGATTTCAAGATTGTGCATTATTCTCTCAAGAGTTTTCCAAAGTTTGTGGTGATTTGTGATTTCCATTTGAGGCATCCACACTATTGGTGCTAGGCTCCCAAACTCCAAGCAATCAACCACTACTAAAAGGTATGTCATTCTACTAGTAATTTTATGATTCAAGTTCCCCATGCCATGCTAGTTAGGATGTAAACCTTGGAAATTCTTATTTGCATGTATTTTAGAGAAAACATAGATCCAAGGTTTATAGGGTTGCATGTACACCATAGGAGTGTTAGAATGCTCAAAACCCATCACGAACTCCTCAGACCGTGAACCCTCGCAGCCGTAAACACTTCTCGGTCGTAGTCGACTTCGGACCGTATACGATGTTCACGGCCGTGAACCCTCAGACCATGAACCCTCGCGTATATAAGGATTTCAGCCGACTTTTTACTCATTTTCATCACTTTCAAGCACACTTCCAACCTTTTCTCTCAAGTATCATCAAGCGAGAACATCCCCTCTCCTCAAGAACATGCTATGATCATCCTTTCTTATCATTTTAAGTGATAGTCACTAGTTTTCACAAGATCTAATAGTTTACACGAAGACCACGCGAAGAACACGAAGAACACCCATCAGAAAACCTTTGAATCTTCTTAGAAACCTGCTTACGATCATCAAGTGTTCATTATTCTTTAAGAACTCAGGGTCGTGAACACCCATGAACCACCGATGCAATCATCTCTGAAAGAATGCCACCGTGCAAACATATATTATTTGTCGTCGAATCATTCCGACTCATTAAAGACTTCATCTTTGTGATTGATTTCAGTCTCCGATCAATTCAAGCATTCACATTCGATTCACAATTCACTAATCTTCCATTGTTCCTATACCCCCTCACAACCACGATACACTTAGAGCACCATCACTTCCTCTCTTTTCTTCCTTCTTGGTCTGATGAAGGTTGTGGTTTTGTTTCTCGATGGTGATGAGGTGTTCGTCGGCTGGAATAGGGAGGCTTACGAAGGTTGTCTCGGTGGTTTAAAGAGGTTGTAATGGGTTGCAGTTTTCAGTGGTGGATGATGGTGGTTGGCGGTGATTAAGGCGTGTATCTCCACACCACATATAGAGCACCCCATCACCGTTACCATGACCACTAAGCGTGCCGGCACCAAATCAGCAATACCCACCCTAGCCCCACCCTAGCCCCACCCCTGCCACTCCGCCCAGTGAACCCCGCTCCAACTTCGTCCTCCGCCAACCCTGCCCTTTATTACCAATCGATACTATGGAAGACAACTGATGTGTGGCCTTTTGATTTCATCGTCAATGCAAAAAGGTAAATCTGAAATTCTCTCTCTCTCTCTCTCTCTTTCTCTCTCTCATCTGATTTCAATATAAAGGCTCTTTTTATTGAGCATAAATTAGGGATTTTGGTTTTCTACTTGAGATTTATGGAAAATGAGGCGGTATTTGATAAATTCATACTAATTTCTTCTACAAAACCACAATATGTCAAAAGGTAATGTAAAAATTAAGGTAATTGATGCTCTATTTTTTCGGTTTCAGGATTTCATTTCTGTATGTGCTCTCTTCCTGTGTGATTCATCTGGTTTATAAATATATATCTGAAAGTAAGTACATCACATTCTTTTATCTAATCAGTTAATGTTTTTGATTTCTGGGTTTCATTTATTAATGATTCAATTAACCTTTTTCCCAATGATTAACATTGACGAAGAAGAAGATCTAGGTTTTTTATAAAGCTTGGATTACCCTGTTTGCCAAAGATGTAAGATAAAGACAAAGGGTATAGATCGATTTTTTCCGAGTGCTTAATACATAACTGTGTGCTTTTTTTCCATTTCTTTTTAATGATTCTTTAATAAGGTGTAGCTTACATTGAATTGTCATTTGAAATAACTAAGCAGGAACTACCTAAACCATGTAATTCTTATTAACATTCATGATATATGGTGGTGAACACGTGTTTTGCTCAATTCATTTGAAATAACTAAGCAGGAACTACCTAAACCATGTAATTCTTATTAACATTCATGATATATGGTGGTGAACACGTGTTTTGGTGTAGGTCGTAATGGCCAAATATGCTAACCTGATTGAACAAAGTCCAATTGAATCGGCTATCTGAAATGGGGTAACTAAAATCAAACAACCAAGTGTAATGGCAACAGTTGCCCATAAAATGGCTGAATCATTTGTCAATAAGTTCTTCTCCTCCGGTTTTGAATCGAAGATGGTATTAAAGATGAGGAGGCGATAGTGATTTGATGAACTGGTAAGCATCTCTCCATCGATTTTTATTTTGTTGTGTATGTGTGGTGATGATTTTCATTTCAAATGTTGAAAAATAGCTACCAAAAATGAGAATTCTGGTTTAGTCTTTGCATGTCTTCCCTCAATTTGAGTTAAAGTGAAACAGAACGTAACATGCTTATGGACGAACCAGGAATAAGCAAGTATGGAAGCTGGGGTTTGGTATATAGATTCTATGTCTTGATTTGTTGTGATTTTTGGTGTATGAATTTATGCTCTTATGTGTTCTTTAAAATATAGGGGTACCTTGTCGGAAATGGAGTTACAGATGATGAGTTTGATGGGAATGCTCTTGTTCCATTTGTATGCGGGATGGGCCGAACTGTATCAGGTATAATATTCGCTTCTCAGCATATTCATTTCTTACAACATTGGACTGTAAATAGAGGCATTATGTGCTTCATTTTACATAGTTGCAGTTTCCTTCTAAGGAGTTTGTTTGATTTAGACTTTTGTATCTATAATGACCATTAACCCCAACTGATAGAGTAAGTATATTTTTTTTTCTATTTTATTTTTCTTTTTTTATTATATTGAGGGGACAAGTATGGTCTGGTAAATTAAGTGTTGGAGTTGATTTCTCAGATGGTTGTGATTTTTCACTGCTAGGTAAGTGTGATCTCACTAAACCATTATTGTTTTATAATTGTTACAATTATGGGTGAATGACTAACGTAAGGTGTTATTTAGTAACTTAACTTTTATTTTTATGTAATTTTCACTAAATAATGATCGATTTAGGCACTAAATTGTTATAATAATGGTTCATTGATGTGTGTGACATTGCACTTTAAAATGAATGAAAGAAAAATGATATTTCATACATTTAACCATATTTAAATGTATGAAAATATGATATTGCTTCTTGTGGTTAATTTTTTTTACATATTTACAAGGTGTGTGTGCGACATATTCATATACTATTTTAACCGAGCCCACCATTAGATAATCGATTTTGGTAAGTGTTAGTTGTTTATTTGTTATTTATTTTTCAAGTACTAATGGTGGGTTTTTGGTGGTTTGGAAGCTTGCCAACGAACGCTTTCCTTTCTTGGTAATTTGTTGTAATTTCACCCAACTATAGCATTGTACTTTTATAGATTTTCTTATTAGTACATTGTGCAAGTAAGTAAGAAAGTACAATGCTGTAATAAATGAAAAAAGATAACAATGTTCTTTCATTTTTTGTCAAACTAATTTAAATTACTTGTCATACACAGACGAACAGATTCACTGATACACACACAAAGCTGCATAGATACGGTTGAGTGGTTTTGGCCTACGTCAATTAAACTTGAAGTACTAACTAGAAAAGATTATGATAACAAGATAACCTTCAAAATCAATATTTATGTGTTTCCTTTACTCTTTATCTTTACCCATTTGTAGTCATTATTGTTAATTTTTTTGATGCTTTGTTGGTGTTGGTCTAGGATGCTGACGTGTCTGAACAGTGGAACTTGGATGGTTGTTTGAAGTCATCATCTGTGTGGATAGTTAAAAACAATCATGGAGCCTTTGGATTTGAGAATGCCAAGAAATTATGTTGGATCATAATAAGGAAAGTGATGAATTTTTCATTTCATTGTAATTAAAAAGAAAATATTTTTTTGTTGGATTGAATAAGATCGATCATTCTTGAAAGAACGCGATTTTGTAGAGTTACGATGTTAATGGTGTGTTTATATTGTGAAAATTGGAATGGAAATAATTTCTAATCCCTTAAGGTTTTAATTCCTTGGATTTGAGTAAGTGCTATTGATTAAATTATTTTAAAAATATTTTCCATACATAATAATCTCACTTTCATATCTAATAAGTTTGTAATCCATATGATATAAATACAATATCTGGTGCTAGAAAACAAATATAGAAATGTTTAATTTACTTCTAGAAAACTACATACTCCGTTCTTACCTTTTCTTTGGCATGATTCATTGTCATTCCAAGGGTACAAGAAGATATCATGTGCTTAGGGCATGTCAAAGCGGTAAGATTTTTTTAAAAACGATCTATATTTTTGTAGTCAGGTACTTGTCAAATGAAATTTTAACATGCATTGTTGAAGATTATATGGGTATAAGACAAAATGAAAACAATTTGTTTTTGAAAATTTCATCCAACAAGAAAAGCCATATATAGGTTTTATTTGATAAACTCTCTATATCCCACATCGTTGATATGATTATGCTTCCTTAGCCAATAATCAACATTTTTAATTGTAACCATCACACCACATCTCTAATGTGTTCCTTCAGTCGTTAATCAACATTTGAATAGATTACCACTAATCAACATTTAAATTAAACAAAAAGCTACAAACTTAAATAAAAAATAAGTAAAAGAACACTAATAAAATATAAGTTTTTATGATCATGTATTAATATACATTTTATTTTCAAACCTAACTTTTCATGTTGTATTTTTATGGTTTTTGTATTTGTTACCATGGCTTGTTGTAATTTTGTTGATTTAATTAAATAAGATTTATTTGAAATAAATAACTACATAAATAAATGTAACTAGTGCATAGTAAAATTTTATTTTTCTTATGCATTACGAAATTACAAGTATTCGTTGCCGCAAAATCTGATCGATAACAATATGTGTATGTCTTGTATTTCTTGAAATATAACATGTTTCCGCATGAAAATAATTGGTGAAAGAATTATTTGTCGCCTCCGCTTTGCGCGAGAAAATTAAAAGGCAGTTAAACCTTAAAATTGGATCATGGTATAATTATAGGTGAGCATTTAGACATCTGGACAAGACCGAGAATCGGCCTCAACATTGTTAAAAACAACATAATGCTATAATAGTTGTTAAATAAAATTATGAATGTAAGTGTATATCTACCTGAATCAGTATTATCGCATGGGCAACTTTATATTGCATTGTCCTGAGGGACATCACGTGGCAACACAAATGTATTATTGAATCCTAAAAACAAGTTCAAAGACGATGAAGTTTATACCTCAAATGTGGTGTATAAAAAAGTGGTGCACGGTTAATACTATAAACTCAACCATTAGTAATTACATGTATGTTGTTTTGTGTTTGTCGTTTTTTAGTTATTATAATATATGATGATTAAAAGTTAATAAATTTGTTATCGAAAATCTTAATAAGTTTTAGGTAAATTACATAATGGTCCATGTCGTTTCTTAGATTCTTGCTTTTCATAACTAATCTTTTTCATTACATATATGGTCAAAACCCGAAAAAAATTATTTTCCTCCCGCCGCTTTGCGCGGGTGACGACTAGTATATATATATATATATATATATATATATATATATATATATATATATATATATATATATATATATATATATGAATAAGATTTAAAAGGCTTAGGACTGATAACTCACTTTTGTTCCTTCTCTTTGTTTGGATGTGGGCTTATAATATCAGTTATTTGTCTGAATGTCATTTAAATTTTACTTATATATACTTGTATATGTATATAAATATAAAAGTTATTTCATTCAGTTCAAATACCCTTCGTAACATGTTGAGCAATGGGTTAAATTCATGAACAGTTAGTATCAATACAGATAGTACATATAAATTATAATAGGTATAATTTATGATTCAAGAACAGTAATTCACGAGTCAAGTATACTAGAGTACACCATTTTACAAAAATAAGGGTTAGATTCAACACTAAACAAGAGTATACAACTTACAAATACATTCCAAGTATACTAAATAATGAACTTACTATCAATCATTCATTTCAGAATGATTGGGTTTTCATTATTATTATACATGTAATGTCTATATGCTTTTTATGAGTCAATAGATTCAGGTTGTTTAATTCACTTTAACAACACAGTTAAAGTTCTGATATTATAACTAGAATCTCCAGTTGGGGATCGAAACAAGTGTGTATAGATCTATATTGGGATTGACAACCCCGCACTCGGGCTACTAGCTACAGTCGAGCATACACGCCTATGAGTGACAATTGTTATCAACAGTTTTGATGCCTTCAAAGCGTTTATTTCTGGCCATCTAGTCTTAGTATGGTTATAATAACTCATTAAAAAGATATTAACAATACGTTAGTGTATAATTAACTAAACATGAGTACATTTTCAATGTGTTAGTTTAACAACAGCCGGTGGAGCCATGCACACTCACTTTACAGTTTTACAAAGGAATACAAAAACAGAACATTGATTTACAATAGAACGACTTACATAACCCTTTTTCCTCACACCATAACCCTTCTCTCTCTCTCTCTAAACCTCTCCCAAATACCTAGATACTTCTAATTGCTAAAGGAAATCCCTGGAGCGCCAGAAGGCTCCGAGAAGAAGAGCTTTCGGATCAAAAGTTTTGCCCCCACAGAGCCCTGTTCCTAGCCAAACCCCCGGTAAGTGAGATATGCTTACCCTACTTTAAGTATAGCTTATGTTTAAATTTATTATCATTATTAGGTACTTATAAACCATATATATTTTAAAAGATGATATACAAAGTGTTATTATTATATCTTTTAGCTACTCGCGGTACGGGGAATCTAGTTTGAAGGGCTGCATTGTCACACCCCCAAACCAGACGGCGGAAACGTCCCGAGGTGGATGACTTCATTTGTAGTATCACAACACATGCATTATAGTAATCAAAGTACAAACAACCATTGCATTAATAAGTACAAGTTTTTACATGTGTTCAATAAATGTATATTGACACCAAAATAGTTATACAAAAGAAGAAGACATGACTCAAAATAGCTTCATCTTCTCAAAAGCTCGGGGAGTACCTGCTTACTGATTCCCTAAGAATACAAGTAATTTGAAAAGAGAGAGTATCAACAGAAAGTTGAGTGAGTGCATAAATATGAGATTAAAACTACTTTTCATATACACCAGAAAATATAGGATTTTCTGGAACAACTTACATATTCAAGAAAACAGAAAACATACTTTCAAACATAAAGACTTATGCACTCACTCAACTTTCTGTTGATACTCTCTCTTTTCAAATTACTTGTATTCTTAGGGAATCAGTAAGCAGGTACTCCCCGAGCTTTTGAGAAGATGAAGCTATTTTGAGTCATGTCTTCTTCTTTTGTATAACTATTTTGGTGTCAATATACATTGATTGAACACATGTAAAAACTTGTACTTATTAATGCAATGGTTGTTTGTACTTTGATTACTATAATGCATGTGTTGTGATACTACAAATGAAGTCATCCACCTCTGGACGTTTCCGCCGTCTGGTTTGGGGGTGTGACAATGCGGCCCTTCAAAATAGATTTCCCGTACCGCGAGTAGCTAAAAGATATAATAATAACACTTTGTATATCATATTTTATAATATATATTGTTTATAAGTGTTGTGTTTTGAGCATTCTAACACTCCTATGGTGTACATGCAACCCTATAAACCTTAGATCTATGTTTTCTCTATTATACATGCAAATATTAACTATTCCAAGGTTTCATCCTAACTAGCATATTATGAAGCACCTATACTACAAAGTTCTAGTTAGATGACATACATTTTGATGTAGCTTGATGTCTTCAAGCTTTAAGAGCTTAGCCCCAATAGTGTGGAAGCCTCAAATGGAATCACAAATCACCAAAACACCTTGGAGGAACTTGAGAGAATATGTATGCACACTAAAATCGGCCCACTCTTATTTTCACACACTTGTGCCAATTTTGTGAGCCAAGTACCCCTTTATATATTATGGAGGATTAGGGTTACATCCATGTAAACCCTAATACCCATGACCTTTCATTTACATAGGATCCATGGGTTAAAAGCTCCATGGACCATCCATGAAAGCTTAGCCCAACCTAAATGAACTTGGCCCATTCCATATATATAAGAGTCCATATTTAATTAGTTCTTTTTGATCACTTAATTAATTCTAAATTAATTCTTGATCAATACTAATTAAATAATATGATTCCATATTAATATATTAGAACTTATAATATATTAATATAAATCATAAATATACTATTCTCAAAAGACTATCCATATAAATTGTGCCGGTGAAGTGCAACCCAAATGGACCATACCGGGTCGGGTCAAGTACATACCAAATATAGTTATGGACTTAGACATTAATCCAACAGTCTCCCACTTGGATAAGTCTAAAACTATTATTGAGTATGACTTCAAAACCTAACTAGCAATCGTAGCTCTTAAAGCCGCTGTCGAACTCTGACCTTGTCAATGACTTGTCCATTAGATAAGGGATCATATATTCCTCCATTCTAGATATCATATGGACTGAGACATGGATTATAATCATTCTCTCTGTCCATTTGTTGTTTCCCGTTTTTTGATTTATGATGACTGACTGATTGAACAAATCAAATCAGTCCTGGCTTGGCCAAGCACTCACATGTGTCATCCCTAAATAATCGAGGGGCCCACAGATATCGCTTTTATCCCGAAGGTAAAAGGAATGGATAAACTTCGACTCATATGGCTTGTTCTACTACTTGTTGAATCATACATAAAGGCACGTTTTATAACATCGAGTTACCAAATGCGTTTTCATGCAATCAATGTATAACCAACTCATAGTAACAACTCATATATCTAGGTTTGAAGAATATAATATATTATCGTCTCATGATCACTCGTGATAAAATCCATGAAGTGATTCAAATGAGCGCGGGTTGAATCCAATACTCAGAACTTATGAGCACTCATGAGTGTTGTAGCACCACTTTGTCCACCAACTTGGACCTCTACAAACCAACCCATGACAGTCTTGATTCATATCTACTTCCAACATATGACCGACTGTGGATGGTTTGAATAACTTATTCATTCAGGAAGAGCGACTTAGTTATTCTGGAAGTCAAAACATGCAAAGTGAAACACAAGAATAAATGAATCAAATATGGTATCAAACCCTATGAATATAAATAAATACTTTTATTTATCACCATACTGATTACTCATTATTCATTGTTTCGGTTTTATCAACTTTATACTTGAATTAAAAACACTAGTTGTCCCATGCTCCAAGCATGTACACTATGTTTTTCTTAAACAATAGCTTTGCCATACACCAATTATGCACTCTATGTTTATCTATGATCCTTACTTGGTGAAATAAACCAATTGAACATAATTTCAATGATTCTAATTTCACACTCCCAAATCCTTATCGAAAAATGTGAGAATTTCAAATTCCTATCATTTATCGAAATCTGTTTAGATTTTAAACTTATATGCACTGACCCTCCTGTAATGAATATGTACAAAGTCAGAAAGACTTGTCAACAATCATTATAAGGTATTCCAATGGAGATCAACTCCATGGAAACTAAGTCTCATATTCAAAGTACATTGCTTTGGACATGCTTCTTGCATTAAGTTTTCTAATCTTACACAGATAACTTCCACCTATGGAGACAACTCCATATTCTCATTTTGACTATCACTTCTGAATAAGAGATGCCTCTTTTCAGAATATGTCAATATGGTCCTTCCAAAATTAGCACTATACTTCCAACTGTCCCTGAGCAACCAATCTTTGCTAAACCTCAGATTGTCCTCGACAATTGGTTAATCATTTTAGTCATATCCAATTCTAGACCTTTTCCCTTCTTAATGCCTCTGGGCATTTGGAAAAATTTAGAAATGACAAATATTATAGCACATGCAATCGATCCTGTACCCAAAGCAAATGGTACACGATTCATGATGTCTCACATAAAGACATGATTCTAGACCAGTCTTTTGCTACAATATTTTTATTTGCCATGTTTTCAAAATTTGACTATGAAGAGGGATGTCGTAATTATAATCGAATTTTGAGAACGCAATATATAGAATTTCCTTAAGTTGAACCAATCCAACATGAAATTCATATATATATATTCTTGACTAAAGATGATTAAGGTCTCAATCTAAGCCTTTAGAACTGAAATGAAGTATATCCTCTCCCTTAATTATAGCAAAACAACTCTTTCAATCCCTGCAGCCTCACGAATTGAAACTTTTGTTTTCTATAATTAACATTGCTAACTTGCAACACTAACAATAATTATCATGCTCCCACTAACATGATGATTATTAGCATAACACTTATGCTCCCACTAGCTTTGACATGTACTCAGAAATCAGCTGGAGTTCTAGAAATCAATACTTTATTGACTTTCTTACCAAAGTTCAGATTTCTGATACGAGATTCTTTGATAAAACTTTATCAAAATCATACACCTTTCCTTAGATAGCATGCATGTGTGTCTAAACAATTTCAGAACTATGAAAAGGGATGCCGTAATCATAGTCTCAATTGTTTAGACCTTTTGCCATCTGCTTCAAATCTACTTGGTGGAAGTGTTTCCTCACCATCATTTTCATGAATCGGAGAGAAACCTTATGACGCTTAGATTTTATGGTGTATGTGTTCTTATCCATGTGAATTGTACAAACCATAGTCACAAGACAAGGATAATGACAAATCCAAACTCATATGGACTGAACTTATGCAATCTTAACTTCTTGCCACCTGGCAGTACAGGGCCTGCCATTGCTTCCAAGTTGTTATGCAACCAATTGAGAACTTTCAGAACTCCTATGCAAAGCCAACTTTAACTGGAATGGGCACAGAATATGTCAACACGATAGGTTATAAACCTCAAGTCGTGTGCTAGTGAAGAACCTCAGGTTTTATTCTTGATTAGTTCTTGAAATTCTTTTTAGGATCTTTAAGACTCCCACTATCCTCTTGACATATAAGACTATCTTGCCAAATATTCAAGAGATAGTGCGGATTCTTTATCAAGACAAACACTTCACACAATTGGCCTTAGTTGGTCTTTGTTTTATCCAAAACATCACAACTTACCAGTTTCAAATGTACAAGAGTAGGACACTTTTACTCTTACATTTGACAAGTGTTTTAAACCTTTCTTTAAGATATGTCACTCAAGTTACAATCTTGGAGTATGACTCTAAGAATTGTTTTGGAACGAAGTATGACTCATCTTCCTGATCTAACCATTTCAACAATTCATGACTCCTCTTCTTAGTCATAAGAATGCACTAAGATGGCCTTTAGAGGACTAATTGTGATATGATTTCTAAATCATTAAGATGATCACAAACATGATACTAAAGTACTCTCCCATCTTTTTCAGATTTGAGAAACTTTTATCTTTCTGCCTAATTTGATTCTTCCCATTCGTTCTGCCATACATTGAGACTTTTCCAACGTTTCAGAATTATACTTAAACTTGTAAGTATAACCATATTTACTAAACTTTAGTAAATCAAATAGTCTTAACGAGCTTTGTGATGGACATGACCAGTGCACAAGAATGTGTACTCGATCCCTTTAGTCCTTCACTTGACTCACACATCCATGTGAACAAGTAATTAGTCTTGATTTTCCAATGGTTGAAAGTTCTCATTCATCATACTATTCAACTTGCATGATTCCAAGTTTCGGTCCAATTGAAACTTGGGTGATGAGGAACTTTCCTGATTTGGTAAATTTAGACACTACCATAAATGAAAGAATCAAATCCATTTTCCAATATTGCTGTCAGTGGAATCATATAAGCAACAATTTTCCACAAATACCATTGTAAGGATACTTCAAATAAATAAAATTAAACAATTTTCTTTTATTTTAAAACTTTGCGGAAAAACTTATCCTTACAATCCACATGGAAAATTGTTGTTATCTATTCCTTAGCAATATATCATAACTTCTTAAGCAACTGCTCAAAATTCTGATGCGATCGAAATCCACCTTCGCGATCAGAATCAGCATATACTTCCTTTAAGATTTCTCTCTATTCTTTGATTCTTAAAACATCAAAATGTGACCCAGTCACATCATGTAATGAGGATCTCAGAATAGAACTTAACAGAGTTAGATAATGGGCTCTACCTGATGTAGAGTCAAACTTATTGACTTTAACATCCTTAGGTAAATTTGGCAGCTTTGCAATCAACGCCCCTTCCTTTGGCAAAATAAACATATGGACCCTTTGGTAATGGGACTCTCTCAGACTTAGCCTTTCTCTTTACCATTTGGTCAACCGGGTTGACTATGGTCAATCCCTTTCCATTGGGAAGAGAATGCTTTTTTTGGATTTCCAGTGTCACCATTGTCACTGTCCATAAAGTTTTTGGGAAGTTGATCTTCTAATCAAATTTGCTTTACTATCGTTCCAAATCATTGCTGATTCAGCAGCACCAAGCAAATATATATGATCATTAAGGTTCATGTCATAGTCTGTTTCATAGTAGTCCCAAAGGAACTCACTATGTGACTTAGAAAGTGATTGAACATCCAACTTTCTCAAGACTTTGACACCCAACTCTCCCGGCTTGTCAATACGTGACTTCATCTCTAAGATGTGATCAGACATAGACCTTGCTTGCCATTAGGGCTTGAGTGACCTTGAAGTTGTGGGTTAAGGAGAATAATTGGAGCAGGTGGAGGAAGAGAAGTATGACTTCCATGAGCCAAACTCGGGAAGTCATATTCATTAGGAAAGCTTGGTTTGGGAAGATCATTGTTGTCTAAACCAAACATCAACAATGGGAGAAATTCACGTAAAGTTGATTTAAGTCCTTAATATAACACCCAATATGATATATTAAGGCTAGGACCCAACAAACTATTTTATAACTTGGAAGAGGGATGCCATAATCCAAGCTATAAAATATTTGAAGGTAGGTGAATGACGATACACCAATTTCCACCAAGATAAACGAAATGTATTATTAGGTTTTAATTGGTTTTGAAACTCCTAGATTCTTTTGAGATTCATTGAACTTTTCAATGGCATGTTTCAATCTCGAGTGTGCCCTTCAGGTTTTGTGACTGGGATGCCGAGGATCACAAAACAAGGTGTGAAGTAACCATGCAAATATACTTGGTACCCTTAATATTTACCCCTCAATCGATGTGCCGGTTAACCACACACGCTCCAACGATACTATGATAAACATTAAGTTACCCTTTGCCTACCTTGTTAAGTCCAGGTTAGTGTGCTGGTTAACCACACACGCTCCGCTAACATCTTAAACAAAGTGCAAAGTGTAATTTCATGGATTAGCACATTATTCACATTTTCCTAAGTAACTAAGATTGGGAATTTATAAGTGTTTAGTTACTTAGTATTTATCATTATACTTATAATGAAGGGAGAATTATAGTCCTTGTCCTACCTGTTCGGCTAACGACCCTCCACCGGTCAAGGAAGCGGTGAGTGAGAGTGGACACCCATTAAACTGCCATTTTATAGGCAGTAACCTTATACCCCCCTTATAGACCGGCTTCATGAATGAGGCCTACTAATGGTAAGACGACTTGCTCTTATACATATAATATATTAAACTTTTAATATTATAATAGTATAAGGGTGTATTTTAGACATTTAAAATACTTGGTGGTTTAATCTATTAATTAAACTATACTCTTAATTTAATTAAACTTAAACCATGTCATTATGGAATTATTAATTCTCTTTTAATTAAACACTTTAATTATCTATTAATAAAGTCCATAAGAGTTAATTGAATTATTCAATAAAAACATCATAATTCCAATTATTAAATTCAAAATTAAAACCATTTAATTAATTGTTTAAGTTATGAACCCAAGAGTTTTAGAATTCAATTCTTTTTTTATCATAAATTTTTTTTTTCCAAATTCCAAAACTTGAGGGCAAGTTTTGTAACTCTTGAAAACTTTTGGATTCCATAACTTATGGAGTTAAATACTTGTTTTATGATGAAGCTTTTCATGTTCCATAACTTAAGAACAAGTTATGGAATTCTTTAAAACATTAACACCAAATTTTGTAACTCCATAAAAACTTTGAATCAATTTTTTTTTTTTTAAAAAAAAAACTTTCATATCCATAACTTATGGAAGTTTCAAAACTCTTAAGATCACAAACTTAAAAAAAAACTTTTGAGCTCCAAAATTTTATGACAAAATTTGTAACTCCTTAAAACATTTAGATCAACCTTTTAAAACTAATAAAATAATCATATCATTTTATCTTTTACTAATAGCAAATGATTCAAATTTTACAAATAATTAGTTTTTCACAAAACAATTAATTATCTTAAAATTTGACAAACGTCATGTTTTTTTTTCCTTTTTTTTTCAAACTTTGAAAATAAAACATTTGCATCAATATAACAGAAAACAACCTATGGCTCTGATACCACTGTTGTGTTTTGAGCATTCTAACACTCCTATGGTGTACATGCAACCCTATAAACCTTGGATCTATGTTTTCTCTATTATACATGCAAATATTAACTATTCTAAGGTTTTATCCTAACTAGCATATTATGAAGCACCTATACTACAAAGTTCTAGTTAGATGACATACCTTTTGATGTAGCTTGATGTCTTCAAGCATTAAGAGCTTAGCCCCAATAGTGTGGAAGCCTCAAATGGAATCACAAATCACCAAAACACCTTGGAAGAACTTGAGAGAATATGTATGCACACTAAAATCGGCCCACTCTTATTTTCACACACTTGTGCCAATTTTGTGAGCCAAGGACCCCTTTATATATATTATGGAGGATTAGGGTTACATCCATGTAAACCCTAATACCCATGACCTTTCATTTACATAGGATCCATGGGTTAAAAGCACCATGGACCATCCATGAAAGCTTAGCCCAACCTAAATGAACTTGGCCCATTCCATATATATAAGAGTCCATATTTAATTAGTTCTTTTTGATCACTTAATTAATTCTAAGTTAATTCTTGATCAATACTAATTAAATTAAATGATTCCATATTAATATATTAGAACTTATAATATATTAATATAAATCATAAATATACTATTCTCAAAAGACTATCCATATAAATTGTGTCGGTGAAGTGCAACCCAAATGGACCATGCCGGGTCGGGTCAAGTACATACCAAATATAGTTATGGACTTAGACATTAATCCAACAATAAGTACCTAATAACGATAATAAATTTAAACATAAGCTATACTTAAAGTAGGGTAAGCATATCTCACTTACCGGGGGTTTGGCTAGGAACAGGGCTCTGTGGGGGCAGAACTTCTGATCCGAAAGCTCTTCTTCTCGGAGCCTTCTGGCACTCCAGAGATTTCCTTTAGCAATTAGAAGTATCTAGGGATTTGGGAGAGGTTTAGAGAGAGAGAGAGAGAAGGGTTATGGTGTGAGGAAAAAGGGTGATGTCACACCCCCAAACCGGAACGGCGGAAACGTTCGGGGGTGAATGACGTCATATGTAGTATCACAACAATTGCATCATAGTAATCATAGTAAACACAACCATTACATTGAATACATAGATGAAAAGGTATTTACATCTGTTTGATTCTTGTTCTTATACACCAAAAGTATAATGAAAAGAAAAAGACCTGACTCTATACGCTCCGTCTTCTCAAAACTCCAGAAGGTACCTGTCTACTGATTTCCTGAGAATACAAGCAGTTTTGAAAGAGTATCAGCATAAAGCTGGTGAGTTCATAAGCGATGTTTTTGTATTGAAAACCTGTTGATGACTCTGAAAAAAATGTTCGCATGTTTCCAAGAAAATCAAATATTTTCTTTAGTAAGAGTGTGATAATATCAGTTCCATCTATAACCACTTAGTTCATGCTAGCCACGTATAAACCAATATCGAACAGACAGTTGACTATGTGAATCTGCCTTAAGCCCACAACCAAACAAGGAACAGGAAATGAGGTGAAAACTACACATTCCACAGTCTATCAAATATTCGCCATACGTAACCGTGATGCCTAAACTAAGAAATTATAGAATTAACTATGAATGTTTGTTACTGTATCGTGTTGTAGTATAGAAAACGTTAGTTTTTATGTCTTGTTACTATCAATCGTAGTACGTGTGTATTCTTGCACAAAAACCATTGTATAGTATGTTCTGTTTGAAAACCCTGGCTACCACCAGTATGTATAGTATGTTCTGTATGAAAACCCTGGCTACTATCAGTATGTAAAGTAGTTTCATTACTTAAAAGAAAACTAATGAAGAATGAAATCCCGTAAACAAATGGTTAGTTTATACTATTTTGAATCGTATAACCATGCTTGATATGACCTAGTGAACTTTACGACGTTCTTCAAGTGTCGGTTAAATGACACTTGTCACCCCAGCCATGTCTGCCTAACTGTAGCTAGCAGTTGAGGTGTGGGATTATCAGTCTCGAATAGATCTATTTACAGATCTCACGCTCTCCCTCCAGGAGACTCTGGTTATACTATGATAGGATTTAATTCAGTACACCTAAGGGTACAGTTTTGAAGTAGAGTCTCACAATTCTGTATAATCTAGTTTACGTGTAATTCTGTATTGTTCTCTTGTATTTGAATCCATTGTATACTGTTTAAAGTAATAATTATACTTAAATAATTATTAAATGTTGTACTCTTGTAGTAATGTATATCATAAACTAAATCTGTCATAGTTTATATGTTTACCCATGTATGAAATCCGAATTGGTAAAAGCTGTGTATTGAATTCCCTAAACTATACCTATTATAGTTTGCTTGAAATGTTATGTACTTGGTTTGTGAATTGTTCTGAAAATTATGCAATTAGGTTTCCAAGATAAAAGTGTCCCTTATGCTCAACATAGTACAAAAGGGATAAAATATCTAAATATTTTATAAAACGTGGAAATCGTTTGACTGTATCAATTGCATAGTTTTTAAACTTGTTAAAATCATTTGTGTTTGGCTTGTATTCCCCCCCCCACCCCTGAAAACATTAAAAATCATAAAAGCGTAGGGGTATGAACTCACTGTTAGTTGTGTACAAGCGTAGAATCAACGGACTGAACTGAAGACCCTCGAGTTGTAGTGTGTGGCACTTAATGGAATCCTAATAACAATTAAATACACATATGTATCTAAATTAGCGATTTCGTTAGATAAAGTGTTAGGAAAACACTTGCTCTCGGTTAAGGAATGTTACCGGGACTTGATTGAATCGAGTAATGTGGGTTTTCAGTCTAATGCACCACTTAGGAAGTGTGTACGACCATGAATGGGGTTTACTGTCGTGAACTGTTTACGGCTGCGAACCGTCTACAACCGTGAACTGCCTCTCGAAGGGTGTACGGCCTTCGAAGGTTTGAAGTGTGTACGGCCGTGAACTGGTGTGCGGTAAATGAAGATTTGCAGATTTGAAGGGTCTAGGGCTGTACACTCAAGAACGAGGATGCTGGATTTGACGAAAAACGTGTTCTAGATGCTCCGAAATAACCCCCAATGGTGATTCTCGATGATTTTCAGAAGGATAAGGGTGTTTTTGGGGTGTACGGTCAAGAGTTTAGAGTGAGAAGGAGTGAGTGTTTGGCCAGAAAAGTGTAAATGAGGGGTAGGGTCTCGTATTTATAGGGGTGTTCGTGGTCGGTGTTGGGGTCCACCCGACGCTGGCCGTAAACGAGTGTACGGGCGTACACGAGTTTACGGCCATAAACTCAGTCAGGCCGAAAACCGTTTGATTTTTCAAGAAGATTCGGGTTTTTCGTGCGATTTTTGGTTCCAACTCGTATATAAATTTAATTATATAAAACTAGATGATTTTCTAAACGAAGAAGTTTGACGGAAACTTAATAAAATTCAAATTTTATTAACGGAAATCGGTTAATGGAAACGGTAAAAGATTCGGGTTGTCACAGGTGAGCTTCGCATGGTATTTATAGGCTGAAAAATGGGTCAACTCGGCGAGTTTCAGCCTCCAACTCATCGAGTTGGTGTGCCACATGTCACCATCTGGTGGCAAGGCGTGGGGAGAAAGCAATGGTCCAAATTAAGCTACTTCACCCCTTTCGCAACAGCACCCTTCCGACTTTTAAAATCCGTAACTTTCACATACGAGCTCCGTTTTCGAAGTTCTTTATATCCACATGTGGGTATTCACAAGATCTACAACTCTCCTTTTGACTCCATCGGCTAGTTCTCGACCGATTTTAAAATTAACCGTATGAGAAGATTACACTTTTAACGACCGTGTAAAATTCATAACTTTTACATACTGACTCAATTTCTGACTGTCTTTTTATCGTTGAACTCCTATTAATGATATCTTCAATTCTTATTTAGGTTGTTTTCGCTAAAATTTGCTCAATCTAAAATTCGATTTTCGGGCTCTATACTGTTATGCGAAATCTTAGAAAACTCATAACTTTCTCATACGAAGTCAGATTTTAACGTTCTTTTTATGCACGCTCTCAGTTTAACATATATTACAACTTTCATTTAGATATATAAGGATAAAAAGTAGTTTATCAAAAATTCACTTTTTACGCTACGCGGCGTCGTGCTGGTTTAGCTCTAAAACTTCGACGCGTCATAACTTCTCATAAATTAACTTTTCTTTATTTCTTTTTCTTTGGCACACTATTGCACAAAGATGTTTATGAATTTTTCAAAATTTGGTTCTCATTTCCGTTGATTATTGTTATCTAGATTTCTATTTATGGATGATTGGCTGATTGTTCTGAATCCGAATGAGTGGATTTCTCTGTTTCTGATCTTGTCTAAGGATTAACAGAAGTATGAACCAATGGTTGCTCATTTGAAAAGAATGTTGATTTTCTATATTCATGAAGTAGCATAGATAGATATATAAATTGCTGTTGTTTTAAAGAAAAAGCCGGTTGTGAAACCTGAACCAGAACCAGAACCAAAGGACTTCTAAAATCTGAATCTAGGGAAAATCAATAAAGAAAATTGGAATGTTGTGTACTAGCGAAGGGAAGGCGAAAAGGTTGTAAAACGCATGTTCTTCCTACCCGACAAACATTTATACTCCACGGTTGCTCTGAACAACATTTTAGGTTTGGTTGAAGTTACAAAGTCAAACAACGCTGATGATCTGAAGTGCTTTACCGACATGATCAGTTGGTATCTCACGATCTGACATACCCTTCTGAATCTGATGACTCGGCTGTTCAAGGTTGAAAAGAGACAAACGTAAAATTATACTTTCTTTATTTGACACAAAGGGGGAGATTGTTGGGTTATTAATGTACTGTGTTAAAGTGTTTTGTAGTAGAATAGTCTCATTTATTAACGGGTGGGCCTGTCCATCCGTCTTTATGGTTTGATGGGGTTAGACTATTTAATGTGCATGCATGTATCATTAGGGTTAATTGATTGTATTGCCCTACTTATCTTTTACAGAAAAGTTCACGTTGAACTCTTCTAAAGCTTTGATAATATTAAGCATTCGATACATCTTTGATCAGTGTTCTTATTATTTGATTCACTCTACTGTTTAGAATCTATCGATCTTAAGTTTTATTGTTTCAACAATGACGAGCACCTTCGAGAACTTCTGGATGTGTTAAAGAAAGAACGGATGTATGCAAGTTCTCGAAGTGTGATTTTTAGTTACGAGAGGTCCAGTTCTTGGAACATATCGTTAACCAAAACAAAATTTTGTTCAATATGGCCAAGATTAAGACCGTGATGTAGTGGGAGGTTCCGAAGTCTCCCTCAAAGATCAGGAGTTTCTTGGGTTTAGCACGATATTATCGTAGATTTATTAAGGATTTCTCCAAGATTGCAGTACCCTCACTCATCTGACAAGGAAGGGTGTGGATTTCTGATGGGACCCTGAGCAGTAGGTGACATTTGAGACTGTGAGACAGAGATTGTGTGAGGCCCCAGTATTAAACCTCCCCGAGGGTGTTGAGGAATTTGTGGTGTTTTGTGATGCATCCATCACAGGTTTCGGCGCAGTGCTTATGCAATGTGGGAGACTTATTGCTTATGCTTCTCGGCAGCTGAAGCCACATGAGGTCTGTTATCGGACTCGCGATTCGGAGTTGAGGGCAGTTACTCTCAAGATTTGACGGAACTACTTGTATGGGGTTCGATGTACTATGTACATGATCACTAGAGTTTGAGGTATCTTATGGACCAGTCAAACTTGAATATGAAACAACATCGGTGGCTGGACGTGGTCAAGGATTATGATTGCGGGATATTGTATCACCCCGAGAAAGTGAATGTGGTCGTTGATACTCTGAGCTGCAAGATGACAAGTTCTGCTATTGGAAGTCTATGTATGAGGATATTGATTGACTCTCTGCTTCTTGATCTGATTAGGGAGGCTCAGGCCGAGGGAGTCAAGAAGGAAAATTGGAAACTGGAGAGACTCATGGGTGAGATTGATAGGTTTGCTACTGATAGTCGGGGGTATTTGACCCGGTATGGATGTGTTTGGGTGCAAGATTTTGGTGGGGTCAGAAAGACTGTGCTGGAGGAGGCACACAAGTGCAGGTTTTCGCTACAACCTGGAGACACTAAGATTTATTGGGATTTGAAAATTAGCTACTGGTGGTCATGAATGAAGAGGGTGATAACATTGTATGTTGAGAGGTGTTGGACCTGTCGGATGGTCAAGTCCGAACACTAGAGACTGCATGGTAAGTTGTAACCACCGGAGGCTCCCATGCGGAAGTAGGAACATATTACTATGAACTTCATCTCCAACAAACCCCGGACGGCTGAGGGGCACGATGCAATTTGGGTGATGGTGGATCGGTTGACCAAGAGTGCCCATTTCTTAGACATCCGAGAGAGCTCATCGGCTGATAGCTTGTGTCATTGATTTTGGTAGGAGTTAGGACTCCTACCTTCCTTTAACTGAGTTCTCATACAACAACAACTACCACTCGAGTATCAACGCTCCACCTTTCGAGCTCCTCTATGAGAGGAAGTGTCGCACCCCAGTGTGTTGGGGAGAGATTGGTCATAGATTCATGGAAAGAACTGAGGTAGTTCTTTATATGATAGAGCTCATCCATCAGATTAGACAGAGACTTCAGACAGCTCAGAGTCGGCAGAAGAGTTATGCCGACAATCCGCGATCCAAGTTGGAGTTCCAGGTTGGAGACATGGTTTTACTGAAGGTATCACCCTAAAAGTGTTGGATTAATGTCTAAGTCCATAACTATATTTGGTATGTACTTGACCCGACCCGGCATGGTCCATTTGGGTTGCACTTCACCGGCACAATTTATATGGATAGTCTTTTGAGAATAGTATATTTATGATTTATATTAATATATTATAAGTTCTAATATATTAATATGGAAT
Source organism: Lactuca virosa (assembly GCF_052849685.1). Taxonomy (NCBI): domain Eukaryota; kingdom Viridiplantae; phylum Streptophyta; class Magnoliopsida; order Asterales; family Asteraceae; genus Lactuca; species Lactuca virosa. The sequence goes on along the minus strand of NC_136430.1, from coordinate 95,345,006 downwards.
CATATTATTTAATTAGTATTGATCAAGAATTAATTTAGAATTAATTAAGTGATCAAAAAGAACTAATTAAATATGGACTCTTATATATATGGAATGGGCCAAGTTCATTTAGGTTGGGCTAAGCTTTCATGAATGGTCCATGGAGCTTTTAACCCATGGATCCTATGTAAATGAAAGGTCATGGGTATTAGGGTTTACATGGATGTAACCCTAATCCTCCATAATATATAAAGGGGTCCTTGGCTCACAAAATTGACACAAGTGTGTGAAAATAAGAGTGGGCCGATTTTAGTGTGCATACATATTCTCTCAAGTTCTTCCAAGGTGTTTTGGTGATTTGTGATTCCATTTGAGGCTTCCACACTATTGGGGCTAAGCTCTTAAAGCTTGAAGACATCAAGCTACATCAAAAGGTATGTCATCTAACTAGAACTTTGTAGTATAAGTGCTTCATAATATGCTAGTTAGGATGAAACCTTGGAATAGTTAATATTTGCATGTATAATAGAGAAAACATAGATCCAAGGTTTATAGGGTTGCATGTACACCATAGGAGTGTTAGAATGCTCAAAACACAACAGTGGTATCAGAGCCATGGGTTGTTTTCTGTTATATTGATGCAAATGTTTTATTTTCAAAGTTGGAAAAAAAAGGAAAACAAAACATGACGTTTGTCAAATTTTAAGATAATTACTTGTTTTGTGAAAAACGAATTATTTGTAAAATTTGAATCATTTGTTATATGAGTTGAATTAGGTCAAATTTAGTAAAAGATAAAATGATATGATTATTTTATTAGTTTTAAAAGTTTGATCTAAATGTTTTAAGGAGTTACATATTTTGTCATAAATTTTTGGAGCTCAAAAGTTTTTTTTTTTTAAGGTTGTGATCTTAAGGGTTTTTGAAACTTCCATAAGTTATGGATATGAAAATTTTTTTAAAAAAAAAATTTGATTCAAAGTTTTTATGGAGTTACAAAATTTGGTGTTAATGTTTTAAAGAATTCCATAACTTGTTCTTAAGTTATGGAACATGGAAAGTTTCATCATAAAACACAATTAATTCCATAAGTTATGGAATCCAAAGGTTTTCAAGAATTACAAAACTTGCCCTCAAGTTTTGGAATTTGAGAAAAGTTTTTTATGAAAAAAAAGAATTGAATTCTAAAACTCTTGGGTTCATAACTTAAACAATTAATTAAATGGTTTTAATTTTGAGTTTAATAATTGGAATAATGATGTTTTGTTGAATAGTTAGAATTAACTCTTATGGACTTTATTAATAGTTAATTAAAGCGTTTAATTAAAAGAGTATTATTAATCCATAAATATATGCTTTGAGTTTAATTAAATTAAAAGTCTAGTTTAATTAATAGATTAAACCACCAAGTATTTTAAATGTCTAAAATACACCCTTATACTATTATAATATTAAAAGTTTAATATATTATATGTATAAGAGCAAGTCGTCTTACCATTAGTAGGCCTCATTCACGAAGCCGGTCTATAAGGGGGGTATAAGGTTACTGCCTATAAAATGGCAGTTTAATGGGTGTCCACTCTCACTCACCGCTTCCTTGACCGGTGGAGGGTCGTTAGCCGAACAGGTAGGACAAGGACTATAATTCTCCCTTCATTATAAGTATAATGATAAATACTAAGTAACTAAACACTTATAAATTCCCAATCTTAGTTACTTAGGAAAATGTGAATAATGTGCTAATCCATGAAATTACACTTTACACTCTGTTTAAGCTGTTAGCGGAGCGTGTGTGGTTAACCGACACACTAACCTGGACTTAACAAGGTAGGCAAAGGGTAACTTAATGTTTATCATAGTATCGTTGGAGCGTGTATGGTTAACCGACACATCGATTGAGGGGTAAATATTAAGGGTACCAAGTATATTTGCATGGTTACTTCACACCTTGTTTTGTGATCCTCGGCATCCCAGTCACAAAACCTGAAGGGCACACTCGAGATTGAAACATGCCATTGAAAAGTTCAATGAATCTCAAAAGAATCTAGGAGTTTCAAAACCAATTAAAACCTAATAATACATTTCGTTTATCTTGGTGGAAATTGGTGTATCGTCATTCACCTACCTTCAAATATTTTATAGCTTGGATTACGGCATCCCTCTTCCAAGTTATAAAATAGTTTGTTGGGTCCTAGCCTTAATATATCATATTGGGTGTTATATTAAGGACTTAAATCAACTTTACATGAATTTCTCCCATTGTTGATGTTTGGTTTAGACAACAATGATCTTCCCAAACCAAGCTTTCCTAATGAATATGACTTCCAGAGTTTGGCTCATGGAAGTCATACTTCTCTTCCTCCACCTCCTCCAACTATTCTCCCTAACCTACAAGTTTAAGGTCACTCAAGCCCTAATGACAAGCAAGGTCTATGTGTGATCACATCTTAGAGATGAAGTCACATATTGACAAGCTGGGAGAGTTGGGTGTCAAAGTCTTGAGAAAGTTGGATGTTCAATCACTTTCTAAGTCACATAGTGAGTTCCTTTGGGACTACTATGAAACAGACTATGACATGAACCTTAATGATCATATCTATTTGCTTGGTGCTGCTGAATCAGCAATGATTTGGAATGATAGTAAAGCAAATTTGATTAGGAGATCAACTTCCCAAAAACTTTATGGACAGTGACAATGGTGACACTGGAAATCCAGAAAAAGCATTCTCTTCCCAATGGAAAGGGATTGACCATAGTCAACTCGGTTGACCAAATGGTAAAGAGAAAGGCTAAGTCTGAGATAGTCCTATTACCAAAGGGTCCATATGTTTATTTTGCTAAAGGAAGAGGCGTTGATTGCAAAGCTGCCAAATTTACCTAAGGATGTTAAAGTCAATAAGTTTGACTCTACATCAGGTAGAGCCCATTATCTAACTCTGCTAAGTTCTATTCTGAGATCCTCATTACATGATGTGACTGGGTCACATGTTGATGTTTTAAGAATCAAAGAATAGAGAGAAATCTTAAAGGAAGTATATGCTGATTCTGATCGCGAAGGTGGATTTCGATCGCATCAGAATTTTGAGCAGTTGCTTAAGAAGTTATGATATATTGCTAAGGAATAGATAACAACAATTTTCCATGTGGATTGTAAGGATAAGTTTTTCCGCAAAGTTTTAAAATAAAAGAAAATTGTTTAATTTTATTTATTTGAAGTATCCTTACAATGGCATTTGTGGAAAATTGTTGCTTATATGATTCCACTGACAGCAATATTGGAAAATGGATTTGATTCTTTCATTTGTGGTAGTGTCTAAATTTACCAAATCAGGAAAGTTCCTCATCACCCAAGTTTCAATTGGACCGAAACTTGGAATCACGCAAGTTGAATAGTATGATGAATGAGAACTTTCAAGCATTGGAAAATCAAGACTAATTACTTGTTCACATGGATGTGTGAGTCAAGTGAAGGACTAAAGGGATCGAATACACATTCTTGTGCACTAGTCATGTCCACCACAAAGCTCGTTAAGACTATTTGATTTACTAAAGTTTAGTAAATATGGTTATACTTACAAGTTTAAGTATAATTTTGAAACATTGGAAAAGTCTCAATGTATGGCATAACGAATGGGAAGAATCAAATTAGGCAGACAGATAAAAGTTTCTCAAATCTGAAAAGATGGGAGAGTACTTTAGTATCATGTTTGTGATCATCTTAATGATTTAGAAATCATATCACAATTAGTCCTCTAAAGGTCATCTTAGTGCATTCTTATGACTAAGAAGAGGAGTCATGAATTGTTGAAATGGTTAGATCAGGAAGATGAGTCATACTTCATTCCAAAACAATTCTTAGAGTCATACTACAAGATTGTAACTTGAGTGACATATCTTAAAGAAAGGTTTAAAACACTTGTCAAATGTAAGAGTAAAAGTGTCCTACTCTTGTACATTTGAAATTGGTAAGTTGTGATGTTTTGGATAAAACAAAGACCAACTAAGGCCAATTGTGTGAAGTGTTTGTCTTGATAAAGAATTTGCACTATCTCTTGAATATTTGGCAAGATAGTCTTATATGTCAAGAGGATAGTGGGAGTCTTAAAGATCCTAAAAAGAATTTCAAGAACTAATCAAGAATAAAACCTGAGGTTCTTCACTAGCACACGACTTGAGGTTTATAACCTATCTTGTTGACATATTCTGTGCCCATTCCAGTTAAAGTTGGCTTTGCATAGGAGTTCTGAAAGTTCTCAATTGGTTGCATAACAACTTGGAAGCAATGGCAGGCCCTGTACTGCCAGGTGGCAAGAAGTTAAGATTGCATAAGTTCAGTCCATATGAGTTTGGATTTGTCATTATCCCTGTCTTGTGACTATGGTTTTGACGATTCACATGGATAAGAACACATACACCATAAAATCTAAGGTTCATAAGGTTTCTCTCCGATTCATGAAAATGATGGTGAGGAAACACTTCCACCAAGTAGATTTGAAGCAGATGGCAAAAGGTCTAAACAATTGAGACTATGATTACGGCATCCATTTTCATAGTTCTGAAATTGTTTAGACACACATGCATGCTATCTAAGGAAAGGTGTATGATTTTGATAAAGTTTTATCAAAGCATCTCGTATCAGAAATCTGAACTTTGGTAAGAAAGTCAATAAAGTATTGATTTCTAGAAGTCCAGCTGATTTCTGAGTACATGTCAAAGCTAGTAGGAGCATAAGTGTTATGCTAATAATCATCATGTTAGTTGGAGCATGATAATTATTGTTAGTGTTGCAAGTTAGCAATGTTAATTATAGAAAACAAAAATTTCAATTTGTGATGCTGCAGGGATTGAAAAAGTTGTTTTGCTATAATTAAGGGAGAGGATATACTTCATTTCAGTTCTAAAGGCTTAGATTGAGACCTTAATCATCTTTAGTCAAGAATATATATATGAATTTCATGTTGGATTGGTTCAACTTAAGGAAATTCTATATATTGCGTTCTCAAAATTCGATTATGATTACGGCATCCCTCTTCATAGTCAAATTTTGAAAACATGGCAAATAAAAATATTGTAGCAAAAGACTGGTCTAGAATCATGTCTTTATGTGAGACATCATGAATCGTGTACCATTTGCTTTGGGTACATGATCGATTGCATGTGCTATAATATTTGTCATTTCTAAATTTTTCCAAATGCCCAGAGGCATTAAGAAGGGAAAAGGTCTAGAATTGGATATGACTAAAACGATTAAGCAATTGTCGAGGACAATTTGAGGTTTACCAAAGATTGGTTGCTTAGGGACAGTTGGAAGTATAGTGCTAATTTTGGAAGGACCATATTGACATATTCTGAAAAGAGGCATCTCTTATTCAGAAGTGATAGTCAAAATGAGAATATGGAGTTGTCTCCATAGGTGGAAGTTATCTGTGTAAGATTAGAAAACTTAAATGCAAGAAGCATGTCCAAAGCAATGTACTTTGAATATGAGACTTAGTTTCCATGGAGTTGATCTCCATTGGAATACCTTATAATGACTGTTGACAAGTCTTTGTGACTTTGTACATATTCATTACAGGAGGGTCAGTGCATATAAGTTTAAAATCTAAACAGATTTCGATAAATGATAGGAATTTGAAATTTCTCACATTTTTCGATAAGGATTTGGGAGTGTGAAATTAAAATCATTGAAATTATGTTCAATTGGTTTATTTCACAAAGTAAGGATCATAGACAAACAGAGAGTGCATACTTGGTGTATGGCAAAGCTATTGTTTAAGAAAAACATAGTGTACATGCTTGGAGCATGGGACAACTAGTGTTTTTAATTCAAGTATAAAGTTGATAAAACCGAAACAATGAATAATGAGTAATCAGTATGGTGATAAATAAAAGTGTTTATTTATATTCATAGGGTTTGATACCATATTTGATTCATTTATTCTTGTGTTTCACTTTGCATGTTTTGACTTCCAGAATAACTAAGTCGCTCTTCCTGAATGATTAAGTTATTCAAATCATCCACAGTCGGTCATATGTTGGAAGTAGATATGAATCAAGACTGTCATGGGTTGGTTTGTAGAGGTCCAAGTTGGTGGAAAAAGTGGTGCTACAACACTCATGAGTGCTCATAAGTTCTGAGTATTGGATTCAACTCGCGCTCATTTGAATCACTTCATGGATTTCATCACGAGTGATCATGAGACGATAATATCTTATATTCTTCAAACCTAGAGATATGAGTTGTTACTATGAGTTGGTTATACATTGATTGCACGAAAACGCATTTGGTAACTCGATGTTATAAAACGTGCCTTTGTGTATGATTCAACAAGTAGTAGAACAAGCCATATGAGTCGAAGTTTATCCATTCCTTTTACCTTCGGGATAAAAGCGATATGTGTGGGCCCCTCTATGATTTAGCGATGACACATGTGAGTGCTTGGCCAAGCCATGACTGATTTGATTTGTTAAATCAGTCAGTCATCATAAATCGAAAATTGGGAAACAACAAATGGACAGAGAGAATGATTATAATCCATGTCTCAGTCCATATGATATCAAGAATGGAGGAATATATGATCCCTTATCTAATGGACAAGTCATTGACAAGGTCAGAGTTCGACAGCGGCTTTAAGAGCTACGATTGCCAGTGAGGTTTTGAAGTCATACTCAATAATAGTTTTAGACTTATCCAAGTGGGAGACTGTTGGATTAATGTCTAAGTCCATAACTATATTTGGTATGTACTTGACCCGACCCGGCATGGTCCATTTGGGTTGCACTTCACCGGCACAATTTATATGCATAGTCTTTTGAGAATAGTATATTTATGATTTATATTAATATATTATAAGTTCTAATATATTAATATGGAATCATATTATTTAATTAGTATTGATCAAGAATTAATTTAGAATTAATTAAGTGATAAAAAAGAACTAATTAAATATGGACTCTTATATATATGGAATGGGCCAAGTTCATTTAGGTTGGGCTAAGCTTTCATGGATGGTCCATGGAGCTTTTAACCCATGGATCCTATGTAAATGAAAGGTCATGGGTATTAGGGTTTACATGGATGTAACCCTCATCCTCCATAATATATAAAGGGGCCCTTGGCTCACAAAATTGACACAAGTGTGTGAAAATAAGAGTGGGCCGATTTTAGTGTGCATACATATTCTCTCAAGTTCTTCCAAGGTGTTTTGGTGATTTGTGATTCCATTTGAGGCTTCCACACTATTGGGGCTAAGCTCTTAAAGCTTGAAGACATCAAGCTACATCAAAAGGTATGTCATCTAACTAGAACTTTGTAGTATAGGTGCTTCATAATATGCTAGTTAGGATGAAACCTTGGAATAGTTAATATTTGCATGTATAATAGAGAAAACATAGATCCAAGGTTTATAGGGTTGCATGTACACCATAGGAGTGTTAGAATACTCAAAACCCAACAAAAAGGGTGTAATACGCTTCAAGAAGAGGGGTAAGTAGGGGCCCTAATATATTGGGCCATTTCGGGTGATAGCCAGGGTTGGCAAGGTAGCGTATAGATTGGATTTTCCTGAGGAGCTTAGCCAGATCCACAACACCTTCCATGTGTCTCAGCTTCGGAAGTGTGTGGCTGAGGATTCAACGGTCCTTCCTTTGGAGGATGTTCAGGTTGATGATCGTCTGAATTACATTGAGAGGCCGGTGGCGATCTTGTAACATCCCAACGATGAGGTATTTCCAAATTAAACCCTAAGCATGAAGGTTTATTGTATTTAACCTTTGTGTGTGAGAAATGTTGCAAAATGACTCACAGTGGCATTTTTGTAATATTTGGCCCCATGTCACATATGATGGGCGTACCTAGCGTACGCAGGTCCCAACCTACCTTCATTCATCGGCCTCCAACTCACCTTCATCCCCAAACAAACCCTAATCCACTTTTAAGCACTCTTGATCTTTGTGTGTGTGTTTTGGCTACTTTGAAGGAGAGAGGAAGAAGAGAAGATCATTTTGGAGGAGTAGGATTCTTTGGATCCAGAATCTCACCACCATTTGGCATCATTTGGAGGTAAAAAGCTTTGAACTTGATGAAACTATGCATAGATCTAAGTCAGCCATGAAGTTTGTGTCCTTTTGGTCCATTAGTTTGGTATTTTGAGTATGAGTTACTCCAATCCATTTAAGTTGTCCTTTCAGACGTTTTGATTAGAAGCATAAAAATGTAGTCTTGATCATTTCATCTCTTCCATGCATAAGTTACAAGGTCTTAATGGGTTAAGTGGTTAACGATTTTAATATTAAGCACTTATTGGCCATGTAAAACCATAAAGTTGGTAAATTTATGGTCAAAGACAACATTTAGGGCTTGGATCTGACTTTAGACGTAAGGACTTGATGTAGTAAGCTCTTAATGAGAGATGGGACTTACCAGGTGCATATGTTGGGCGTACCAAATGGTTCGCTGCATGTATGCGGTCAAAGTCCTGAATTTTTAGTCAAGTAGAGTATGCCCTGCATATAGATGAGTACATCCAGCATACTCGGTTGGGTTGAGTTGGATGGGTTGAATCGGTTGGGTTAACTCGGCTGGGTTGACTCGGCTGGTTTTTTGACTTTGACCTTTGATCAAGTTTGATCTATGGGTATTTTAGGTCATTTGAGTGGTATTTTAGATCGATTATTATTGGGTGTTTACGTGACTAGTTGAGTTGTCATTCAGAGCTGTGTTTTGACAGATATCTTTTTAGAATGAGAGGTAAGTTTTCCTCACTATACTCGTGGGTCGAAGGCACCAATGCCGGCCCACTAGGTTATGTATCCTGGTTGTAGGATAGTACTATGCTAGTATATGGATGATTAGTAGATCTGCATGAGTATCTATATTTGTTGGTTTAGTGTTTATGTTTATATGTTACGTATGTAGACATATTGTAGTTGGGTTGAGGCGGTCTTGCTTTGTGCTGAAGGCCAAGACACCCTGGCGGTCTGGATAGGCTGTAGGCCCTGTGAGGCGGTCCAATCATGCTGAAGGCCCAAAGATCGGTCCGGATAGGCTGTAAGCCATGAGAGGTGGTCTAGTCATGTCGAAGGCTCGTAGAGCGGTCCAGATATGTTGTAGGCCCTTCGAGGCGGTCCAGTGAGGCTGAAGGCTCATATTCACATGCTTTTTTGTTATTTAGTGTGTTGGTACTTTGGGGGCACCCATTAAGCTTTGGCTTACAATTTTAGTTTATTGTTTCAGGTACTTCTGAGGATCATGGGAAAGCGAAGGCCTGATCGTGAACATCTTCCTATTTTCATGATATGGATTTTTGGGACACTCTTTTTGCAAAAAAATGATTATTAATGGTTGATTTTAAATTTTTTAAATTGTTATGATTTTTGGAGTGTTACACTTACCAACCATAACCTCCACCCTATATTTTCTAAATCTACAAGGGTTTTAGAAACCATAGCCCCCTTGCCTAATTTTCGAAAATTTAAGTATCCCTACTGGGGTTTGCCTTGTTTCCTTATTTGTTATTGTAAGAGCCTTAAAATTTGAGCAATTAAAGTCTAGTAAACTCTAGCCTCTTTTCGAAAAATAAAAGGCTTAGGATAATGATTAAATTGAATTATTTTATTAAATGTTTAATTGTAAATAATGATTTGATTCATATTGATTTAATTAAATTAATTAATTGTTTAATTAAAAGATAAAGATTAAATCAAAATTGGTTTATTTTTAAATTAAATTAAGTTTATATTAATTTTGAAAATTTAAACTTAAACCTAGTATTTTAGAAAAGTTTTAAAATACACCTTATACTATATATAAATAAAAGATTAATATAATATATGTATAATAGAAGTCAGTGAAATCGCTAGTACGCCTCATTCATGAAACAATGATATAAGGAGGGTATAAGGAAGCGGCCTATAAAATGGTCGTTGAATGGGTGTCCACACTAACCCGCCGCTCTCCAATGTGGTGGAGGTTCGTTAGACGAACGAATTTGATATGACATAATCTCATTAATAAGTATAATGATATGAAGTAATTAAACTATTTTATAATATCCCACTCATAGTTACTTTAGGAAAATGTGAAAAGTATGCTAATCCATAAAATTGAACACTATACTTTATATGTAGTTAATGGAGCGCATGTGGTTAACCGACACGCTAATAGTGACTATAAAGAGTAATAATAGGCATGTCGAAAATTATCATTGTTAACGGAGTGGGTGTGGTTAACCGGCACATTAATGAGAGATTATAAATGACATCGAGAGTGCCAAACATATTTGTATGGTTATTCACATCTTGTTTGTGATCCTCGGTATCCCAGTCACAAATAGAAGAGCATAATCTGAGATTAAACATGTCATTGATAAGAATCAATAAATCTCAAAAGATCTAGGAATTTCATAGTTTAAAATTGGTGAATTGTTTTTACCTACCTTTATAAATTCGCAATAAGATTATGGCATCCCTCTTCTTAGTTGTGAATTTTTATTTTGAATCGTATCCTTAAATATTAATAATGGTTTAAAATATTAAGATTTATTGTCATTTAACTAAAACTTCTTTTTCTCTATAGATGTCTACTTCTGGTGATGCTTATGCTTCTCAAACCACTACCAACAACTTCTCCCTTCTCTCGATCGTGTCCAAGGTGACCTTGGATGACACCAACTACAATGATTGGATACGTAATATCAAGATGGGTCTTCGATACCAGGGCAAAGAGTATATCCTTGAGAAACAAATTATCAAGATCGATGAAGCCAATGCTACTCTTGAAGAAATAGCCTCCTACAAGAAACACTATGAAGACGCGACTAAGGTTGAAAAGTATGAGGAGTATTAGCCGTAGGAAATGGACTTAGATCATGTTGAAAAGTATCACAAGAGAGCTCGTCAAGAAAAGTATGAAGTCGTCAAAGCTCTTAGGGCATGCAAGTTAAAGGAATGAGACTCAGTTTGCAACAATATGCAAAGAATGAAAAGATACATGGAGCGACTTGAAAAGCTCAATGTTAATTTTGATGAGTAGTTGGCCATTGACATGGTTCTTAACTCATTTCCACCTTCTTATGATCAGTTCATCTTGACTTATCTTTTGAACAACGGTGAAACTACATTGGCCCAACTCCACAACCTATTGCAGACAGCAGAGTCAGGGATGTAGAAGAGTCACACCCCTACTGTTAGTATTACTCTTGTCCTAGCCATTGGGAAAAACAAAGGGAAGAAAAGGAAAGGTGATTTTAAGCAGAACTGGAAGGGCAAGGACCATATTGGGTCGTCTAGCAATGTCCTAAAAGTGTATCCCAGTTCTGACATCCCTCATGTGAGTGATACCAAACAGGTCAATTGCTTCTATTGCAATGATAAGGGCCATTGGAACGAAGTTGCCCCCAAGTACTTGCACGACATCAAGGATGGAAAAGCGAAGCCATTATCACCAGGTATTTACACTATTTAAACTAATAACTCAGAAGCTCTTTCTTCTTAGTCCTTGATATAGGATGTGGTTTTCACATTTGTTTTGATTTGCAAGGACTAAGAGAAAGTGAAGATTTGGACCATGGAAGGATGAATATGATCATGTGCAATAGGCGATATTTTCCTGTTACCAAGATTGGATCATATAGTCTCAGTCTTAGTAGTGATGTTAGATTAGACTTGGTTAATTGTTGCTATTCGTCAGAAATGAAATGAAACATTATTTCTTTTCATGAACTATTTAGACAAGGTTTTCGATATTCGTTTAATGACATGAATGGGTAAATTTTGGTTTATAAGAATGGTATCTTTATGTTTGAAGCTTTACCTTGTAATGATGTCTATGAAACTGTGATTTGTTTTGATAGCTTAGGTAATAATGAATTTCATATTGATTCGTCTAATGGTATAGACAAGGCATTCATGTGGCGTTGTCCTCTTTGGAACATTAACAAGAAACGCATCACCCAAATCCAAAAAGATGGAGTGTTATAAAATTTTGATTTAAGGCCAGATGATGAATGCAAATCTTGTCTTTTTGGAAGATGACAAAATCACCTTTCACTGGATCTTGTGAAAGAGGTGAAGGTTTATTGGATCTCATAAATACAGATGTGTGTGGATCCTTCAGATCCACCACAAGGGATACTAATCTATTCTATGTGACATTTACTGATGATTATAGAAGATATGGTTATATCTACTTAATCAAGCATAAATCAGAAGCCTTTGAAAAGTACAAAGAGTTTAAACATGAAGTCTAGAATTAATTAGGCAGGAAGATAAAGATGCTCCGATCTGATAGAGGCAGAGAGTATCTTAGTATCGAGTTCCACGACTATCTCGAGGAATGTGGAATTGTTTCACAATTCACTCCTCCTAGGACACCACAACTTAATGGTGTGGCTGAGAGGCGCGATTGGACCCTGTTAGACATGGTTCGTTCCATGATGATTCGAGCTACTCTTCGTATTTCGTTCTGGGGATATGCCTTAGAGACAGCCACCCATATCCTCAATCTTGTCCCTACCAAGAAGGTTGCCAAAACACCTCACGAGCTGTAGAAAGGGAAAGTTACCTTGTTAGCACATATCGATGTTTGGGGTTGTGAAGCTTTTGTTAGATGAGAGACTCATGACAAGCTAGAACCTAGAAGTGAGAGATGTATTTTCATTGGTTACCCACAAAAGTCCTTTGGATATTTGTTCTACCGACCTATTGAGAACGTGGTCTTTGTACCACGAAGAGGAGTCTTTCGCATGCAAGAGAGGAGAGAGAGAGAGAGAGAGAGAGAGAGAGAGAGAGAGAGAGAGAGAGAGAGAGAGAGAGAGAGAGAGAGCGAGAGAGAGAGAGAGAGATAGAGAGAGGGGGGGCTCATATGCAAATAGGGAAGTGGGAGTACCATTGATCTTGAAGAGATTCAAGATTAAATCGATGAAGGAACCATAGAAAATATTAGCGCTCAACCAGAGGATCAAACTCCTGTTGAACCTATTGACAATTTGTTACCTCTTTGACATTATAGAAAAGTTAGCATGCCACCAATGTTAGATGGTTTCCATATAATGTCAGATGGTAATATATTTATCAGTGATAAAACACTGGTAATTTTGGATGAGCCAAATAACCACAAGGAAGCAATGGCAGACCCTGAGGGTGCCAAGTGGAAAGAGGCAATGGACACCTAGATCAAGTTCATGTATACAAACCGATTTTGGAATTTGGTTGATCAAGAACCGGTTTCGAAAGACAGTTGATCGACATGGATGGAAATGTACACACTTTCAAGGCTCGACAGGCTGCGAAGGTCTTTACTCATAGCGAAGGGATTGACTATGATAAGACCTTCTCACCAGTAGCTAAGATTAAGTCAAAAAATTTGGTTTCTCTAGGAGTGAAGATGAGTCTTGTGTGTATGTCAAGGATAGTGCGAGTATAGTAAACTTTCTAGTTTTATATGTTGATGACATACTCCTTATGGGAAACGACATTCCAACCTTGAAAGAAGTTAAGTCTTGGCTTGGAAGTATTTTGATATGAAGGGTCTAGGAGAGGCAGCTTATATTCTTGGGATAAGAATCTTAAGGGACAGAAAGAAAAGACTAACTGGTCTTAGACAAAGTAAATACTTGGATAAGGTACTAAAACGTTTTAGTGTGGAGAATTGCAAGAAAAGAGAGCTACCTATTCATAGTAATGCCAAATTGAGCAAGACTCAAAGTCCTAGTACATATGAAGAAATAGCATAAATAAGTGGAGTCCTATAGGCTTCGGCTGTAGGTTCAATCATGTACGTTATGACATGTACTTGCCCTAATGTCTCTTTTGCTTTGAGCATGGTTAGTCTATCTTAGGAAAACCCTAGCAGAGTTCATTGACAATAGTAAAGAACATGCTCAAGTATCTACGAAGGACAAATGATCTAATTGTAGTCCTTGGTGACAGTGATACGTTGAGAGTGACTGGGTATAGTGATGCCAACTTTCAAATAGATAGATACAGTCTTCGTTCTTAATCTAGCTGGGTGTTTATGTTAAATGGAGGAGCAGTTACTTGGAAAAGTTCCAAGCAGGATACATTGGTTGATTCTACTTTTGAATCAGAGTACATAGTAACAAGTGAAGAATCAAAGGAAGCGACTTGTCTTAAGAACGTTATCGGTGATCTCAGAGTAGTTCCGACCATTCAGGAGCCAATAGAACCTTTCTACGATAATGAAGGAGCGATTTCCTTAACCAAAGAACCAAGAGATCATGGAAAATAAAGACATATCAATAGAAAGTACCATTATATCAGACATAGAGTTGAATAAGGCCATCTCATAGTGAAAAGAGTTTCATCAGAAGATAATCATGTAGATCTTCTCACAAAGGCTCTAAGTAGGATTAAGCATAGTCAACATGCTAGGAGCATTGGTTTGAGAGATGACATTAGTTTTAGTAGTTAGATGATTAGTTTGAAACTTGTAACAAAATAATTGTAATTGATTTTGGTGATTGAATAATATAGACTATTTATGAGTATTGTTTGCTGCCTTTGTCAATTATTTATTCTTTTATTTCATTTTGCATATTTTACTTCGTGAATAATCTGATTATTCGAGGCTCCACAGTCGCTCATAATTTAGGAAATAAGTAGTGAATGAAAACTTTCATGAATTGGATTGTGGATTGTCTTAGGAGTTTAGACATAGAAATTATGTTGCTACAACATTCATGAGTACTTAGAAAATGGAGATTTGAGTATTGGATAAACCCACACTAAGATAATTACTTCATGGATTATATCACGAGTAATTTTGAGACGATAATACCTTATATTCTTAAAATGGAGATATATTAGTTGTAATTTACAAGTCGGTTCATAATTATCATGCTCCCACTAACATGATTATTATTAGCATAACACTCATGCTCCCACTAGCTTTGACATGTAATCAGAAATCAGCTGGACTTCTAGAAATCAATACTTTATTGACTTTCTTACCAAAGTTCAGATTTCTCATACTAGATTGCTTTGATAAAACTTTATGAATATCATACACCTTATCTTAGATAGCTCACAGGTGTGTCTAAACAATTTTAAGAACTATGAAAAGGGATGCCGTAATCATAGTCTCGATTGTTTAGACCTTTACCACTTCTCACAAGTCCATGTTAGTGTGCTGGTTAACCACACACGCTCCACTAATGACTTTGAGAATGCAAATATCACAATTGCTATCTAGCTAAAATCTACTTAGTGAAAGTGTTTCCTCACCATCATTTTCATGAATCGGAGAGAAACCTTATGACACTTAGATTTTATGGTGTATGAGTTCCTATCCATATGAATTTTGTCAAAACCATAATCACAAGACAAGGTTACTGACAAATCCACACTTATATGGATTAAACTTGTGCAATCTTAAATTCTTGCCATTTGGCAGCTCAAGGGCCTGCCATTGCTTCCAAGTAGATGTGCAACCAATTGAGAACTCTCAGAACTCCTATGCAAAGCCAACTTGAATAGGCACATACATGTCGACACGATAGGTTATAAACCTCAAGTCGTGTGCTAGTGAAGAACTTCAGGTTTTATTCTTGATTAGTTCTTGAGACTTTCAAGACCTTTAAGACTCCCACTGTCCTCTTGACATATAAGACTTTCTTGTCAGATATTCAAGAGATAGTGTGGATTCTAATCAAGACAAACACTTCACACAATTGGCCTTAGTTGGTCTTTGTTTTATCCAAAACATCACAACTTACCAATTTCAAATGTACAAGAGTAGAAAACTTTTACTCTTACATTTGACAAGTGTTTTAAACCTTCTTTAAGACATGTCACTCAAGTTACAATCTTAGAGTATAACTCTGAGAATTGTTTTGGAACGAAGTATAAATCATCTTCTTGATTTAACCACTTCAACAATTCATAGCTCCTCTTCTTAGCTACCAGAATGCACTTAGAGGATGAATTGTGATAAGGTCTCTTAATCATTAAGATGATTATATAACATGATACTAAAGTACTCTCCCATCTTTTCAGATTTGAGAAACTTTTATCTTTCTGCCTAAGTGATTCTTCTTATTCGCTCTGCCATACATTGAAACCTTTTCCAATGTCTCAGAATTACACTTAAGCTTGTAAGTATAACCATATTTACTGAATTTTAGTAAATAATGACGAATAGTCTTAACAATTATTTGTGGTGGGCTTGATCAGTGCATAAGAATGTGTACTCGATCATTTACTTGACTCACACATCCATGTGAACAAGTAGTTAGTCTTAATTTTTCCAATGCTTGAAAGTTCTTATTCATCATGCTATACAACTTGCATGATTCCAAGTTTCTATCCAACTGAAACTTAGGTGATGAGAATCTTTCCTTATTTGGTAAATTTAGACACTACCACAAATGAAAGAATCAGATTCATATTTCCACTCTTGCTCTTAATGGAATCTTATAAGCAACAAAAGTTTTCACAAATGCCATTGTAAGGATATTTTAAAATAAATAAAATCAAAAAAAAAATTCTTTTATTTTAAAACTTTGCGGAAAAACTATCCTTACAATCCAAAAGCACATGAAAACTTTGTTGTTATTTATTCCTAAGCAATATATCATAACTCTTAAGAAGTAGCTCAAGAATCCGATCTTCAAACTATGCGATAGAAATCCATCTATGCCATCAGATTCAACATATTCTTTCTTTAAGTTTCTTCACTTTTTCTTTGATTCTTAAAACATCAACATGTGACCCAGTCACATCATGTATCAAGAATCTCAGAATAGAAACTTAACAGAGTTAGATAGTGGACTTTACCCGAAGTAGAGTCAAACTTATTGACTTTAATATCCTTAGGTAAATTTGGCAGCTTTGCAACCAATGCCTCTTTCTTTGGCAATAGACCCTTGATAATGGGACTATCTCAGACTTAGCCGTTCTCTTTACCATTTGGTCAACCGAGTTGACTATGGCCGATCCATTTCCATTGGGAAGAGAGAGCTTTACTGGATATCCAATGTCATCATTGTCAATGTCCATAAAGTTTTAGGAAGTTGATCTTAGCAAATAGATAAGATCATTAAGGGTCTTGTCATAGTCTGTTTCATAGGAGTCCCAAAGGAACTCACTATGTGACTTAGAAAATAGTTGAGTCACCAACTTTCTCAAGACTTTGACACCCAACTCTCCCGGCTTGTCAATATGTGATCACATATAGACCTTTGCTTGAGTGACCTTAAACTTTTCAGGAACTTGTGGGTTAGGGAGAATAATTGGAGGAGGTGAAAGAAGTATGATTTCCATGGGACATCATCTTCATTTAGGAAAGCTTGTTTCAAGAGATTTGGGAAGATCATCTTTTGGGAGATATTCAAGAGAGTTGATTTAAAGTCCTTAATATAACACCCAATATGAAATATTAAGGCTAGGACCCAACAACCTATTTATAACTGGAAGAGGGATGCCGTAATCCAAGTTATAAAATAGTTGAAGGTAGGGAAATGACGATTTACCAATTTCCACCATGAAAAACGAAATATAATTAAGTTTTAATTGCATTTGAAACTCCTAGATCTTTTGAGATACATTGAACTTTCAATGGCATGTTTGAATCGCGATTGTGCCCTCTCAAGTTTGTGACTGGGATGCCGAGGATCACAAAGAAGGTGTGAATAACCATGCAAATTGACTTGGTACCCTTAACTTTATCACCTAATCGATGTGCCGGTTAGCCACACACGCTCCACCGATCTATAATAGAGTCAAGTTACCCTTTGCCACTCTTACTAGTCCTTATTAGTGTGCCGGTTAACCACACACGCTCCACTAATGACTTGGTAAGGTACAAAGTGTAATTTCATGGGTTAGCACCTTTTCACATTTTCCTAAGTAACTAAGATTGGGAATGTACAAGTGTTTAGTTACTTAGTATTTATCATTAATACTTTTAATGAAGGGAGAATTATAGTCCTTTCCTACCCGTTCGGCTAACGACCCTCCACCAGTCAAGGAAGCGATGGGTGAGAGTGGACACCCATTAAACTGCCATTTTATAGGCAGTAACCTTATACCCCCCTTATAGACCGGCTTCGTGAATGAGGCCTACTAATGGTAAGATTGACTTTATCTTATACATATCTATATAATTAAAATTATAATAATAGTATAAGGGTTTGAATTTTAACTTTTAAAATTCTAAGGGCTAACTTGGATTTAAAGTATTCATAAGAGAAAACTTTTCAAATTCCAAAACTTGAGGGCAAGTTTTGAAACTATTCAAAACTAATTAATTCCATAACTTATGTGTTTAAAGTAGTTTTAATTAAAAAAAACCTCTTCAAGTTCCATAACTTGAGGACAAGTTATGGAAGACTTTAAACTAATAAAAGAATGTAACTTTTCTTTATTTTGTAATTTATGGAATTAATTAAGGTTACACATTTTATTACTTAATGAAGTGACTCTTGAACCACCATAACTTGAGGACAAGACTCTTCATTTTTGTAACCATTACCAACTTTTATCAGTTTTATGAAACTTAAATGTGACTTTTCATATAACTTGAGGACAAGTTACAAAAACACATTTTAGAATCAACTCTTAGATTAAAATGGATTGAAAACACATAATCAATTAACTTTTCTATTAATCTAAGCAACTCATAAGAACAAGATAATTTAATCAAACTTTTTCATGTAATTAGCCTAATCACTAAACTAATACAAAACATGAATCTATTGACAATTATCTTTGAAATTGGATTAGTATGAACATTACCACGTCAAAAACAGGATTATAGGTTCAAAAACAGCTTATGGTAATGTTCCTAGTCCATTTCTAGCCAAAAAAACTCGAAGATATGCTGTCAGGGGCTCCTACTCGTCGAGTGTATCAACCTACTCACCGAGTAGGATGATTTTCTTCATGGACTCGGCGAGTTCATCAGTGGACTCGGCGAGTCCAGTGCCCAGAATGCCCGAAATTCGACTTTTTCAGCATTTTTCAGCAATTTGCATCAAGTATAATTGAAAACAAGCCTAGGCTCTGATACCACTGATGGGTTTTAAGCATTCTAACACTCCTTAGTGTACATGCAACCCTAAATACCTTGGATCTATGTTTTCTCTATTATACATGCAAATATGATTATCCAAGGTATTGTCCTAACTAGCATACCAAAACATTGATACTAGGATACTAAAATAGATAGAATACATACCTTGTTGTTGTTGCTTGACTCCATGAAGCTTGAGAGCCTAGTGCCCGAAGTGTGACACCTCAAATGGTTCACACAACATCATGAACTCTTGGAATAACCATGAGAAGAAGACATACATGTTCAAATCGGCTAGCCCTCAAAATATGTATCACTAGTGCCCATTTCTTGAACTAAAGGGGTTCTTATATAGTGTGGCTATTAGGGTTACACCATGTAACTCATGACTTTACCCATTCCTTATGCTCCATGGGTTTTAACCTCCATGGAGTATCCATGGATCACCACATGGGTTAAACCATGTAACTCATGACTTTACACAATCAATCCCCATATATTTAATTAGTCTCTTTTTGATCACTAAATTAAGTCCAAATTAATTCTTGATCAATACTAATTAAATAACATGATTTCATATTAATATATTAGAACTTATAATATATTAATATGTCACAAAATGTCTTTTCCTCATAAACAGTTTATCCAAATGTTCCGATGCCATGCAACCCAAATGGACCATGCCGAGTCGGGTCAAGTACATACCAATTATAGTTATGGACTTAGACACTAATCCAACACATTCTACACATAAATACCACTCTAGGTAATGTATAGTGAGAAGACTCACCTGATAAGCAGCAAGAAAAGACCTCGCTCCCAAATCTTGAACTAGCCTCCGCCTAACACAAGGGATGAATATCTCTAAGTGATACTCTAATCACAACTCTAATGACCGAAGGCTATTCTTCCTCTCTTTAACTATTTGAAGTGGATAAAAACCATTTTACCCCTCCCTGGTCTCTACTACTCATTTTGACCAAAGCCCCAAAGTCAACAGAAATCAAACTCGAGTCAACAGTCCATGTTTGACCCGACTCGCTGAGTGCACCCTTGTGACTCGTCGAGTCCACTTATTTTCCTCAGAAGTCTCGTGACAGTCCAGCTCAACTCGTCGAGTTGACCCCCAACTTATCGACCTATCGCATGATTCAGTTCTTCGGGACAAACCCTAACCAACTCGTCGAGTCGGCTCATCGACTCGGCGAGTTCATTCAGACCAAATGCTCATTCAGACGATTTCAATCAGATCTATCACTCCAAACACTAGATCTATCATCCCAAGGCTCAATAATCACGTAAAGCTTCGATCTTTACGTTCATACATGAGGTTATTGCTCCAAAATGCTAATATATGCCTTTCATGAAGGGTTTAGCTCATCAACCCTCATTTGAACGACTAAAGCTGGGACACCTAGACTCTAAGGACCTTAGGAGGTCCAGATATGAGGTTTCCAAACCTCAAACCATGTCTCATTCAACTCATAGATTCAAAAGGATGGAAGCAAAGCCCTAAAACTCCCAAAATGACATCTAGTACAAGGAATGAGCAAGATGAGGACTTTGTACCTTCCTTCAGCAGCTGAAACACTCAATACCACAGATCCACTACCTTCCTTTGTTCCCCATCATGAAGCTCTTCATTCTCCTTCATAGAAATGCACCAAGATTTCCCAAAATGATCACACACTCACTTCACCAAGGTTAGAACGGATTAAGGGTTTCTCTCAGGCTCTCAAGGGAAAGTGTGGCCGCAAATGAAGGCCATAAGGGCCTTTAAATAGGTCACAAACCCGGACAATTAGGGTTCCTCTGCCCAGTACCTACTCGGCGACTCCCTCCTCTGACTCGTCGAGTCCACTCATTAACTCCATGCGATCAACTCGAATCGACTCGGCGAGTTGGTCCCTCAACTCGTCGAGTCCCTCCTTCAATCTCAAGATTAACATACACAATAATGTCCCTGAAAATCCGGATGTTACAATTCTCCCCTACTTGAATTAGATTTCGCCCTCGAAATCGTTCCTCAATAACAAATAGATCTAATCCAATAACCGAGCAGCACCATCGAAAGGACCTCATACCACACAGCTATCTTCCTCTTTGGACACCTGAATCCAAATAGGAACTCCTCCCTGGAAAAGGACAGACCCATCTGCCACTGTACTGCAATCACAACCCTTCTAAACAGCGAACCCTCAACACCCTGACCTCAGGCACGAAAAATGATTATGCTTGTTCAGAAGCGTCCACCGACATCTAGCAAACATAATCTCAGCTTCCTTCTCAATATCCCTTTTAAGACTGAGCACCAGGTCATCTCCCGACCCAGCAGTTGAACCTCAAAGATTACCCATTGCATGTACCAAAACGTCTCACTGACTTCCTTATCGATGCAACTATCTCGGTCCAGTGTGACACATAAGTCACGAAGTTCGCTTTACCTCAAGCGAATACAGAAGTTGTCTCACCCTCGACCTCTATCGTCTACTATTCATTAGTTCCATGCGATTCGTGGTTTTTCTCATACCAACGACTTGACCTACTCAGGTCTAAGACACCAGATGGAAACACTATCTCCTTCCAAATGAAATTGATCTCTGAATCAGGAATCTCATTCTGCCTTCTCTATACATCACTAAAATCAAACTCAACTCGAGAGTCTGGTCCGGCACATAATTGGAACCACTCGTCCCAATGAAGCACTAAACTTATGACCCATGACCCGCAACTCACGCGTACATCACTTATCCAATTCCTTCTGCTTGCGATAATCACACCTTAACTCAGAATATAACGATTCCCGATCATTAAGGAGACCTTCGTCTCTCTCCCGGTCTGGCCACCGGTTCCCCCAAGACTCAATCCAAGAAGCCTACTCAAGCCTAGGAACATTCCTGTGTCATGCCCTGACTAACGAATAAAACGGCTCCCCGCAGCACCACGACACTCTCTCACTGGCTAGCGAGTACTACGACTCCCCGCAGTATCATAACTCCCTCTCACTGACTAGTGAGTACTACGGCTCCCCGTAGTATCACAACACCCTTTCTCTGACTAGTGAGTACTACGGCTCCCCGTAGTATCACAACACCCTTTCTCTGACTAGTGAGTACTACGGCTCCCCATAGTATCACAACACCCTTTCTCTGATTAGTGAGTACTACGACTCCCCGTAGTATCACAACACCCTTTCTCTGACTAGTGAGTACTACGGCTCCCCGCAGTATCACAACTCCCTCTCACTGACTAGTGAGTACTACGGCTCCCCGCAGTATCACAACACCCTCTCTCTGACTACTGAGTACTACGGCTCCCCGCAGTATCACAACACCCTCTCTCTAACTAGTGAGTACTACGGCTCCCCGCAGTATCACAACACCCTCTCTCTGACTAGTGAGTACTACGGCTCCCCACAGTATCACAACATCCTCTATCTGACTAGTGAGTACTATGGCTCCCCGTAGTATCCCAACACCCTCTCGCTGACTGGCGAATACTGCGACTTCCTGCAGTATCACCACACTCTCTCACTCTAACTCATGGATGCTACAACTCCCTGTAGTCTTACCGTGCTTCCTCTTAGCACCCCACGATCTCATCCTCAAGTCGACACCACCCTGTGTTCACTCACTAATGCTTTGTGGCCCAGCATAGATAGGTACACACACCCATCCAGGCTAAGCATCACTATCTCGGACGACCACCGCCATGACAAAACCTCTTTTTCTTGCTGCAATTCACATTCTCAGATAATTCCGTTTGATGTCAATTAGCTGAAGGGCCCCCACCGGAACCATAGAAACTTGATACACCACTCGTCATCTCATAACTCAAGACTCGAAATAACCCGAAATTTAGGACATGATACATGAGTGCCTCGGCACACCATCACAGAATCTCATGATGTCTTGCCCCCACCACTGATCCCCTACTCACGACATCATACTCAGATACCGCAATGCACTCTGACAGAATCTCACAACTGATCTTCCTCTCACACATCTTATAACTTCGAAAATCCGAATCCTCATAGATCAATCGTCGATGGCTCAGAACACAATGTCGACAATCCGAAACTCCCTCCTCTGTTGCTCAAACCTCTACAAGAATATTCGTATCGACTCTGAAGCTGGTTGCACGATCATCTCTTACCCTTTCCAAAGAGCATAGACTAATCCATTCATCGAACTAGAATTTCCCAACTGTCGATGTATCCCTACGAACCAACCACCTCGAAAAATTCTTATCTACCACAAGGCCTCAGACCAACGGCCACCTGTCGTGCAGACACTCATCCTTTCATGAACGCTTACAACATGCATTAACTCTCTCTATAACTCACCTCGACCACCAATAACCCTGGTCTCATGAATCCATAGTGCATGTCTCGATCCGGCTCCCTAACCGCTCTTGAACAAATCTCTGATCCTTTTGATAGAATACCCGGTTCTCCCCGACTCAGGGTTCGAACCATCACCAATTGGCGCACCAATAATCTATTCCACATACTGTTTTCACCAGGAGCATCACACTTACTCTTGGAAGGTACTACGAAATTCTCGGTGGTCTCCCCGATAGAGACCCCGCAACTCCAACTACCCTGAATCTCAGATGAAATCCTCAGAAACTTCTCATCATGATTACCTTCAATCATACAGAATCTTATGTCATCCCATTACCGGACGTCTCAACTGTCCATTAGTAACTCTGACTCTTAATATGAAAATAATGAACCATCATACTCCTCATCCTCGACTCCTCAACCAATGTTCCATCACGTGGGTCGTAATAAGAGCGGAGACCTCATCGCCACACACGATACTCATCATAGACAATAAGAGCCACCGCCCCAATATCCTCTTCTTGATTGTCCGACGCAACAGCTAATACATTCCCTACTATGCTCAAATAGGGTGTATCCTTGTCCTTGGCCATCTCAGTCCCCACTGACAACCTGCTCATGCTCTATCATTACCTCTCGGCATACATACTGCCCAAATACTCTGATGGAAGATCGCACCAATGCTAACCGGCAGGGTTTTATCCCCAAGCTCAGAAACCGAAATCTCGACACCTCTTAGGTTTCCCACTGGAAACGAAAATAACACCACCCAGATCACAGAAGGTGACATCTCCATTATCGGCTGATTGCTCAACTCATGCCGCAATCCTCCATAAATGCCATCTCTACTCATCCTTGACTCTTGCGACTCCATCTGACATCTCACCAAAAATACCTTGGAGTCATCTCGACTTCCCTCACAAGGGATGCTTCGCTGGAACTTGTTCCACATGGCCCTCTGAACTCATACTCTATCGCATCCGATCTCGGTCTAACTAATCACAACAGAATAAGTGGTAGAACCAGTAACACTAACCGTCACGGGTCATGGTACTCGAACCATGTGGCCACCTCTCGATGTGCTATAAACCATGGTACTCGAACCATGTTATCTCCTCTTAATGCGCTACCAATCATGGTACTCGAACCATGACATCACCTCTCAATCTGCTACCAATCATGGTACTCGAACCATGACATCACCTCTCAATCTGCTACCAATCATGGTACTCGAACTATGACATCACCTCTCAATCTGCTACTAATCATGGTACTCGAACCATGACCTCACCTCCCAATCTGCTACTAATCATGGTACTCGAACCATGACATCACCTTTTAATCTGCTACTTAGAATCCCCAGAATATTCCCTGCATCAAGTATGGGTCCTCTGCTTTCAGTAGTACGGGCCCATACTACCTGCCACATCTACCCATACCTTCCACACGGACCATCCCAAATTTCCTAAGTAGATGCTCAACCTTCTCGCTCATCCATCCCGTTAATCGTGTTCGCTCCCCAGCGAAATACTCTACCCAGACAGCTCACTCATCTGACCACGGTCACTCCCTAGGCTCTTCCTAGGTGCTCACACTCCTCTGCCATCAGCTGCTGAAGAACTCCTAATGATGCCAGCCATCTACCTCCTGAATATCATCATATTCACTTAGTAGCTGACTCCCATCATTGAGAGTTCCACAAAGCACAAAGCAAGCAACATTCGGGCATCGAATAATCTCCACTAGCACGTAAAAACCCCTCTAGGCTACAATTCTATTGCTCTACTCATACTCGACAGGTGTCATCGAACTCAATCAACTTTACCCCACGCGGGCAACTAACTACTCTCTAAGTAGGCTCCTCCAATGCGCATCTAGGTGTCTATTGAAACTCTATCTCTGTAATATTCCTGCTGGATACTCTTACTCAGCATATAGTCGATAGCACATCACAGATAACAACAACTCCTAGGCTAAGGCATCACAAATCAGGCCACTCTAGTCCTAAAATATGAAATGCCTAGCCTATCCTCTAGCATGCATAATATCTCATAACATCTCATAAATATCGCATAACATCTCATAAATATCTCATAAAACAAAATAAGGGTATTTTGGGAAATCACCGTTCAGGCTCTGGCTGATTGTACACACTGCTCCAACTCGTTTTCTCTTAAACACTTTCTCATTTAGAAAAATTTATCTCTTTTGAAAATCATTTCTCGAATCCTCGGTTTGAGTCCAGACATACCCGAAGGTGCATCTGAATCCCTCAAACCAAGGCTCTGATACCAACTTGTAACGACGTAAATTTTCAAACCCAATTTTTCATTTTAAAACACAATAAATCACATGTCACATTTACTCAAAAATCACAAGTATAAATTTATCAACACATTTCAAAATTATTTGTCGTAGCTCCAGGATCCTCCAAAGACATATCTCCAACTCAGATGTGTGTACAATGAAGTCGGCGCCTTCCCGCGATAAGCACGAAGCTTAGTGAGTTCCCCAAAATACCACATACATCATATACGCCACTTGAGGCTATAACTCGGTACGACCCTCTGGTCGATGTGTCTCAGCGGGACCCTGCAGTCCTGTAGCTCGTTGGACCCTCCGGTCCGGTCTAGCTCGTTGGAACCTTCGGTCCAGTCTAAATCATTGGACCCTCCGGTCCGGTCTAATCGAGGACCCTCTGGCCTCGTAAGTCATTGGACCCTCCGCTCCGGTCTATATAACACATAGCATACACATAACACAATGCACATAATATCAATCATACACATAACACATAAGACCCTCCGGTCTGCACATAAATACCACTCTAGGTAATTTATAGTGAGAAAACTCACCTGACAAGCAGCAAGAAAAGTCCTCGCTACCGAATCTCGAACTAGCCTCTGCATAACACAAGGGATGAATATCTCTAAGTGATACTCTAATCACAACTCTAATGACCGAAGGCTATTCTTCCTCTCTTTAACTCTTTGAAGTGGATAAAAGACCATTTTACCCCTCCCTGGTCTCTACTACTCATTTTGACCAAATCCCCAAAGTCAACAGAAGTCAAACTCGAGTCAACAGTCCATGTTTGACCCGACTCGCCGAGTGCACCCTTGCGACTCGTCGAGTCCACTTATTTTCCTCAGAAGTCTCATGACAGTCCAGCTCAGCTCGTTGAGTTGACCCCCAACTCGTCGAGCTATCGCATGATTCAGTTCTTCGGGACAAACCCTAACCAACTCATCGAGTCGGCTCATCGACTCGGCGAGTTCATTCAGACCAAATGCTCATTCAGACGATTTCAATCAGATCTATCACTCCAAACACTAGATCTATCATCCCAAGGCTCAATAATCATGTAAAGCTTCGATCTTTACGTTTATACATGAGGTTATTGCTCCAAAATGCTAATATATGCCTTTCATGAAGGATTTAGCTCATCAACCCTCATTTTAACGACTAAAGCTGGGACACCTAGACTCTAAGGAGCTTAGGAGGTCCATATCTGAGGTTTCCAACCTCAAACCATGTCTCATTCAACTCATAGATTCAAAAGGATGGAAGCAAAGCCCTAAAACTCCCAAAATAAGATCTAGTACAAGGAATGAGCAAGATGAGGACTTTGTACCTTCTTTTAGCAGCTGAAACACTCAATACCACAGATCCACTGCCTTCCTTTGTTCCCCATCATGAAGCTCTTCATCCTCCTTCATAGAAATGCACCAAGATTGCCCAAAATGATCACACACTCACTTCACCAAGGTTAGAACGGTTTAAGGGTTTCTCTCGGGCTCTCAAGGGTAAGTGTGGCCGCAAATAAAGGCCATAAGGGCCTTTAAATAGGTCACAAACCCGGACAATTAGGGTTCCTCTGCCCAGTACCTACTCAGCGAGTCCCTCCTCTGACTCGTCGAGTCCACTCATTAAATCCACATGATCAACTCGAATCGACTCGGCGAGTTGGTCCCTCAACTAGTCGAGTCCTTCCTTCAATCTCAAGATTAACATACACAATAATGTCCCTGAAAATCCGGATGTTACATGAAAACTCAGTGCAGTCATATGAATAGGATATGAACGTAGATGATGATGAAGATTTTTAAAATGCATGAGCCTTAGTAAGCCAACAGCTGAACAGGCTTCCACCACCAAACTTTCGTAAAAATCAATAGTTCACTAGACCTCCTTTCAACCGCAGTTCCAACCCATTGAATAACCCCCCACCATTACAATCAACCATCCAGATACCCAAGAATCCCACCATATCAACCTCACTCTAAAACCATACCTTTGATGCTTATTAACTCGATCGAAGTTCCACATGAAGATAAACCTCTAAAACCTTGGTTTTCATCAAAGAAAAGTAAGATAGAGTTATCATATGTCACAAGTGTCACAAGGAAAATCACTTTGCTAGGGATTTCAAAGCTAATATGGTGAAAGACAAATCATACTATCTTAGAAGGCCGCAAGAAGTAGAAGAAAATGAAAAATAAAAAGCTTTTCATGTACAAAATCTTTATCACATACACTATAACTTTGGATAAATTTATTTATCCTAAATAACCTTCTATCAAAAATTTATTTAAAGTTTATTATATCTTAATTGACTATCCCGTATCTGTGCGTGTTATATACATTGCATAATAAATGCACACTAGGTCAGGATCATTACCGAAGAGAGGTAAGTGTTGTCGCGGAAATGCTCTATGATGCTTAAATTAGACTTAAAGGTTATTGTTGCTAAATAGTGGTCTATGGATAAAGAGCTTAGAAAAGTTGATGCCTCTTACCAGCAATTTTCGAGGTATTTAATTGTGGATTAAGGACCTTTGCTTCCCGTTGTTATCCAGGTGGTGATGTTGCCTTGTAGTAATAAGCATAGTACCCTTTAATAAACTAATGAAGCTTTTATTCATGTTTCGTGGGATATCATATGTGTAATGCTAACATACACATTTAATTACGATGTTGCTCTATTTGATACGTTCTTGGACACATCTTATTAGGAAGGGTCCACCTGGTTAGTATTGCCTTACTAGGCTGGGTAAGCGTTTTTGTCTTTATCGGACTTTTACTATGTATAGGCTAACACCATACACCATTACACACACACAAACTCATATATATATATATATATATATATATATATATATATATATATATATATATATATATATATATATATAATATATATATATATATATATATATATATATATATAAATATATATATATATATATATATATATATATATTGTAGGATCGATAGATTCTAAGCAGATAAACAGATAAACAATAAATAACGTAATAAAGAACACAGGAATGGTTTAACTGATGTCGAATGATTAAACTTTAACACCTCAGAAGAGCTCGATTAAGAACTTCGACTGTAGAGGTGTTTAGGGTTACAAAGCAATAATAACTATAATCACGTTAGTCTCTAAGGCATACATGCATGCACTATTTATAGCTAAACCCTACTCAATAATCACGGATGGACAGGCCCAATCCGGATATACAATATTAAGCCCATGACACAACATAAAATACCCAACAATCTCCCCCTTTAAGTCAATGGAGCCGAAAGCTCAGTTTGGTTGAGCTATAGAAGACTTCTTGATGGTCTTGAACAACTTCGGTATAATGGCCAATAGAGTATGACGAAAAGTGATATACCACCAAAGCATTTCCGTGAAGTTCTTCTTGTCTGCCTCAGAGTTCTGCTTGCAGCGAAAAGAAATCTGTTAGCATCGCCTCTTGTGAACATCACTGTGAGATGTGTAGAATCAATTTGTCCCATCTTCATCTTGTTCACATCTCCAGGTTTTGCAGTTGGCTTTACTGTAGGTTTCTTCGTCATAACTTTAGCAATCTCCTAATCCATGGTAGCAACTTCATGGACATAGGAAGCCAACATCCTCTTCAGATGATCTAGGATCGGCTCATACTCCTTCGCATTAGTGACCAAAATGTTGAACAACAAGATCCAATCATGAGGATTCAAGTTTGGAAGATCTGCCAGGGATATAACAGAAACCGAGTTGTCTGAACCTCGGGTTATTTTGAATTTAACATTAACGAACTTCCCTGCAGACGAAGGTTTCAGTACCTTGACAGTTGTAATCTTTTGTGCACTCCATGTCAGGTATTGAGGCTGACTGAACTTGAGATAAAAATCGATAAGTTCACGATCAACTTGAGGGTGAGGTGAGGGAACTTGAACAGTCGAATCAAAGCAATGAAAAGTAAATGCCTTTTGTGTTACAGGCATATCAAACTGTGAGCCCCTCGAATTCTCACAATAAAAAGAAGCTACAGGTTCCAGCCAATACACGCTCGGAAACTCTATTGCTTCTTTGATGAACGTTTATCTAGTCCAAAGAGGAAACAAGGCCTTTTTGCAATTTAAGGCATCTTGCACTTCTTTGTTCTTTCGCTCCCTCTCTTCTTCTTCCTTCGCAACCCGAAGGGTTTCATCCAATTCTTTATCCCTTTTCTTTCGTTTCAGGGCTTCGGCAATAGTTTCCTCTTCATCACTATCATCAGCAAGTCCTTTCTTTTTATCTTGATTACCAGAACCCGAAGCTTCATTATCCTTCGGTTCGGTTTTGACAGTGACCTTCGGTTGAGTCGTTTGAACACCTTCTCCCCCTTGTTTTGGAGGTACGAATTTCTCCGAAAGACCCTTCATTTCATGTAAAAGTGCAAGGGCAGGAAGAAGCTTGGAGGTCAGATGATTCCTGATGGTCAGAGTATGTATCGGATCATGAGCACTAAGAAGATTTGTTAGCATATGCGTGACATCGCTAGCACAACTCCGGAAAACAGCTCGCTCAGTCTTCAATAATGAAATCTCCCTTTCAGCTTGAGCGAATTGAACTTTCTGAACTTCAATAGTAGAGGCTTGACGAGCAAGATCCTCCCGTAATGCGCCTTGTTTAGCTAAATCAGCTTGGAGTGTTTCAAGTCGAGAATTCACTGAGCTAAGAAGAGAAGTGTTCTAAGCTTGAATGTCAGAACGAACATTCTCGAATTTTTCTTGCTCCTCTTGAAGTGATTTGGAGAGGGAGTCAACCGAAACGTTTACCTTAGCGACATTTGCATCAGCATGACCCTTAAGAGATTCCAGAAAGATCTTGGTACTATGAAGGAGTTCTGCAACTTCGGTTGTAGCCTTCTTGCAAGAAGATGTCGATTCATCAACCGCCTTCGTTGATTTGTCAATCGCCCTTGTATACTGCTGAAAAGCAGTGTCCATAAAAGCCTTGAGTACAACATCGTTATACTTCTTAGTAGAGGCGAGCAATTGATCAAGTTTTTCATCTATACTCTGCACTTGTTGTTTTGTTACCGGTGCCTCTTCATCATCATCAGAGGGAAGTCGATAAGGACTATAATATGTTGAATCAAACTCAAAATTGTCACCACCGAGAGTATCACCAGAATCGGTTGAGGGTGAGGGTGAAAGAGGTTTGGAAGTAACCGGTGGTTCGGTTTCAGTATTAGCCCCCGTATTAGATACGTTGATGTTTACTGGAGGTTCGGTTGTTGTGGTGGTGGGAGTAGTTGTGGTAGTTGCCTGTGAAAAGATAGGAGGTGGTAAAGGAGTTGTAGAGATTGGTATGGTACTAACTGGTGGTGGTGGTGGAATAGAAGTAACCGAAACTGGAACAGTGGTTTTCGGTGGAGATGGAGGAGCTGTTGGAATCTTGTCATTAAGTGGTTTAGTTAGAGTTGGAGAACGAGGAGGTGTATTACCTCTTCGTGAACCATGATGCTGAACTTCCTCTTCTTCATCTGCCGATCACTCCTCATCATTGTCTGAGCTTGAAGGAGAAGGACTCTTTGATTTCTTTGCCATCTTTTTAACCTTCTTTGGAGCCGAAGAATCACCCTTTTCAGCCTTTCGCTTTTTAGACTTGGCAGCTTTAGACGAAGGACCTTCGGTTGTCACTTTCTTGGTATTTTCCCTTTTGCCTTGGTTGGCTGGCTTCTCCACAGCTTCTAAAGCAGCTTGCTGTTCAGGATTCAGTTCTCTTGGTCCTTTAGGAGGAAGCTTTCGGTAGTCGGCCATCACTTTACTTTCGGCTGACACACACCTGCAAATCGTCTCAGGTATTGAACCATTGTGAGAGAACTTGGTGGCACCGGAGAAGATGATCTTCTTCGTATGAAAAGTAGCCACAGAAGAGGCCAATGCATCCTTCATGACTGGAATCTGCAAAGTATCAATGGCCATGCGTGTGACTATGGTCCAGAAATGTCCACAAGAAATCTTAGAATGTATCGTCGAAGTGTTGAGACTTTGTACCAATTGCGACCAAATGATCGACCCATAATCGAGATTAATTCCATTGTAGAGACCATAAAGAATGGTCAGAAAACCCTTACTGGTACCATCTGACCCAGCAACCCTCTCCGCTAAACCCTTGTTGAGAAGAGTAAGCAATCCATTCCATTGTGGCGGCAAACACGATTTCTTAATATTCATGACTGTGGTAAGAATATCAGTGTATCCCATCTCGTAAAGCATCGTAAACAGTTGGGTTGTAGTGACGAAATCAGGAGAGATAACAGAGGCATCGACGGCAAGCTGTAACAGGGAACAGAATCTCCCTTTCGAAATTGATGCCTTGTGCGAGAAGATTTGAAAGTAGATCCTCTCCTTGTTCTTGTCATAGGTTGCAGTAGAATAGACTTGGGATAGAAGAGACATTGGGACAGATTCCACTTGTGTGAGTGCGATAACCAGAGGAGAGTATTTGAGACATTCAACAACCTGGAGCATGTACGAATCATACAGAAAGGGGTTCAGTTGAATGATCATGTTCTGATTGGGTTTGATCACGAGCAATGAGGACGAAGCAGTTTGATCTTGAACAGATGAAGAATCCGCCATTGTTGAGGTAAGGAAGACGATGAACAGTTGCAAATCGCCTTGTGTGTTTGAGAGAATTTGAAGAAGGTAAGAAGGTACAATTTGTGTAAGAAACCCTTTATATACCATTGCCAGGAGAGAGAAAGAATCTTCGTGATGATGATATGATCACTGAAACGTCGCCTGAAAAAGCACAATGTGACAGCTTGGTTTTCCTAGACAGACGTCAGCAAGCATGGGTTTAGGAACCGTTCAAATTCACGCGCCCAAAATATTATCCACATATGGTCTTTTCAAATTCACCTTCGCTCCAGATGTGATAATAACCACTTTCGCGCCTAAAAGAAACTTCAAACGAGCCATAAGAAACATCAACCAGAATTTTGGAAAATCACAAAGCATTTTCGTGCAAGAGTGTGCCAAAAATTAAGAAATAAAGCAAAATGTGTATAGGATGTGAGTGATGTCTGTTAGAAGACATAAAGCAGATGATTTCGGGCATGAATCTCTTCCTTCAAAGTCAAGAGAGACTTGAAGTGCTTGCGTGGTTTCCAGAGAAAATAGAATCGAGTGCTTGTAAAGAAACACCGAAAGGCTTCTTTTAAATAATAGTCTAAGGGTGGCTTATCTTCAACCGAACATCGATTCTTAACATA
The DNA here is from genome assembly GCF_052849685.1 of Lactuca virosa. NCBI lineage: Eukaryota > Viridiplantae > Streptophyta > Magnoliopsida > Asterales > Asteraceae > Lactuca > Lactuca virosa. Next base: position 95,312,110 of record NC_136430.1, on the reverse strand, counting down.
AGATCGAACGTTGGATGAAGTACTTGTGAGACCGATATGGTCTGTTGAACAAGTAGGTTGGATATAATTTGTTGTGACTAAAGATGTTATAAAAATCTCAAAAACAAAAACAAACTGGATCTTATTGGGAAGAAATGCCTTGGTGTTAGACAATTTCATAAAAGACCACTCAAAAATAAAATGAGATTTCGTTAGGTAACAAGTAAGATCTTGAATATAAAGATTCACCGTCAATTCATTGTTGGTGTTGGATTTTGGGTCTCACTTAGCACGTGGTGTGCGTATGTAAAATCATAAACACAGATTTTATGCAACCATAAACCTCAGTGGTAAAAGCCGAGAGTCTCAAGGGTTACAGTGTTGAACCGAAAGTTGATGGAGAATGTAAAGGAGGTGGTTAAGGAACCGAAAGTACCTCTGCTATATAAACGTGACAAAGCAGAAAACTCTTAACTGATTTGAGAAGAGTAAGGCAGCTCATGACATCAGTGGATTTACCAGCCTTAGAGGCTTCGGTCGACATGCAGCAGCATGCTTCTGGGGACACTTAACTAGTTCATATTAAAAGAATCATACCTGCCTTAGCTCCAAATTATGTTGCACTAAAGTACTTGAGACCTAGTAAAGAGAACAAGCAAACAAACAAACCACACAAACAAAACAAAAAAAAAAACTTTTGGAAATATATATATATATATATATATATATATATATATATATATATATATATATATATATATATATATATATATATATATATATATATATATATATATGGATTTTTGAAATTTCTGAAAAATAATAAAAAAACAGAAAAATAAACAAAAAGAAATTACCACAAAACACTAAAAAAAACTCTTAAAATAGAGTAAGAAATAGACTTAAAAACGAGTGTACAAAATATACAACCGAAACCAAACCGTAAAAGAATGAAGCGAAATAAGTCGAGCGTTCGGTTCATTTCGGTTCCCTAAAATTCCGAAGCCGAAATAAATCGAGCGTTCGGTTCATTTCGGTTCCCGAAAAATCCGGAACCGAAATAGACCGAGCGTTCGCTCTATTTTGCTTGTCTAATTTTCAGAGAGAGATTTGAGGATTCGGTACCGACTCTGCTTCCATCATTCCCAAACCTTGTAAAATTTTATTGAAGCTTGCTTCTGGTAAGGCTTTAATGAATATGTCAGCCAGTTGATCAGAGGACCGAACAAAATGTACTTCCACGTTTCCATCTTCAACATGGTCCTTGATGAAATGGTATCTCAGTGTAATATGCTTTGTCTTTGAGTGTTGCACTGGATTGTGACATATTCTTATTGCGCTTTCTGAGTCACAATAGAGAGGTATTTTCTTCATACTTAGTCTGTAGTCTCTTAGTTGGCTTTGTATCCATATCACTTGTGAGGTACATGATGCTGCAGCTATGTACTCAGCTTCGGCTGTTGAGAGAGACACACATGTTTGCTTCTTGGACTGCCAGCTTACAAGTTTATCGTCAAGGAATTGGCATCCTCCAGTTGTGCTCTTTCGGTCCAGACCACATCCTCCAAGATCGGCGTCAGAAAAAGCTTGAACAAAAAATCCAGATCTAGCAGGGTACCAAAGACCAAGAGAGGAGGTTCGCTTTAGATAACGGAAAATATTTTTCACGGCCACCATGTGAGGTTCTCTTGGATTTGCTTGAAACCTAGCACAATAACAAACAGAGAACATAATATCTGGTCTACTAGCAGTTAGATACATAAGAGACCCTATCATTTGACGATAGAGTGTTACGTCAGCAGCAGGTTTTTCCAGAGATGGTGTTAATTTTGTGCCAAACGCCATGGGAACCTTCACCTTCAAATCTCTCGTCATACCGAATTTCTCCAGCAAGTTCTTCGTGTAAGCCTCATGGTTGATAAAAATGCCTTCTGGTCCCTGTCTTATATTCAAACCAAGGAAAAAATTAATCGGACCCATTGCACTCATTTCAAATTTAGTCTCCATCAACTTCCTGAATTTAGCCGTTAAGCTAGGATTCGTGGAGCCGAAGATGATGTCATCGACATGAATCTGAACTATCATTAGATGTTCGCCTTCTTTCTTCGGAAGAAGGTTGGGTCAACCGAACCTTGCTTGAATTTCGACATTTTAAGAAAGCGAGTTAAAGTTTCATACCAGGCCCTCGGTGCTTGCTTCAGACCATATACAGCTTTATCCAACACATAGCAGTGATCAGGGTATTTCTCGTTCACGAACCCATGTGGTTGCTCAACATACACTGTTTCTTCTAGTTCTCCATTTAAGAAAGCACCTTTCACATCCATTTGGAAAACTTCGAAGTTTTTATGAGCAGCATATGCCAGAAAGATTCTAACTGATTCCAACCTTGCTACAAGAGCGAAGGTTTCCTCATAGTCTATCCCTTCTTCTTGGCAATATCCCTTCACCACCAACCGAGCCTTATTGCGTATGACGTTTCCCTCTTTATCCAACTTATTCCTGAAGACCCATTTTAAGCCGACCACTGAAGCATCCTTTGGAGTGGGAATCAGCCTCCAAACTCAATTACGTTCAAACTCATGGAGTTCATCTTGCATAGCTTGTACCCAATCAGTGTGATCGAGTGCAGCATTAACCGTCTTTGGTTCGATTTTGGAAACAAACGAATTAAACATACAGAATTCAACATTAGAGAATAATGCAGTTTGTTTCGCTTTCAATTGAGAACGTGTGAGAACTCGCTCAGATGATTCACCAATAATTTGTGCTTTGGGATGATCCTTAGTCCATTTCGTTAGAGGAGGGTAATTAGGGTCATAGGCAGGATCCAACTCTGCATTTACCTCTTCTTCAAATTCTGATTGATCACCTTCGTCATCTGTATTCTCATTCTCCCCCTCAAATGGCGAAGCGTATCCCATGTCAGGTTCAGGATGCTCCCCCTCGGTTGGAGTTGGATGCTCCTCCTCGGTTGGAGTTGGATTCTCCCCCTCGGTTGGAGTTGGATTCTCCCCCTCGGTTGGACTATCAGGGGTTGTTTTTGGTACAGATGAACCCTCCCCCTTGAACGTTGAGCTGTTGTTTGGAGGGTCAGTTGAGGGTTGACCATCAGTCGGTTTAGGAGGTTCATTTTCCATTTCTTTTGCAACTTCATCAATGATCTTTTTCAGATTATCAATTTTGTTGCCTGCTACTTTCGCTTCTGAGTGTACAGCCTTTTCTGGTTCATCAAATAGCCTCATGTATTCTTCAAACAAGTTGGAAATGGGAACCGAGACTTGTCCTGATTCAGGAAATATTTCCCCCAAGGCACTTTCGCTTCTTTGAACTTTCATCATGTAGTTGTCATCAAAGGTTACATAGTATGTTTCTTCAATACGTTTGGAATGTTTATTTAAAACCCTATATTCCTTTGAAGTGAGTGAATAACCAAGAAAAATTCCCTCATCGACTTTCACGTCAAACTTGTTTCGGTTGTCTTTCGAGTTGAAAATGAAGCACCTTGAACCAAACACGTGGAAAAACTTAACGTTGGGATTTCGATTGTTCAGAATCTCATACGGAGTGATTGAGAATCTTTTGTTAAGTAAGGATCGGTTCTGAGTATAGCACGTTGTTGCAACTGCATCGGCCCAGAAGTATAGCGGAAGGGAAGCGAAGCTGAGCATGGTTCGGGCTGCCTCACATAAGGAACGGTTTCGTCTTTCAACAATTCCATTCTATCGTGGTGTATAGGGGGCCGAGAAGTTGTGAGTGATCCCCTTGTCACCCAGAAAATCCTCAAAATCTTTATTCTTGAATTCAAGCCCATTGTCGCTTCTGATATTCCTCACCAGCTTTCACAGCTGCACTTCCACTTGCTTGATAAACGTTTTCAACTTGGGAGTCGCGTCTGATTTCTGTTTAAGAAAGAAAACCCAGGTGAAGTGTGAAAAATCATCTACTATGACAAGAATGAACTTACTACCACCGAAGCTTTCGATAGTCGAAGGTCCACACAAGTCAATATGCAAAACTTCAAGAGCTTCAACAATCTTTGTATTGATACGTGTAGAATGGCTCTTTCTGGTTTGTTTGCCCATCTCACATGCTGCACATAGGTGTTCCTTATCAAACTTGAGAAGAGGATGGCCTCGAACATGATCACCAAGCACCAACTTATTAATGTCTTTGAAGTTCAGGTGTGATAGGCGTCGATGCCATAACCAGCTTTCATCAGTGTTCGCCTTTGACAGCAGGCATATTGCTGGTTTTCCTCGAATTGGGTTGAGATTTAAAGGATACATCTCTCCCTTGCGTTCAGACTTCAACAGAACTCTTTTGGATTGCTTCTCAATGATTTTTGATCCCTCATCATCGAATGAAACATTTAAACCAGTTCCCACAACCAATTGTGATACCTTGATGAGGTTGTGCTGTAACCCTTCCACATAAGCTACTTTTCGAATCGAGAAGTCTCTGTTGGTTATCATTCCATATCCTTTTATTGTGCCATAAGAGTTATTTCCATACTTCACACATCCACCATCCTTAAGGGACCGAAACTCCCTCAGCTCTTCCCTCCTTCCTGTCATGTCTATATACCATTCGTCATCGAACTGCTCGTCACTAATAACCTGCAAATTGAAGCAGATTTAGGAACCCAAAGTCTCTTGGGCGCTGGTGAGTCTTTTATAGAGAAAGGAATAGCAGTAGAAATATCAATCAAATAAGTTCTTTTGATTAGAGTGGTTTGGTCTTTTCTTTTGATGGTATATACCTTGATTTTGTTTCTATCTTGTTTAAATTGTGGTGTATTAGATGGTGTGTTGTTAGATGGTTTTGCAATATTCTTTTGAATCCTAGGGTTAGCTGACTTTTTATTATTATTGATATCAGAATCAGAATCAAGCTTTCCCTTTCCTTTGATGTCCTTCATTGAATTCGGTTTTCTTTGGGAGTAGGAAGGACCGAAACTTGACTTTCGGTCGTTAGCCTTGACGTTGTGACCGAAACTTGATGTTCGGTTCTGAGAGCTAGTGTTGGAACCGAAACTAGACGTTCGGTTTTGAGCTTTGGAATACTAGGAGCTTGGACTAAAATTTTCTTTTCCTTTTGGCTTTTCATTTTTTTGACAATTGACTCTTTCTTGGAAGGAACGTAGTTGGGGTTTCGAGATTGCCAATACCGTTTGCGCTCATTCAGATTTTTCATGTATCTCTGATTTCTTTGGCGTTTCCGTTCAGGTAACTGCTTTTGAGATTTATGATTATTGAAGCTTGATTTTGGCTTCTCCTGTTGAGTTTCGGTTGTCTTGGAAGATATCTTGGATGCTTTCTTTGGTTCTTCTGGTATCTCTTTCGTTCCACTTGTGCTTGGTTTATCAAAACTTGATGGTTTGTTGATGGGTTCAGCAACGTATCGACCTTTTACCCTCCACGAGGTTCGTTCTAATAAGCCGACGGTTTCGTCTGCATTATCAATAGGGGCGGACTAGAAATAATCGTTGCATCCTTCAGCATTGTCTGCGTCGACCAAGATTTTCAATTCTGCTGTTTGTTTTTCAGTTACCCCTATAACAGCATATACCTGATTTGGCACGGTTTGAAGTTTCTGATAGACCATTGCCTTTTCTTTGAGTTTTTGTGGCTTGTTCTTTGACAGGCGAGCATACTCAACCGAGTTCTCAGATATGAGTGGTTTTTCATTCTCGGTTTCGCTCTTCATAAATTTCAGAGCAATCAACCACATCTTCCAACGAGATTTCTCTCATCTCACTTTCCTCATCAAATTCAGACGTTTTTTCTATATTCATTTTATGTTCAGAAAGTAATTTGGCGTTAGACGAGTCAAATGATTGAATGGTCTCGGACTTAATTTTTAACCTATCATTTTCATCTAAATGATTTTTGAGCATACACTTATGTTCCTTAGATTCAATGAAGGTCTCTATCTTGTCTTGTCCGATTTTATAAGCGATGGATGTCTCTTCTGAGGACATTATTGATTCGCATTCAGCGATGACCTCATCCTCCTTAAATTCAAGGAAGGGTAAGATCATCTTATGAATCTTTTTCCCTATTTCACAACTTAAGTGCAACTGAGCAATATTTGTATATAAGCGTTTAGCAATTAAGCAAAAAACATTCCTTTGTTTCAAAAACTTTAAATTGTCTCGTTGCAAATAAATAATTTCATCCCTAGCCCTATTTAACTCTGTCTCCTTCAGCTCAATCCACATCCTTCTCTCCTCACTCTTTGAAGACACCCTGCTGAGTTGGTCAGTTAGGTTAGAGTTCACTAAGCGAGTTTGCATGAGACTACCACTTAAGTTAAAAAAAATTTAATTCATTTAATTCTTCTTCATAATTTGTTACTGGAACTTTAAGTGATTCAAGGATGGATTGTACCTTTTTGATCAACCGATCACAGTCGTTGATCTTCTCACTCACGGGCTTGGATGCAAAGCACTTGTCCTCAGTCAGGTTCGGCTCCTTACACTCATTTTCAGTTGGTCTACCAGCTGTAACCATCAAACATTTTCCAGCCGAACCTGTATCCCTCGCCACATAAGCTCTTCCATGTGTGGGCTTTCTCACTTCTTCATCCTCAGAATCGGTGACCAGACTTCAATGCCACCGAACTCATCTTCATCCATATTTTCCTGCACAATCAAGGCATTCATTGAACTGTTAGTTGCCTTCTTTTTCTTGATTTCTTCCAACTTTCGCATGTAATATGCCTCATCATCTTCACCATCTCTTTTCTCAGCCATCTTCCTCAGCATGCAATCTTTGGCAAAGTGGTTCTTGCCATGACAGTAATTGCAGTCGAATCCAGAGTCTCCTGCAAGCTTGCTTTACTTCTTGTCGTCATCCTTTTGAGAAGTATTCTTCGTTTCTTCTTTCACCTTCTCAGAACTGTAACTTCCTTGCCAGTTTCGGTTCTTAGTGACAGGGAACTTCTTTCGTGCAAACTTCTTTGGATTGGTGACCATCATAGCATATTTTTCGCTTGTAAGGTCACACTCAGACATATCTGACTCCTCCTCTTCTTCTGCAACACTTTTGCCTTTTGAGACAAGGGCCACCGATCCCACACCGGAAACTATCTTCGCCTCCTTGGTTACCACATTCTCATGGGATTTAAGTATTCCCACCAGTTTCGCTAGTGAGTATGATTTAAATTGTTCGTGAGCTTTCACTGTTGAAACCACTGCCATCCATTCTGGTCTCAAACCATTCATGAAGGTTACCTTTTGCTCGATCAATTTTCTTTCTATACCATGCTTGATCATCTTGCTAAGGAGATGATTGAAGCGATCGAAGGTTTGTATCAGTTTCTCTTCAGGTTTCTGTTCGAAAACTCCAAACTCTGAGAGCAGCAAGGTTTGAATAGAGTGTTCTAGATCTTCATCGCTTGAGTAGAGTTCCTTCAACCTATCCCAGATTTCTTTAGCCGTCGTGCATGAACCAACTAACCGAAAAGTGTCAAATTGTAGTGCGAATCTGATCATTCTCATGGCTTTCACATTACATAGCAACTTTTCATTTTCGTCCTGTGGCATCTTATCTACGTCCACCACAAGCTTATTATATTCTGTTTGAGTCTTCACTGTCGTGTTCGTTCCAGAGTGAACAAACGGCCCAAGTGTGATTGCTTCCCAGATGAGATAACCATTATCTTCAGATCCAACCACGTAATCTTCAAAGTGATGCACCCATACTTCATAGTCTTGAGTGTAAAGAATGGGAACCCTTGTAGTGGATCCAATGCTGTTAGAGATGTTGATGGGATTAGTTTGAGAATCTTCATGAGACATGGTGAGCCTTTCCTTAGAAATGCTAGAATCAGACCTGTAAACTTGAGATTAGGGTTTTATCAAACACAAGAGTTACCGTCAACAAGAAGAAGACGACTTCTTTATATTCCATAAAAGCGGAAACCCTAAAGAATTCTTCAAACAGAAGGAATGTGTATTGATCACACAGTCTCCTGCTCTGATACCAATTGTAGGATCGATAGATTCTAAGCAGATAAACAGATAAACAATAAATGACGTAATGAAGAACATAGAAATGGTTTAACTGATGTCGAATGATTAAACTTTAACACCTCAGAAGAGCTCGATTAAGAACTTCGACTGTAGAGGTGTTTAGGGTTACAAAGCAATAATAACTATAATCACGTTAGTCTCTAAGGCATACATGCATGCACTATTTATAGCTAAACCCTACTCAATAATCACGGATGGCCAGGCCCAATCCGGATATACAATACTAAGCCCATGACGCAACATAAAATACCCAATATATATATATATATATATATATATATATATATATATATATATATATATATATATATATATTGAAATGACATTTAAAAAAATAATATTATATAATATTAATTGTAAATTGTGTACAAAATAAAATAGCAAAGTATGTATAGAGAAATTTAGTGATATAATGTGTACGTGATTAAAAATAAAATTCACGTTAGCTACCACATGACATGCAACGTGACTAGTTACCATTTATTATAATAGTACAAAAATATTTTATATAATAGTTATGTATAAAAGTTATAGTTGGTTGGCATTATATATATATATATATATATATATATATATATATATATATATATATATATGTTGGGTTATGAGCATTCTAACACTCCTAAGTGTACATGCAACCCTAAATACCTTGGATCTATGTTTTCTCTATTATACATACAATTATGAACATCCAAGGTATTATCCTAATCTAGCATACAAAATAATAAATATAACAAGATAGAATACATACCTCTTTGATGTAGAATGTCTTCATGAAGCTTGAGTGCCTAGTGCCCCAAGTGTGACACCTCAAATGGTTCACACAACACCAAATGCACATGGACTGACTTGAGAGAAATGGAACACTCCTTGAAATCGTCTAGCCCTCATATTCACATATTAGTGCACGATTTCTTGAGCCATGGGATTCTTTTATATGGTGGCTATTAGGGTTACACCATGTAACTCATAACTTTACCCATTCCTTATGCTCCATGGATTTTAACCTCCATGGAGTATCCATAGGTCACCCCATGGACTTAGTCCAACATAAGGAATCTTGGATCACAAGCCCACATATATAAGAATGAATGATTTACACAATCAACCCATATATTTAATTAGTCTCATTTTGATCACTTAATTAATTCCAAATTAATTCTTGATCAATACTAATTAAATAACCTTATTAATATATTAGAACTTATAATATATTAACCAACCTTAAGTGTTATTTCTCTCATTATAGTCTATCCAAATGCATGATGTCATGCAACCCAAATGGACCATGTCGGGTCGGGTCAAGTCTTACCAATTATAGTTATGGACTTAGACATTAATCCAACAGTCTCCCACTTGGATAAGTCTAAAACTATTCTTGTGTATGACTTCAAGAACCGACTGGCAATCGTAGCTCTCAAAAGCTTCCGTCGAACTCTAACCTTGCCGATGATCTCTGACCTTTGTCAATGTGTTGTCCATTAGATAAGGGATCATATATTCCTCCATTCTAGATATCATATGGACTGAGACATGGATTATCAATCATTCTCTCTGTCCATTTGTTGTTTCCCGATTTCCGATTCATGATGACTGACTGATTGAACAAATCAAATCAGTCCTGGCTTGGCCAAGCACTCACATGTATCATCTTTAAATCATCGAGGGGCCCATAGATATCGCTTTTATCCCGAAGGTAAAAGGAATGGATAAACTTCGACTCATATGGCTTGTTCTACTACTTGTTGAATCATACACAAAGGCACGTTTTATAACATCGAGTTACCAATGCGTTTTCGTGCAATCAATGTATAACCAACTCATAGTAACAACTCATATCTCTAGGTTTGAAGAATATAAGATATTATCGTCTCATGATCACTCGTGATAAAATCCATGAAGTGATTCAAATGAGCGCGGGTTGAATCCAATACTCAGAACTTATGAGCACTCATGAGTGTTGTAGCACCACTTTGTCCACCAACTTGGACCTCTACAAACCAACCCATGACAGTCTTGATTCATATCTACTTCCAACATATGACCGACTATGGATGGTTTGAATAACTTAATCATTCAGGAAGAGCGACTTAGTTATTCTGGAAGTCAAAACATGCAAAGTGAAACACAAGAATAAATGAATCAAATATGGTATCAAACCCTATGAATATAAATAAACACTTTTATTTATCACCATACTGATTACTCATTATTCATTGTTTCGGTTTTATCAACTTTATACTTGAATTTAAAACAATAGTTGTCCCATGCTCCAAGCATGTACACTATGTTTTCTAAACACTAGTCATGCCATACACCAAGTATGCATACTATGTTTGTCTATGATCTTTACTTTGTAAAATAGATCAATTGAACATCACTCCAATGATCCTCTTTTCACAGTCCCAAATCCTTACTGCAAATGCAAGAATTCCAAATTCATGCCATTTACTGAAATCTGTTAGATTCTAAACTTATATGCATTGATCCTCTTAATGATTATGCACAAAGTCAGAAAGACTTGACAACAATCATTACAGAGCATTCCAAAGGAGATCAGCTCCTTGAAAACATCCTTCTTTCATTAAGTTTCCTAATCTTACACATATTGAATAATTTCTAACTTTGAAACATTTCCATATTCCATTTTGACTATCACTTCTGAACAAGAGTTGCCTCCTTACAGATTATGTCAATATGGTCCTTTCAGAATTAACATTATACTTCCAACTGTCCTTGAGCAACCAATCTTTGGTAAACCTTAGATTGTCCTCGACAATTGCTTAATCATTTTAGTCATATCCAATTCTAGACCTTTTCCCTTCATAATGCCCCAGGCATTTGGAAAATTTTAGAAAGGATGAATATAGCACATGTAATCGATCCTATATCCGAAGCATATGGGACACGATTCATGATGTCTCACATAAAGACTAAACCAGTCTTTTGCTATAATATTTCCATTTCAATTTGCCAAGTTCTCAAAATTCAGATTATGAAAAGGGATGTCGTAATCATAATCGAATTTTAGAACGCAAATAATAGACCCATATATAGAATTTCCTTATGTTGAGCCATTCCAACATGAAATTCATATATATATCCTTGATTAAATACGATTAAAATCTCAATCTAAGCTTTTTAGAATTGAAATGAAGTATAATTTCCTCTCCCTTAATTATAGCAAAACAACTTTTTCAACCCCTGCAACCTCACGAATTGAAACTTTTGTTTTCTATAATTAACATTGCTAACTTGCAACCTTTGTCATAATTATCATGCTCCCACTAACATGATGATTATTAGCATAACACTTATGCTCCCACTAGCTTTGACATGTACTCAGAAATCAGCTGAATTTCTTACCAAAGTTCAGATTTCTGATACTAAATTGTTTTGATAAAACTTTATCAAAATCATACACCTCTCTTAGATAGCTCACATGTGTGTCTAAACAATTTTAGAACTATGAAAAGGGATGCCGTAATCATAGTCTCAATTGTTTAGAGCTTTGCCACTTCTCACAAGTCCATGTTAGTGTGCCGGTAAACCACACACGCTCCACTAACGACTTTGAGAATGCAAATATCACAATTGCTATCTAGCTAAAATCTACTTAGTGAAAGTGTTTCCTCACCATCATTTTCATGAATCGGAGAGAAACCTTATGACACTTAGATTTAATAGTGTATGTGTTCTTATCCATGTGAATTTGTCAAAACCATAATCACAAGACAAGGTTAGTGACAAATCCAAACTCATATTGATTAAACTTGTGCAATCTTAAATTCTTGCCATTTGGCAGCTCAGGTGCCTGCCATTGCTTCCAAGTAGTTGTGCAACCAATTGAGAACTCTCAGAACTCCTATGCAAAGCCAACTTGAATAGGCACAAAAATTTCAACACGATAGGTTATAAACCTCAAGTCGTGTGCTAGTGAAGGACTTTAGGTTTTATTCTTGATTAAGTCTTGAAACTTTCAAGAGCTTTAAGACTCCCACTGTCCTCTTGACATATAAGACTCCCTTGTCAAATATTCAAGAGATAGTGCGGATTCTTTATCAAGACTAACACTTTACACAATTGGCCTAAGTTGGTCACTATTTTATCCAAAACATCACAATTTACCAATTTAAAGTGTACAAGAGTAGATAACCTTTTACTCTTACATTTGACTAGTGTTAACAAACCCTCTTTAAGATATGTCACTCAAGTTACAATCTTGGAGTATGACTCTAAGAATTGTTTTGGAACGAAGTATGACTCATCTTTTTGATTTAACCATTTCAACAATTCATGACTCCTCTTCTTAGTCATAAGAATGCACTAAGATGACTTTAGAGGACCAATTGTGATATGGTATCTTAATCATTAAGATGATCATAAACATGATACTAAAGTACTCTCCCATCTTTTCAGATTTGAGAAACTTTTATCTTTCTGTCATACTTTGATTCTTCTTATTCGTTCTGTCTCACATTGAAACTTCTCCAATGCTACAGACTTATACTTAAACTTATAAGTATAACCATATTTACTGAACTTAAGTAAATCATGACGAATAGTCTTCTTGATCTTTTGTGGTAGACTTGACCAGTGCACAAGAATGTGTACTCGATCCCTTAGTCCTTTCCTTATTCACATAAGGAATTAGTCTTAATTTTCCAAGCTGAAAGTTCTCATTCATCATACTATACAACTTGCATGATTCCAAGTTTCGGTCCAATTGAACCTTGGATGATGAGAATCTTTCCTTATTTGGTAATATTAGACACTACCACAACCGAAAGAAAAAAAATCCATTTTTCCAGTATTGCTATCAATGGAATCTTATAAGCAACAACTTTTCACAAATGCCATTGTAAGGATACTTAAAATAAATAAAATCAAAACCTTTTTCTTTTATTTTAAAACTTTGCGGAAAAACTTATCCTTACAATCCATATGAAAACCTTGTTGTTATCTATTCCTAAGCAATATAAATATCATAACTCTTAAGTAATAGCCCAAAATTCTGATCACCGAACCATGCGATTGAAATCCATCTTCGCGATCAGAATCAACATGTACTTAATAGAGTTAGACAATGGACTTTACCTGAAGTAGAGCCAAACTTATTGACTTTAACATCCTTAGGTAAATTTGGCAGCTTCGTAACCAATGCCCCTTCCTTTGGCAATAGTTACCTATGGACCCTTGATAATGGGACTATCTCAGACTTCGCCTCTCTCTTTACCATTGGGTCAACCGAGTTGACTATGGCCGATCCCTTTCCATTGGGAAGAGAGAGCTTTACTGGATATCCAATGTCATCATTGTCAATGTCCATAGCGTTTTAGGAAGTTGATCTTAGCAAATAGATAAGATCATTAAGGGTCTTGTCTTAGTCTGTTTCATAGGATTCCCAAAAGAACTCACTATGTGACTTAGAAAGTAGTTGAGCCACCAACTTTCTCAAGACTTTCACACCCAACTCTCCCGGCTTGTCAATATGTGACTACATCTCCAAGATGTGATCACACCTAGACCTTGCCTTGCCAATAGGGCGTGAGTGACCTTAAACTTTTTAGGAACTTGTGGGTTAGGGAGAATAATTAGAGGAGGTGAAAGAAGTATGATATCCATGGGACATCATCTTCATTTAGGAAAGCTTGTTTCAAGAGATTTGGGAAGATCATAAATGTCTAGACCAGACATCTTTTTGGGAGATATTCAAGATAGTTGATTTAAAGTCCTTAATATGACACCCAATATGAAATATTAAGGCTAGGACCCAACAAACTATTTTATAACTTAGAAGAGGGATGCCGTAATCCAAGCTATAAGATATTTGAAGGTAGGTGAATGACGATTCACCAATTTCCACCATGAAAAACGAAATAATTTATTAGGTTTTAATTGGATTTGAAAGTCCTAGATCTTTGAGATTCATTGAACTGTTCAAAGGCATGTTTCAATCTCGAGTGTGCCCTTCAAGTTTTGTGACTGGGATGCCGAGGATCACAAAACAAGGTGTGAATAACCATGCAAATATACTTGGTACCCTTAATATTTACCCCTTAATCAGTGTGCCGGTTAACCACACACGCTCCACCGATACTATGATAAATATTAAGTTACCCTTTGCCTACCTTGTTAAGTCCAGGTTAGTGTGCCGGTTAACCACACACGCTCCACTAACGACTTAAGCAAAGTGCAAAGTGTAATTTCATGGGTTAGCACCAAATTCACATTTTCCTAAGTAACTAAGATTGGGTATTAATAAGAGTTTAGTTAGTTAGTATTTATCATTAATACTTTTAATGAAAGGAGAATTATAGTCCTTGTCCTACCCGTTCGGCTAACGACCATCCACCAGTCAAGGAAGCGGTGGGTGAGAGTGGACACCCATTAAACTGCCATTTTATAGGCAGTAACCTTATACCCCCCTTATAGACCGGCTTCGTGAATGAGGCCTACTAACGGTAAGACTGACTTTACTCTTATACATATATATAAATATTATTAACTTATAATATTATAAAGTATAAGGGTTGAATTTTAACTTTTAAAATTCTAAGGGCTAACTTGGAATTAAAGTATTCATAAGTGAAAACTTTTCAAATTCCAAAACTTGAGGGCAAGTTTTGAAACTATTCAAAACTAATTAATTCCATAACTTATGAGTTTAAAGTAGTTTTAATTAAAAAAAAAACTCTTCAAGCTCCATAACTTGAGGACAAGTTATGGAAGACTTTAAACTAATTAATAAAAAAAATAACTTTTTTTTATTGTAACTTATGGAACTAATTAAGGTTACACTTTTTTTTTTTAATTTAATTTAATGAAGAGACTCTTGAACCTCCATAACTTGAGGACAAGTTATGGAGTCATAAAACCATTTAATTAGAACTAGACTCTTCATTTTGTAACCTTTGCCAACTTTTATGAGTTTTATGATTCTTAAATGTGACTTTTCATATAACTTGAGGACAAGTTACAAAAACACACTTTGGAATCAACTCTTAGATTAAAATGGATTGAAAACAACTATTTCACACAACTTTTCTATTAATCTAAGAACCTCATAAGAACAAGATAATTCAAATCATCAATCTTCAAGAAATTAGCATGAACATACAAACTAATATAAATCTTGAAATTATGACAATTATCTTAGAAATTGGATTAGCATGAACATTACCACATCAAAAACAAGTTTATAAGTCCAAAAACATCTTAGGGTAATGTTCCTAGTCCAATTCCAGCCAAAACAATCGAATATATGCATCCAACTCGATTTTTCAGCTACTTTTGCAAGTATAACAAGAAAACAAGCCTAGGCTCTAATACCACTGTTGGGTTATGAGCATTCTAACACTCCTAAGTGTACATGCAACCCTAAATACCTTGGATCTATGTTTTCTCTATTATACATACAATTATGAACATCCAATGTATTATCCTAATCTAGCATACAAAATAATAATTATAACAAGATAGAATACATACCTCTTTGATGTAGAATGTCTTCATGAAGCTTGAGTGCCTAGTGCCCCAAGTGTGACACCTCAAATGGTTCACACAACACCAAATGCACATGGAATGACTTGAGAGAAATGGAACACTCCTTGAAATCGTCTAGCCCTCATATTCACACATTAGTGCACGATTTCTTGAGCCATGGGATTCTTTTATATGGTGGCTATTAAGGTTACACCATGTAACTCATAACTTTACCCATTCCTTATGCTCCATGGATTTTAACCTCCATGGAGTATCCATGGGTCACCCCATGGACTTAGTCCAACATAAGGAATCTTGGATCACAAGCCCACATATATAAGAATGAATGATTTACACAACCAACCCATATATTTAATTAGTATCCTTTTGATCACTTAATTAATTCCAAATTAATTCTTGATCAATACTAATTAAATAACCTTATTAATATATTAGAACTTATAATATATTAACCAACCTTAAGTGTTATTCCTCTCATTATAGTATATCCAAATGCATGATGCCATGCAACCCAAATGGACCATGCCGGGTCGGGTCAAGTCTTACCAATTATAGTTATGCACTTAGACATTAATCCAACAATATATGTATATATATATATATATATATATATATATATATATATATATATATAAAAGAGGAATGATCATTTGAGAACTCATTGTTTTATGAGAACTCGAGAACTAAAAGTGGAACGTTAGATCAAAACTATTAATGCCCCGGATCAAAGATAGCATATTTGTAATTATCAAGTATTTAAATGTTAATCTTGGGTTTTTACAATAAATGACAAAGCAATTAAGGTATAAAAAATGAAATACTTATTTAACTATTAATCACTCAAAAGAATTTTGGAAAAACAAATTCTTTTTCTTATTTGTCCACAACGGAGTGGAATTGATCGAGAAACAAAAAAAACCGTTTTTCGCCATCGATTGTCTCCTCACGGATTCCCCGATTCTCCCAAATTTAGGTCACTGGAAGATTTTAGAGACTCGACGGTGAAAAAGTTAATACCGAAAATGATTCTCGTTGGTGGACGACTCGTCGACGTGGATGAGATGAGGCAACAGACGGTGAACGACTACCATTACAAATGACGGGAAAAAAGATGATGAATCTGTGGTTTAGGTACCGATCTCATCTTTATACTGTATAATATCAATTATGTGTGGTTTTTTGCGTTTCTTATAATTGATTCACTTCCGATCCATCGTCAGGTGGTTACCGCTGACGTCTTTGTTGTCGAGAACTGGCACAACAACGACCAGAAGAAGACGATCAAGAATTAAACAATAATCTCGGTGATCCGGACAAGAAGCTAAAATTGGCAGGTTCGGTGCTTGGAACCAAGGATTTGCCTTACCCTAGGCGTTGTAAAACCGGTCGCCTCTCACTAAATCAGGTATCGATCAATTTTCCCTCATAATAACGATCTTAGATTTTCTCCTAGCTTTCGTTTGCGATGATTATTATTTTTTGAAGATCTCGTTCGAAAGTAGAAATGTTATATAGAAAATACGAGATCTGTTAAGTTTCGTCAATCAAGTCCTAAATTGATTTAATTAAGCAAGAAGATCGAGTTCATCAAATTTATTCTCCACTTTTATTTTGATTGATGAACTTCATTTAAATAAATATGAATTACTTCAAGGGATTAATACTTGTGTTTTGCTATTTGATAGTTGCCAATTCTTTATAAAGAAATACTACTATTCTTTATATAAATAACAGTTGGTGCAAGGGGGTTGGTTCCCTTTTGTAAAGAAGTAATACTACTTCAACGGTTCAGAATCTTGATTATATTCTCTTCCGTAACAATTTACATCACACAGTAGTATGCAATAATAATAACTATATGCCATTAAGGAAGTCAAACTAGAACATACAACGAATCTGCAACTATGGCTCTTAGCGTTTATCTTCTGCAAAACTAGAGACAATGTAGAAGAAAAAAAGGTCTAGTCAAAAGTCAAAAGAGAGAGAACATGCTTAAAACCAAAACAGATAAGATAAAATAACTTACGTATAGATAGAGGGTCTATATGTACAAAGAAACTTGCAGCAACTATCAAATAGCAAAACACAAGCATTAATCCCTTGAATTAATTCGATTTTGCATCCTACAAATATTAAAGAATCTTTGAAAATAGAGGCCAATAGATGATGAGTTTTAATCAAATGAATTCAATCGAGATGCCAGTTTTGAATTCCATTTGATAAACACATGATTAATTTAAGTAACGAATTAGATTTGCATATCACAATTCCTCCATAATTTGTGTTATTTGTTTTAAATTATAGCTTCAATCTTATTTTGTTACATTACAGTGCTACTATACTAAATTTGTTATTGATGTAATTGTTGATTGGATTTTGACGGACAGCTCGACGAGAACCGAAGTGTAGAAAAGATTGTGGTGTGGACGGAAGGAAAAAATCAACTTTTAAAAAGCTTATTATGTTGTAATGGTGGAATTATGAGTGAAGACACAAGAATGTGGAAGAAATCAAGCCTTATACAAGTAATTGGGTATTTGTTTCTTTTTCCCTTACTCTATTATTTTATAATTCTAGTGATACATTTTTTTTTATAATTTTTATATGTTGAAAGAAGTTAATTTTATTAAACAACCACAAGTGAATCACATATGAATTACATGTGGTTCACATGTAAATCACATATGAATTACATGTTATTCACATGTAAATCACATGTAATTTACATATGAATCAGATGTAATTCACATATGAATTACATGTGATTCACATGTAAATCACTTATGAATTACATGTGATTCACATGTAATTCACATATGAATTACATGTGATTCACATATGAATTACATGTGATTCACATGTAAATCACATTTAATTCACATATGAATTACATTTGATTCACATGTAAATCACATATGAATTACATATGATTCACATGTAATTCACATATGAATTACATGTGATTCACATGTAATTCACGTATGAATTACATGTGATTCACATGTAATTCACGTATGAATTACATGTGATTCACATGTAAATTACATGTGATTCACATGTAAATTACATGTGATTTATATTTTATTCACATGTAAATCACATATAAATTACATGTGATTCACATATGAATTACACGTGATTCACATGTAAATCACATATGAATTTTTGTGAGTGTTTTTGCATCAATCATTTTTTTAAATTTTCTTGTAGATTTGGAAAAAATTATGGTGAATATTGAAGAGGTGAAAAATGATAAAATGAAGAAAATATGGAAATATTGACACGAAGACATGAAAACGTTTTGAAATTTTGTAGCATTTTTTTGTGTTTTATATTTAATTTTGTATAGAATAAAATACTTATTCTATTGTGTTTATAGATTAGTAATACGGTGAGTTTCCTTATGATGTCCTTACAATATTATAGTATATGAAATATGCATATATATATATATATATATATATATATATATATATATATATATATATATATATATATACCATCTTATAAAGAGTATATGTTTGTGGGCCACTCTAAATTTTAAGACAATTGTCTTAAAACAAGGAAACAAAATCCCAACCATTGATTTGTGTATTGATATGTATTGGAATGAATTTTGACCTTTGAATATGAAGCAAATTCACACGGATCGCCAGATGGGCAGGAACCCATTTAAGACCCGTCCATACCTATCTTCCCTCGTACTTTCTCCATTTTCAAAATTCAAAACAAAAAAATCACTCCTTTTCGTCTTCCCTCGAATCCTAAAGCTAGCCACCAACCCCCTATCACCACCACCATCATAGCTTCTCATCCTTCTTCCTCTTTATCCCTCCTTTTCTACTCATACAACACCAAATTTCGTTGTCATCATCGCCATCGCACCACGTTCGCAGAATCACACATTCCTCTTATGGTCACCTACGTCTACCACTATAGTTTCATTTCCTCTCTCCCTCTCTCCCTTTCACCTCTCTCTCTCTCTCTCTCTTTCTCTATTTGAAACCCTAACATAGATCTATGAAAAGAATACTCAGGTCTGTGAAGAAGAATGCTCAGATCCTTCGTCGCAAAAGCTTGGCCATACATCGAGTGAAGAATACACAAATATGTTACCACGAAAGTCTGGCCTAACGCCGCTCTTCTTCTTTTTCTCTTTAAACCAGCCACAGTCGAACTTGCTGAACATTTTCCACTGTGGACCATCAGAATAGACTAATGACGAAAATCATGGCCACCTACATCTACTCCCTACTCTGTCTATATAGCGATCATCATCCAGGTTCATGTTCTTCATCTTTAGTCCCATTTTCTTTCGTATTTATGAAATAATTTGAGTTGTTTTGTGAAATTGTTAGTAGATCTTGAATATATGTGGGTATTGATGTTTTTCTGCTGGAGAAAAGAAAGCAGGGGTGAGATCGATGAAGATTTTTTCTATATATATAATGTTCTCGATCTCTGTATCTCTCTCATTCTCTTACTTTTCACAAATCTTGAATTTAAATGAAGGTTGAAGATGCAAAGTTGTCTTTTTTACAAAACGATTCTGGTTTGTTTACACATGCTTTGGATTTTATTTTTTGGCAGGTTAGATCTTTGTGAAATCAAAGATGAAGAGTTTCTCCTAAACAGGTGAGCGCGGTCTTCTTACTTGGGTATGTTTCTTACTTCTTATATAATTTTGTGAGATATTTCTTCTTATACAATTGCCATTCACATGTTTCTGGGGAGAGTTCAGATCTGATAACAATCAATCTCAAAAACATGTTGGTTTAATATGAAGATGTTAATTTGCTGCTGTACGACTCTCCCTAGAAATGGGGAAGGATCTATATCAAGAAATCTAGAAAACATGTAAGTCTGTTAATTATTTTCTGATACTGTTTATTTTTGTCTTGGATATAGTTTTTTATTAACTTCATAATTGGAATGATATTTTATTTTAGCTTGGAGATGGGGAAGGAACTAAAGAAAGTAAGATGGAAGTAGATGAATCTCCATCTTTTATCACTTGAAATGGATCGATATGAACTGAGATCTCATTACAATGGGTAAGCTTTTTAGATCTAAAGTTGACCTTCTTATTTAGTTTTTTCGAGTTCTTGTAGTTGAATATTTAGTTTTTTGTTTGGAAATTGCAATATCTAAGTTTTTGTTATTGTTTGGGGTGCCATATGTAAGTTTTAGTTTGAAGGTTGCAATGTATGAGTTATTTGTTTCATTTATTGTCAGAAAACAAAATATCACACTGAAAAAAGCTCAACAATCAAACAGAGTTGAGGGCCCTGAGCTTATCAAGTTATATGGTTGTTCGTGTTTATTTGTTTCTGAGGATCTTACAAAGGGTTTTTTGTTTAATTTCTATTTTCATTGACTAGGTATACGATGAGGTGATTTTATGTAACCATTGTAAGTAAGCTCTTTGTTTGTTTTCTTTAATATCTGCTTTGATATGAGCAGCTTGAAATAAGATATTTTTGGTTATGTTCTTGGCATTAGTAAAGAACAGGAATATACAAGGAATATACGTCTCCATTTGTTGAAGAGCAAGATATAAACAATACGACGACATGGGAAGCCACTCGCTCGAAACAAAGATTTTAATGTTTTACACGTTCTTCAAGCTCACTTCTTTTATAGTTGCTCGAAATGAGTGTTTTCACTTTTGTTTTGCTCTAAGTCATCCAATAATGTGTACATAATAACCTTTTTAGTTAATACATCTTTGTTTGTGAATTTTCATTTCTTGCAATGTATTTAATAGTAAATGTATCAATTTTTTTTTGTTGTATGTGTTGAATTTGTACAAAATAGCTTATTTTGTTAATATAATTTTTATCTGTTTGTTCTCATATCAAAAATGTATTTGTCACGTAAAATAGCTAATATAGGTGAGATACACATAATATTTCATTGTTCATTATGTTTTCCTAAGTGTTACATACATACATTTAGATAGTGGTGTAAATTTGCCCTAAATAAGACCATTTTGCCCTTGAACAAGTTTTGGAGATGAGGACATTATGCAGAGTTGCTGCTGGTTTGAGGTTGTTGATGGATCATTGTAACAGTTGTTTCTAGCTTTTGTATTTGTTTTCACTAATGTTAAATCAGGGTATTACATGGTTGTTTTATATAATATTTCATTTTTATTTCCAGTTATACATCAAAAATAAAAACAGCTAAATGAAATTGATTTAGTTTACTAAATCAGTTGTATTT
The DNA here is from genome assembly GCF_052849685.1 of Lactuca virosa. Taxonomy (NCBI): domain Eukaryota; kingdom Viridiplantae; phylum Streptophyta; class Magnoliopsida; order Asterales; family Asteraceae; genus Lactuca; species Lactuca virosa. The sequence goes on along the minus strand of NC_136430.1, from coordinate 95,290,362 downwards.
TTAATGGTTTTCTCTTTTATAAATATAAGTATCAAAATTAAATAAAAAAGTCACAAAAATTATTTTAATTTAATTGCATACGAAATTATAGTTGCAAATGCATCAGATACATAAATACCATATGTTTATTACATGTTTGGTCCCTTTGGTTTGCTGAAATTAACTTATTTAGCCCGTAAGATTAATTTCATGATTGAAGGTCCTGAAAACTACACATTTGTGTATTACATGTTTCGTCCCTCTAGTTTGCTGAAATTAACACATTTAGCCAACAAGATTAATTTAATCCTTGATGGTCCATAAAACTACACATTTATAACACTTTTGGGCCCCTTATTCCATTATCGTTAAAGGGAACCGTTTCATGTACCAAACATGTGATTTACTCTAAATAGTAATATGAATGTAATCTTTCAATCTCCATCTGAACAAAAAAAATCTAGACCTAAGCATTAAGGGTTCGTAATAAACAGGTTAGAAGTTAGAAGTTTAGACTAAGTCAGAAATAACAATGGATACCAAACACTTGTAGTCAGTCGAAAGTTATTTTTTTTTTTTTGTCCGGTTCAAAAGAAAGTAATGGAACCAAATCATGGAAATGGAAATGAAACTAATCATGGAAATGGAACTAAACCTAATCATGAAATGATTTTATCATTCATAAAAAAAGAATGTACTTTTATTTTTAACCCAAAAAAGCAATGTAGTTTTATTTCTAACACAATATAGTTAGGAGAAAGCAAATTCATCGTCCTTTTCCAAAAAACAGAACATGTATCGATATGTTTTTTTCATAATCATTTTATGAACCCCTATAAAATAATGGTAAAATAAAAGTCAGAGCAATAGATAACACCAGATATGAAACTATTATACCTCCGCATGTACGTACCTAGCTAGAAACTATTCAACGAACGTAACTATCCAACTGAAAACAATCCGCCAAAAGGCTAAAACGAACTATCTCCTTTTCGTCGCGTAAAAACTATCTACCAAAAGGAACTATCTGTCACCGCAGCATCGCGCGGGTACGCTACTAGTATATATATATATATATATATATATATATATATATATATATATATATATATATATATATATATACATATACGCATATGTATATAAAATGCTTTTAAAAAATTATAGTATTTTTTAAATATTCCATTTTTTTTAAATTTTATTGATTTTTAAATGCTTTTAAAAAAATTGTAGTTTTAACAAAAAGAAAAAAAAAATTAAAATTTTTTTTTTCAAATATCATGTTTCTATAAAAAATTAAAAAATCAGCGCTTTTTTTAAAATAAATTGAAAAATACTAATTTTTTTAACAATCCGAAAATTTGATTTATTATGTAATTTTTTAGACATTTCTATTAATATTTCTAATAACACAAAAAATAAAACATTAAATGAGATTTGTAAGATTACGATCATGCCCTTAATGCATTAGTTTTGATCTAATGCTCCACTTTTAGTTCTCGTGTTCTCGGAAAACTAAGAGTTCTCAACCGATCTCACCCATATATATATATATATATATATATATATATATATATATATATATATATATATATATATATATATATATATATATATATATATATATATAGAGAGAGAGAGAGAGAGAGAGAGAGAGCTAGGTTTAAGTATTTTAACTAATTATTGTGCGGATATGTACAATGTTATATACTATGAGAATTACTAAGAAAATAACTTGTTTAGCAATGCGAATACGTTCAATCTTACAAAAATATCGTCATTTTCATGCAATGTCGCTAATTATTATTTATTTTTATTTTCACACATCGTTTTTCACTCATTTTCATTCTGACAGAATACGACTCAATAAAAATTCTCACAACATTCTGACAGAAATGAGAATAATAATAATAAATGTATAATAACCTTACAGACGATTTAGTTAGTGAAAATGTGTTTTAATGACAATAGTTATGTAATATTGAACATATTTATATTATCAAACAACATATTTTCTTTATCATTCCTAAAGAATAGCATTGTCAATACGTCCGTACAATAATTGGTTAAAATATAATAACCTAAGTATATATATATATATATATATATATATATATATATATATATATATATATATATATATATATATATATATATATTTAACCTTTGTAAATCATTTTTCGAATATGTTCAAAGACACTATCATACACATTCCAGATCCTATTTGAGGTTTAAAAAATATATGCGCATGTTATATTGATGGAAGTAGGTGGACTTGTTTCTCCCATGAAGATTGGAAGATCTGGTATAATATGATATATTGATCATATTTCACATATTATTTGGGAGACAGACAAGATCAAATGTTGCACTATGATAGCGTCCAGGCTAAGACTCACAGCATCAGGTGGTTAATATAATAATTTAAGTTTTCTTTTACTTTATTTTATAATTAATACTTTTGCCAAATCTATTATATATATATATATATATATATATATATATATATATATATATATATATATATATATATATATATATATATATATATATATTCGCAATTTAAAAATAAATTTAAAATGTAAAATAAAAATAAAAGTAAAAACCCGAAAATTCTTTTTTTAATTATTATTTTCGTCATTTTATTTACCTAAAAAGAAATACAATAAATAAATAAAAAAGTTACCGTTTTTTTTAAATACGTGAAATATTCAATATTATACTTTAAATATTCTAATGTGATTTTTAGAATGTTACAATATTCTAGTATTGTACTAGATTTGTCAGATATGCAAAATATTTTAATATTGTACTACAATATTCTAATATTCTACAAGAAAATTTCACAGACATTTAAAAAAAACGGTAATTTTTTTAAATTTTTTTTTAATTTTTTAACTTTATTTTGGAAAATATAAATGATGAAAATAATATTTAAAAAAAATTGATTTTTTTTTATTTTGCATTTTAAAAATGTTTTTTTATCTACTAAATGAGTGGCTAGGATTGCTTCTCCACGTCTCACAAAATATAATGGTATCACATGAACCTAATCCTATATATATATATATATATATATATATATATATATATATTCTAATAAGAACAAATATATAACTGAAAACGCAAGTGCAAATATGGGTCACATATTTTTTTTGCCACAAACCCTCCTACGTACCCGCGCAACGAAGAATGAAGGAATGAATATTTATATGTGAATAAATATATGTTTATATATGAATAAGTGTATGCATATTCTCAAACGATAATATATATATATATATATATATATATATATATATATATATATATATATATATATATATATATGTGTGTGTGTGAGAACATACTTAATCATATATTAATATTATTTGTTCCGTCGTTCCGATATGCTGAAGCGCTTAAACGGTAGATTTGTAATATGCGAGAATATACATACGTTTATATTTACATATGAATATCAAGTTCCCCCGTTGCGCCGATACGCGGGATGGTTTTGTAGTAAAAAAATTTGTGGCCCGGATTTGTTTTCGCGTTCTCGATTTCAATATTATTCTCTTTTGAACCTTCTCATATATATATATATATATATATATATATATATATATATATATATATATATATATATATATATATATATATATATATATATATATATATATATATATATATGAACTAGACGTTTACCCGCAATAACGGACCGGTGCTGATATTTTTTTCATAAATTAGTTTTTAGAGGCGATTAGTTCTTTTGCACTATTGGTCGTTTGGTGTTTTCCGAATGTGTATACCTGAACGTATACATAAAAGATGTTGATAAAATATTTGCAAATTGAAAAATATTTAAAAAAAAATTATTAATTTATAAAGAAAGAAGATTTGTCAGTAAGTTTACAATTTATTTTAAAATAAATATATATACCCTTATGAATATCCAAGTACGTTTTATAAGTTCTGTAAGTTCTGTATGGTGTGTTGGAAAGGAAATCAAAAAGGGGATGTACTTCGAATATGTTAGAACAAATTAAACAATGTACTTTGCTTAGTTTGTTTTATGTAAATCATGTTTTTAAATAATGGATGTTTATTGTTTTATTGTAAAATCATGAGTATGTTTTAATATTAGAAAACCATATATACATAAATACGATTCTATTTATTATAGGTCATATATATATTTTTTAAGTTTTTATAGTTTCATTGCATGCAATTCCAGTTTTTTTATTATTATTTTTTTTTCTTTTCTAGAGGGTGTCAACTTTTATTCCATGTAATAATAAGCTTTTGGATAATATACAACGATTAAATAAAGCATAGAAACTGCATGTTGAATAAAATTACAAGAACTTAAACAATTTCTAATTTACGCAACGATCATTGAAGCTTTATCTCTTGACAATTTATACATCCACACGGGAACTATAAGTGTAATTTATAGAGGGACGATAACTATAATTTACAGAGAGACCATTTATGTAATTTACACAACTACTATTTTTATAATTTTAATAACAATCACTGAAGATTTATCTCTTGTTTTATACACAAGTATTTCAATCCCACTCATCAAGTACATCCTCATTGTTTTATAAATTTAATTGTTATTTCTTGGACATGTTACATGTAAGACAATTGTGTGGTATGAAATCTAGAAATGACATTGTACTTTTATAACCTGACCATTAATACCAACGAACTATAAACAACAAATTATCACAAATAGCAATGGAAAACCCCCAACAAGCTTTGAATAACAACCCCTGTGCTACGAATTCAATTTCATTCTTCATGTCTTTTTATCAAAACTCCAAAATACACTCATTGTATATATGTTGTAATAAACGTTTTTTTTATCATAAGTACATATTTAAAAAAATTTCAACTTTTTCATTATTAGGTTTTACTCTATTTCCTATCAACCAACCACCCACGTGGCAGATTGCACTTCTAATTCTAATTACTTTGACATATCAAATTCCTTCGCGAACCAAAAAACACATGTGCTTCATCAGCGGATTCATACCAATTCCAATAATAATTAGAATTTGTCATTTCTAAAAAAGGACATAAAAAACCAAACACTAACATTAACAAATATCACAAAAATTTATTTGAACGCCTTAATCTTTGACTTAAGGCTTCAAATACTTGATTGTGTTTAATATAACACATTACCTACATCCTAAAACAAAAGAGAATAACAAAAAAACAGGTTCATGATGAGAATACAAAGAACCTCTGTCACTCTCTAAACCTAATCAATAAAAAAGTTCGATTTTAGGAATTTTTGTACCAAATGGAGCAACCAATCACATTCAGGCCTTTGTTAACCTCAAGATTTAGGAAAATAAGGTATCCATTTTTGTATATCTTTAGGTACAAAAAATACAATTTGATTAATATCATAAATCAATGCATAAACTCAAATTTTACCTCAAGAGATAAGTGAAAGTACCCGTATATATCATGTAAAGTTCAATATAAAATCCATTTTCCTCTTATAAAGTCCTGATAACCTACTATCATCTAAAGAAAACAGATAACCAAGCATAAAGTAAGTAATACAGGTATGTGTTATGTGTCTGTGGGGGTGAGGAGGGGGGAGGGAGGTCTAGAAAAATGATAACCTGGGTTGTGGTGACTTAGTAAGGCATGTGGAAAATATGGTGGATACTCAACCCCTGTGGCCATGGAGGTTCACCTAAAGTGACTCCACGGCATGAGGCAAGGCCTCATGTTTGCAGCGGGGGATTAGTCGATGCGCGGAAGCTAGCCCGGAAACCCTCGTTAAGGAATGTCACACCCCCAAACTGGAACAGCGGAAACGTTCGGGGGCAGAGGACGTCATGTACACTATCATAATGATGCATAATAGTAAAACAAGCAACAACATCATCCATTGCATTACACATATAGTAAATACAAGTATGTTCTGTGTAAAGTTGTAAGACACCAAAAATATAGTAAATACTTGGATGTTGTTTTCACATGTAAATGGTTAACACAATTTCATTGTGTTCTACTTGTATTCCCCCCCCCCCTAAAAGCATTTAAAAAGCATTTAAAAGTGTATTTGTAGGGGTATGAAGTCACCTGTAGTGAGTGATTCGAATGAAAGATCGATATAGGATGCTAAGTATGCCAAGTGAAGTCTTGAGCACAAACGGATCCTATTAAGCATATAATAACACATATATGTATACAATTAGTGTTCATAACAACTAAAGTGTAAGGGAAACAACCTTAGGAACTAGGAAACACTTTCAAAGAAGTGTTAGAATCACAAATGAATGGTTGAAAGGTGTTCATGGGCAAACAAGGGGTGCTCACGGCCAAACTTATGAGTGTTCACGGCCAAACAAGGGTTCACGGCCAAGAACACTTGAAGTGTTCACGGCCCAAGCTTGATCCTATGAAGGGTTTACAGCCAAAGATGGAGGGTTCACGGTCTTGGGATGGTTCACGGCCCAAGATCCTAAGAAGGGTTCACGATCCTATGAAGGGTTCACGGCCGTGAACTCTTGAAGATCTCGCAAAGAAGGGTTGTATCAAAGGTGGAATCAAATGTTTCAAAGGGACAACAAGAAGATGGATGAGATACTTACGTTTTTGAGGCCTTTAGAAGTGATCACGGTTGAAGATAGTTAAGAGAGAAGTGATGTTCACGGTTGGAGTTTAAACAAGTGAAGAAAAATGATCCAACTCCATATATATGGCATGAGTTCACGACCAAGGAAGAGTTCACGGCCGTGAGCCTAGATATGACCGTGAACTCCTTTTGATGGTGTTTCCGGCTCGATTGTAACTCAATGAACTCAAGTTAAGACTTCCTAACACACAATCCTTGAGTGTACTAGGCTTAGAAACTCTCACACAGACCTTTAACACAACATAAAGGTAACAGAAACAAGTCTGACTTTTGATTGAATTGATTGACTTTACAAGATAGAAATTTTGGGTTGTCACAGGGAAGTTCTATTGGAGCATGAAAACGCTCTACAATGATGAGTGTTTATTAGGTTAGAATATTCCCTTGTATGGAAAGTATATTCCCTCCACTAGTATATAAAGTGGAGGTGAGGGTCATTTGTTTGTAAGAGTACAATATGTAGACATTAGTTTATAGAGAGTTTTGGGTGGGGATTCTCCCCATCCATGAGAGTTGTTATTGTAATATTTTGTATCTCTCTGTTTATCCACTACAGTTTTACTCAGATATTATATTCTTCATTGTTCATACGATTATCTTCTTGATATTATATTTCCACACCAATACAATCGATAAAATGGGTTCCTACAAGTGGTATGAAAGCGAGACCTTGAAGATCTCACAATTAGTTCAAGGGAACGGTCTCGGTTGGTTTATTATCTTGAAGATTTTCGTCTTTTATGAAGCACTTCTCAGCCTTCGCAACTGAAGAATCTTCTGTGAGTTATTTACTGTTTTGTTGGTGATGTTGCTAGAAAAATAAAAATTTTGCTGCTACTGTTCATTTCATTTTTGCTGCTGTTAAATCTATGTTTATAGAGAAAATATCTTTGCTGAAGAAGATGAAGTTTTCGTAAAAAAAGGTGGTGTTTAGATCTTGTTATCCCATGAAAAAAGGTGTTTTCAATAAGAAAAAAAGGAGTTATGGGATAAATGATCCGATTTAGAGGTGTAAATTTTGGAATTTACAAGTCTTTAGTGTGTTTAGGACTCTTATCTCGGAAGTGTACAAGTACTGCAGCATATGGTACAGCTGGTTAATGCATATGTGTCCAAGTGTGTGGTCAAAGGAATGTTAGAGTATGTCTGGCAATAAGGAACATTATTTGTCCTATTTGTTGACTTCTTTATGGGAGAAATATGGGGATGGGACATCTCATGAAGCCTTTCAGCTTTTTGTCACTCTTACATTTTATCGACTAGTGTTGAGTTATGACAAAATGTTCAATTCCGAAATGTTTCCTGTGACACACGGTTTTTCGTAACAGGTGTTATTTTATGAAATATAGATATTATGAAAGGGGTAGGTGAGATAAACCCTAGAAAGGGTTAATTTATAGAAATGTTAATTATTAAAATATTATTGAAGAGTATTGTAGTTCGTGTGATGACGATTCTGTGGATATAAAGTTTGTTGAAAACGGAGTCCGTATGAGAAAGTTATGGCTATTTGAAGTTGAGATGAAAGTAGGATGCTATTATGAGAAAGTCAACGAAAGTCAAGTCAAAGTTCAACCTTTGACCACCACGACGTGAATCATGATTGTCACGACGTGACATTTGACTCTCACGACGTGAGCAAGTGATTCTCATGACGGGAGATGCGAGGAATAGACGAGACACGTGGCGGGAGAGTGCGACGCATGGCAGAACCATGTCTGTACACTGCTCACGATGTGAGAGCTGCCAGAGTATAAAAACGAGTGTTTTTAGTGTCATTTGGAAGGTTCTGGTGCACGTAAGCGAAGCGCTGCCGGGATTCGGTTGCGGGAGATCGTATAAAGTGATTTGTGTTGATATACGGGAGATACGAGGCTTGCGGAGGCATAATTTACCATGTTATTATATAATTGTTTTATACAACATTATTGTTGGGATTGGATAGATTTGATTATATGTTATGTGCATATAATTGTATCCATGATATGGTGCTGTTACGGACCTGTTGGTGAGATTTGTAAGTAAATCTCACGGTAAGATAGCTAGGTGGGATTGTCAGGGTTATAAACCCTAATCTACTGAAATGTCCCGAAATGGTAGATTTGGTTATTGGCTTATGGGGTTAAGCCTAGTATTGATTTATTATTGTATTTAATGAGCTTGGTGACAAATAGTCACGGGGTGTAGTTAAGGGTAAATTATAACAGGTTCTAAGGAACTTGGAAATTGTTGGTTAGGTACGTGTTTGTGGCAGACACGGAAGTTGTATAGGTCAAGGACCGAAGTAGTGTGTTAACAAAGTGATCAGGTGAGTAACACTACTCTAACATCCGTTGTTGTTGGTACCTGCACATTTTGGGATATGTGTATTGGTGTTATTATGACATTATTGTTGGATTAGGTGTCTAAGCCCATAAATATAATTGGTATGTACTTGACCCGATATTAGCATGGTCCTTTTGGGTTGCCTTCACCGGAGCTATTTGATAGGATGGATATTTGAGAAAGAGGTTATTTTTGAATTATTAATATATTATATGAATAATATATTAATTGAGAAATCATATTATTTAATTGGTATTGATCAAGAATTAATTTGGAATTAATTTAGTGATCAAAAGAGACTGATAAAATTTACGTGGACTGATTAGGTAAATCAGTAATACTTATAGTTTGGGCTAATGATCCATGTTGACTAGGATGGACTAAGATTACATGAGAGTCCATGAAGGTTTAGTCTAAAGGGCCTATCAAATGTGAAGAGTCATGGTGAATTATGGTTTACATGTAAGAAACCCTAGGAATTCCACACTATAAAAGTAACCCGTAGCATCCCTAAAATCGGCCACAAGAATTCCAAGGTGAAACCCTAGCCGATATGTGCTTACTAAACTCTCTCTCATAAGCCTCCTTTTGCTTTTGGTGTTTGTAACTTATTAGAGGTATCACACTTGAGATACTAAGCTCTTGAAAGGCCAAAAACTACAAGCTACAACAAAGAGGTATTCATCTAACTAGTTTTAATGTTGTATATCTCCAATTGCTTGCTAGCTAGGGTATATGCTTTGGATAAAATGAAATTGCATGTATAGCTTGAGAAAACTTAGATGAAAAGCATCTAGGGTTGTATGTGCACCATAGGATTGTTATAGTGCTCAAAACCTATCAGTGGTATCAGAGCCTAGGGTGTTTTCTGTTGTATTGATGCAATTGTGTTGTTTTGAAAGCTGAAAAATTTCAATTTTTGGCCTCTGACTGTTGGACTCGACGAGTCCCATCAGGGAACTCGACGAGTTGGTCCAACTCGACGAGTCCATGCCATGAACTCGACGAGTTGGATCATCTGTTTGCAGTTTTTTGAGTTTTTTGGCTAGTTTTGGATTAGGATCATTACAACAAACTGTTTTCACTGTTAAAATTCGATTTTTCTTATAAGGTAATGATTATCCTCATCCAATTGAATGATGATTGTCAAATTTTAAGATAATTATTTGATTTTGTGAAAAACTAATTATTTATAGAATTTGATTTGAATCATCTTGCTATATGAAATTTGTTTAGGTCAATTTTGTGATATAGTTAATTATATGATTAATTTAATTGTTGTCAAATTAAACAAATAGAGTTTTGAAAAGTTTCAAAATTTCCTATCATGTTTTGGAATTTAAAAATTTATTAAAAGGTTTTAATTTTGAAATATTTAATTCTAAACGCTAGAGTTTTAAAAGTGTAAAATTCAACCCTTATACTATTATAATATTAAAAGGTTAATACTTATATATATGTATAAAACAATCAGTCTTAGTGTTAGTAGACCTCATTCACGAAGCTGGTCTATAAGGGGGGTATAAGGAAATTGCCTATAAATGGCGATTGAATGGGTGTCCACTCTCACCCATCGCTCCCTTGACTAGTGGAGGGTCGTTAGCCGAACGGGTAGGATAGGACATTAATTATCATTAAAACGTATAATGATAATTATAAAATTAACTAAATGTTTTTCATAAATTCCCAATCTTAGTTACTTTAGGAAAAATGTGAAAATGGTGCTATTCCATGTAATTGCACTTTGCACCTTGCCAAGTCGTTAGTGGAGCGTGTGTGGTTTACCGGCACACTAATATGGACTAATAAGGGTGGCAAAGGGTAGCTCGATGTTTGTCATAGATCAATGGAGCGTGTGTGGTTAACCGACACATTGATTAGGTGATAAATGACATCGAGAGTACCATGCACATTTGCATGGTTATTCACACCTTGTTTATGATCCACGTGTTGGATTAGTGTCTAAGTCGATAACTATTTTGGTATGTACTTGACCCGATTGTGAGCATGGTCCTTTTGGGTTGCCTTCACCATAGCAATATGTAGGATGAATTAAGGAGAGAAAGGTTTAATTATGATTTATTAATATATTATAAGAATAATATATTAAAGGAGAAATCATATTGGTTAATTAATATTAGTCAAGAATTAATAAAGAATTAATTATGTGGCTAAAAGAGATTAATTAAACTTAGGGGACTGGAATTGTAATTATAGGATAATTGCAATTGGGCTATGGATCACCTTGGAATAATAGGTAGGACGAATTCTATGGGGAAGCCCATTAGAAATCGTCCAAGGCAAGTTCCAGAAGGGGTCCATGGGCTGCTTAGGGCTTAAGCAGTCAAATTAGGGTTTCCTTGTTAGATAACCCTAATTCCCTACCTATTTAAAGAACCCTTGAGACCCAAAAACGTGGCTAAGTCTTCCTTTAGGGTTTCCAGCCGTTTTTGGTGTCTCCTCTCTCCTCCCTCTTCATCCAAGTTGCTTAGTGGTGTTTGTGACTCCATTAGAGGTGCAGCACTTGAGGCACTAAGCTTTCTGAAGCCAAGGAATTGATTGTTATTGCTACATAACAATCAAGGTAAGATCCAAACCCTAGTTTACATGTTTATTTGATTAATTGTATGCTAGATCTAGGGTTTATAAGTCTTGTAGGTTTATTGCATGTTCAAAGTAGAAAAACTAGATCCAAGCAATTAGTGTTGCATGAACACCATAGGAATGTTGTTATGCTCAAAACCCATCAGTGGTATCAGAGCCTAGGTCGTTTTTCTATTGAATAGAAGCATAATTGAACTGCCAAAAATCAAAAATTCGAAAGTTTTTACTGTCTGGAGCAGGAACTCGACGAGTTCTATATGAACTCGACGAGTTGGTAATGAACACGCCGAGTTCTATACTCAACTCGACGAGTTTTCGAGTCTGTTGCCGGATTTTTCGAATTTTTTAGCAGATTTTGCTAAGGATAATTGCCATAACTCGTTTTTATTGCCTAAAATGGATTTTTTATGTTTGGAATGTTTATCATTGTCAAAATTAATGGATTTGGTTAAATATGGATAATATAGGATTATTATTAGATATATATTTGACCTAGTAAGTTTGAATAGTTTCAAATTACTCCCTTTAAGTTTTATAGTTTAAATTTGAACTTAAAAGTTTTGTTTTTGAAATTTAAATAGTTAAACCCTAATGTTTTCAAAAGTTTCAAAACTTGCCCTCAAGTTTTGGAATTTAAAATTTTGATTAAAAGTTTAATGTTGAAATATTTAAATTCTAAACCCTAAGTTTGAAAAAGTTTCAAAACTTGCCCTCAAGTTTTGGATTTTAAAATTTAATTAAAAGTCTTAATTTGAAGTTTTTAAAATCTAAAACTCAAGTACTTTGAAAAGTTCAAATTACACCCTTATGGTTTTATTAATTAATTAAAGTGTATAATTAAAATAGATTTAATAAATCCATAAAGTTTTGGTTTACATTTAATTAAATTAAAAGTAAAATTTATTAAATTAAACCACCTAGTATTTTAAAAGTGTAAAATACACCCTATACTATATATAACATTAAAAGTCTAATATTATATATATGAATGAGTAAACAGTCAGTCTTATCGTTAATAGGCATCATTCACGAAGCTGGTCTATAAGGGGTGTTTAAGGAAATTGCCTGTAAAATGGCGATTGAATGGGTATCCACTCTTACCCACCGCACTCTTGACTAGTGGAGGGTCGTTAGCCGAACGGGTAGGATAGGACGAAACCTTCCATTATAAGTATAATGAAGTACAAAGTAACTAAATGCTTTTACAAATTCCCAAAATTCTAGTTACTTTAGGCAAAATGTGAAATTGTATGCTAATCCATGGAATTACACTTCGTACCCTTGTTAAACGTTAGTGGAGCGTGTGTGGTTAACCGACACACTAATTTGGGATTGACATTGGTAGCGAAGGGTGGCTCGGTGTTTATTGTAGATCAATGGAGCGTGTGTGGCTAACCGGCACATTGATTAGGTGATAGTATCATTGAGTGCATCACGTGATTCGTATGGTTATTCACACCTTATTTGTGATCCTCGGCATCCCAGTCACAAATAGAAGGGCATAATCGAGATTAAACATGCCATTGAAAAGTTCAATGAATCTCCAAAGATCTAGGAGTTTCAATTCATTTAAAACTTAAATTTCTTTTTCGTTTTTCATGGTGGAAATTGGTAAATCGTCATTTACCAACCTTCAAATATTCTACAACTAGATTATGGCATCCCTCTTCTAGGTTGTAGAGTATTGTGTTGCATCCTAGCCTTGATGTTTCATTTGGGTGTTACATCAAGGATTATTTTATCAACTAACTTGATTTTTCTCCCGTTTTGTAGATGTCTAAATCTTACAATGGTCTTCGCAAGTCCCTTGGAACAAGCTTTCCAAATGAAGATGACGTTCCACGATACGATCAAGGAAATGAGAGTCATGCTTCACTTCCTCCACCTCCTCCAATTAATCTCCCTAACCCACAAGTTCAAAGGCTTGAAAAGTTCAAGCTCACTCAAGCCCTTTTAGCAAGTAAACACGAAGATGGAAAACCTGTGTGTGCACACATCTTAGAGATGAAGTCACACATTGATAGGTTAAGGATGATGGGTGTCGATATCTCATAAATGTTGGCTGTTGACTGGGTTCTTCAGTCACTTCCTGAATCATATAATGAGTTCGTTAGAGAGTACTATATGATGGACCATGACGTGACCCTCATTGATTTGACCTATTTGCTTATAGCTACTGAATCAGAAATGATTTGGCATGATGATCAAGCAAATTTGTCTGGCAAATCAAACTCCCAAACTTCAATGGACATTGAAAATGGTGACATTGGAAATCCGGAAAAGGTAAATTCTGAGATATTTCCTTGTGCCATTCCAAAAGAGTCCATCTGCTTCTACTGCCAAGAGAATGGGCATTGGAGACGAAGCTGCCCTGTTTACCTGAGAGATCTAAGAGATGGGAGAGTCAAGACGTATGGCTCTACTTCAGGTAAAATCCATTAAGTAACTCTATAAGTTCCTATTTTTGATTCTTAATACATGATGTGATAAGATTACATTTTGATGTTTTTCAGGATCGAAGAAAAGAAAGGAAACTTAAGGAAGAAGCTTGCTGAATCTGATCACGAAGAAATGGATTTCGATCGCATGGATTCAAAGATCGGATTTTTGAGCTGCTACTTTAGAGTTAAGGTAGATTTCTAAGAAATATGTAATAGCATAGTTTTTCAGTTGAATTGCATTGTAAGGACAAAGTTTTTCCGCAATAAAATAAAATTTGTTTTTGTCTTATTTATTTATCCTTACATTGGCATGTATGAAAAGTTGATGTTTGAATGTTTCTTCTATTAGCAATAATGGATTTGATTCTTAATTGTGTTATTTGTGGAAATGTCGAGAATTTACCAAATAGGGAGAGTTTCTCATCACCCAAGTTTCAATTGGACAGAAACTTGGAAACATGCAAACTGCATTGTGTGATGAATGAGAAACTTCATATTTGAAAAATTAGACTAATTCCTTGACAAAGTGTCAAGTGAAGGACTAAGAGATCGAGTACACTAGGTTGTGCGTCGATCAAGTCCACCACAAGAGTAATAAAGATATTCGTCATGATTTACTAAAGTTTAGTAAATATGGTTATACTTATAAGATTGAGTATAATTCTAAGTTGATTGAAAGAGTTTCAATCAATAGCAGAACGAATAAGAAGAATCTAGAAGGTAGAAAGATAAAAGTTTCTCTATTCTAAGAAGAAGGAAGAGTAACTTTTATTGTGTTTTATTATAGGTCTTAATGATTAAGAACCATGTCTCAATTGATCCTCTAAGTGAGTCTTAGTGTAATTACATGTCTAAGAAGAGGAATCGAGAATTGTAGAAATGGTTAAATCAAGAAGTCAATCATACTTCGTTCCAATATCAAGTCTTAAAGTCTAAGATTGTGACTTGAGTGACAAGTCTAAAGAAGGTTTATGGCACTCATCAAATGTGGAATTTGGAAAAGTTTTCATATTCTTGCACATTTGAAATTGGTAAGTTGTGATGTCTTGGATAAGTCAAAGACCAACTAAGACCAATTGTGTGAAGTGTTAAGCTTGATAAGAAGCTACACTAACTCTTGAATATTTGTTTGTGAAGAAATGTTTCTTGACAAGAGAACCTTATATGTCAAGGAGTCAATGGGAGTCTTAATGGTCTTGAAAAGGTTCAAGAATAAATCAAGAATAAACCTAATTGATCATCACTAGCACACGACTTGAGGTTTGTAACCTATCGTGGATGACAATTTTGTTTTCTGCGCTATTCCAGTTAAGTTAGTTATGCTTCTGAGTTCTATGAGTTCTCATCTGTATGCATAGAGGCAAGCACCTTGATCAATGGAAGGTACATTGATATGTAAGGGTGAGTTGCTAAACTACTTGGAAGACATGGTGGGCACTCGTGTTACCATGAGACAAGAAATCAAGATTGAGAAAGTTCAGTCCATATGTTTTGGATTTGTCGCAAACCTTCGTTTTGGCAAATTCACATGGATAGGAACACATACACCATAAAATCTAAGTGACATAAGGTTTCCCTCCTTCATGAAAATGATTGTGAGGAAATGCTTTCACTAAGAGAGATTTTAAGAAGATAGCAATTGTGAAAATTGTATTCTCAAATTCGATTATGATTACGGCATCCCTCTTCATAGTTTGAATTGTGAGATTTAGCAATTAGTCTGAACATTTGGGACTTAGTTCTGAATTTGTCTAGACACACATATGAGCTTTCTAAGGCAAAGGTGTATGAGTTTAAGAAGCTTAGATAAAGGCTTATCAAAGCATCATGTATTTAGAAATATGAACTTAAGGAATTCAATAAGCATTGTTTTCTGGAAGTTCAGATGTTTTCTAGATATATGTCAAAGCTAGTGGGAGTATAAGTGTTATGCTTGTATTGTAATAATCATCGTGTTAGTGGGAGCATGATTATTATTTCAAGTATTGCGAGTTAGCAATATTAATTATAGAAAACAAAGATTAACTTTGCAAAGCTGTAGGGGTTAAAAAGTTGTTTTGCTATAATTAAGGGAGAGAATATTATACTTCGTTTCAATATCTAAAGTTTAGATTGAGAAATTTTAATAAATTTAGTCAAAGGATACATAGTGTGTTCTCAAATTTCGATTATGATTACGTCATCCCTCTTCATAGTTCGAATTGTGAGAACGTGACACATAAAATATTATGACAGAAGATTGATAAAGTATCATATCTTTATGTAAGACATTATGCATCGTGTCCCATACGCTTAGGGTATAGGATCGATTGCAAATGCTATAATATTTGACCATTCTAATATTTTCCAAATGCCTAGGGCATTAAGAGGGAAAAAGGGACTAGAACTGGATTTGACTAAAATAATTAAACAATTATCAAAGGACGATCTAAGGTTCGCCAAGGAATTGTTGCTTGTGAGTAGTTGGAAGTATAGTACTAGATGGACTATATTGACAATATTATGAATAGATAAGATTCTATTAAGAATGAGTTGTCATATGGAAAATATGGAAATGTTTCCATTAATGGGAGTTGGATATTAAGAAATATGTCTAGATTAGAAACTTTTATGCGAGAAGGATGTTCAAAGGAATGTACTTTGAGTGAGAGACATCACATCTATATAATTGTTTTGTAACAATTTCTGATAGAGTACCTTGTGATTTCATTGGCCGAGTCTTTGTGACTTTTATGTTGTGACTTCACGAAAGGATCGTTGCATAAAATGTTAGAATCTGACATATTCTAAAAGTGGCAAGAATTTTGTATTCTTACGCTAATGATAAGGATTGGGAATTGTGAAATGAGTTTCATAGGAAATGTTTTTCAATTGATATATTTCACAAAGTAAGGATCATAGGAAATCAAAGTGTGCATGCTTGGAGCATGGGACAATTGTGGTTATAATTCGAGTAATAAGTTGATTTTCTGAAACAGTAAGCAATGAATAATGAGTAATCAATATGGTGTTTAAATAAAAGTGTTTTTATTTTTGCTCAAAAGTTTTGGGGCCATATAGGATTAATATTATTATTGTGTTTCATTTTGCATGTTTTGACTTCCAAAATAACTGGGTTATTCGAACCTCCACAGTCGGTCATACGTTGGAAGTAGGGATGAAGGAAGACTGTCGTGAATCTGTCTGTAGATTGCCTAAGTGTTTAGACATAGCACAAGTTTGCTGCAGAGTTCATGAGTGCCTTAATAAGATTAGAGTATTGGATCAAACCCACGCTCACTTGAATCACTTCATGGTTTTTATCATGAGTAATTGTGAGACGATAACATTGTATATTCTTGAAACCGAGACGTGTGAGTTGTTATTTGCTGGTCGGTTGCACATTGATGATAAGTAAACGCACCAGTAACTTGGTGTTATAAAACTTATTGTTGTGTGTGATTCGATTAGTAGGTGCAAGCAAGCATTTGACTCGAAGTAAACGCACCAGTAACTTTGTGGGACCCTCGATGATTTAGTGATGACACCTAAGCGCTTGGCCAAGCCGGGACTAAGTTGATGTGTTCAATTATAGTCCGTTGTCAGTCGTCATAAATCGGAAGTCGAGAAACAATATGGAGAGAATGATTAAAAATTCATGTCTCGCGTCTATACGATATATTGAGAATGGAGGAATATATGATCCCTTATCTAAACGACACGCGTATCTGATAAGATCAGAGTTGACAGCGGATTTTGAAAGCTACGATTGCTGATCAGGTTCTGAAGTTATGCAAAATAGTTATTAGACTTATCCAAGTGGGAGACTATTGGATTAGTGTCTAAGTCCATAACTATTTTGGTATGTACTTGACCCGATTGTGAGCATGGTCCTTTTGGGTTGCCTTCACCATAGCAATATGTAGGATGAATTAAGGAGAGAAAGGTTTAATTATTATTTATTAATATATTATAAGAATAATATATTAAAGGAGAAATCATATTGGTTAATTAATATTAGTCAAGAATTAATAAAGAATTAATTCTGTGGCTAAAAGAGATTAATTAAACTTACGGGACTGGAATTGTAATTATAGGATAATTGCAATTGGGCTATGGATCACCTCGGAATAATAGGTTGGACGAATTCTATGGGGAAGCCCATTAGAAATCGTCCAAGGCATGTTCCAGAAGGGGTCCATGGGCTGCTTAGGGCTTAAGCAGTCAAATTAGGGTTTCCTTGTTAGATAACCCTAATTGCCTACCTATTTAAAGAACCCTTGAGACCCAAAAACGTGGCTAAGTCTTCCTTTAAGGTTTCCAGCCATTTTTGGTGTCTCCTCTCTCCTCCCTCTTCATCCAAGTTGCTTAGTGGTGTTTGTGACTCCATTAGAGGTGCAGCACTTGAGGCACTAAGCTTTCTGAAGCCAAGGAATTGATTGTTATTGCTACATAACAATCAAGGTAAGATGCAAACCCTAGTTTACGTGTTTATTTGATTAAATGTATGCTAGATCTAGGGTTTATAAGTCTTGGAGGTTTATTGCATGTTCAAAGTAGAAAAACTAGATCCAAGCAATTAGGGTTGCATGAACACCATAGGAATGTTGTTATGCTCAAAACCCATCACCTCGGTATCCCAGTCACAAACTCGAAGGGCATAATCGAGATTTAAACATGCAATTGAAAAGTTCAATGAATCTCAAAGAACTAGGAATTTCATAAAACTTAATTCTTTAAATTTTTTAGTTTTGGGTGGTGAAATTGGTAAATCGTCATTTACCTACCTTCAAATATTCTGCAATTGGATTATGACATCCCTCTTCGGAATTGTGGAATATTGTGTTGGGTCCTAGCCTTAATATTTCATTTGGGTGTTATATTAAGGAATTTCTATCTAATGAAACTTGTCTTTCTTTTCAGATTTCTACTTCAAACAACGCTTCAAACTCAAAATCTTCCAGCTCTTTCTCCCCCATGAACTTATGTGGGAGGGTCATTTTGGATGGGTCGAATTTCAGTGACTGGATTCGAAACATTCGCATGGCGATTCGATACGAGGAAAAGGAATATGTCCTCGACAAAGAGCTAAAGGAGATTGATGAAGAAACTGCTACTCCTGAGCAACTGGCTGAGTAGAGGGCTCATGAGAAGGATGAGGCAAAGGTGTCGTGCATCATGCTAGCCACTATGACTTTTGAGCTTCAGAAGTCCTACGAGGACTTCTGGCCTTTCGAGATGCACCAAGACATGATGGAAAGGTACCATCAGAATGGTCGACAAGAAAAGTATGAAATCATTGCCTCCATGATAACAGAAAAAATGAAGGATGGAGAGTCCATCATGGCCCACTTGCAAAAGATGCATAGATATGTGGACCGCTTGCTAAAGTTGAATGTCAATTTTGACGAAGAGTTGACTATCGAAATTATCCTACACTCTTTACCTGCTTGTTATGATCAGTTACGAATGACTTATGATATGAACAAGGAGGAAGTCACTCTAAGCAAGCTTCAAGGCCTTCTGACAACTGCTGAAAGTAGTTTAAAAGGCAAGTCTGTTGTACCCACTCCTACTGCTGCTGCCCCAGTCCTGGCAATTAAACATGGTAAAGGGAAGAAAAGGAAAGCTCCTTAAAAGAATTACAAGGAAAAGTCTCGTGATGGATCCTCTTCTAGTGGGTCCAAAGGTGGTTCTGCTACTCCCTCATCCTATCCAAAGGAAGCAGAGTGCTTCCATTGTCATGAAAGAGGGCATTGGAAACGAAGTTGCCCAAAATACTTGCAGGACATTAAGGATGAGAACATAAAGCCCACCTTCGCAGGTATTTACACTATTCAATCTAACAACTCATCACATGCTAGTTCTTGGGTCCTTGATACAGGATGTGGTTTTCACATTCGTTCTGATTTGCAGGGTCTAAAAGGAAGTAGGGATGTGGAGCACGGGAAAATGAACTTGATCATTCGGAATAGGAAAGTGTCGCCTTTCACCAAGATTGGAGTTTATTCTTTATTTCTTAGTAATGGGTTAGGGCTAGATTTAAACAACTGTTGCTACTCGTCAGATATGGCGAGAAACATTATTTCTTTTCATGGTTTATATAAACAAGGTTTTAGATTTTCATATAATAATGAAATTGGTTCTATTAATGGTTTTTATAATGATAAATTTTATTTTGACGCATTGCCTTGTAATGGTATATATGAAACTGTGATGGTTGTAGACAACTTAGGAAATAATGCTTGTGGTATTGTTGTCTTGGACATGTCAACAAGAAGTGCACAGCCCAACTCCAAAAGGATGCAGTGTTGGAGTCATTTGACTTAAAGTCGGATGACACATGCGATTCTTATTTGCTTGGAAAGATGACCAAGTCACCTTTCACTGGTACTTGTGAAAGAGGTGAGGGTTTGTTGGATCTCATACACACCGATGTATGTGGGCCCTTCAGATCCGCCAGAAGGGATGCTAACCGCTTCTATGTAACCTTTACCGATGATTATAGTAGATATGGATATGTCTACTTAATCAAGCACAAATCGGAAACCTTTGAAAATTTCAAAGAGTTTAAACAAGAAGTGGAGAATCGATTGGGCAGGAAGATAAAGATGCTCTGATCCGATCGAGGTGGTGTGTATCTTAGTATTGAGTTCCACGACTATCATAAAGAATGTGGAATTGTTTCACAATTGACGCCACCTAGGACACCGCAGCTTAATAGTGTGGCTGAGAGGCGCAATCGAACCTTGTTGGACATGGTTCGTTCCATGATGAGTCGAGCTTCGTTACCTATCTCATTTTGGGGGTATGCCTTAGAGACTGTCGCCCATATCCTTAATCTAGTCCCAACTAAGAAGGTTGCCAAAACACCTCTCCATCAAAGTGCTCGGCAGGAAAGGTATGAAATCATTGCCTCCATGATCTCAACCAAAATGAAGGATTAAGAGTCCATCACGGCCCACTTGCAAAAGATGCAAAGGTTTGTGGACTGCTTGCTGAAGTTGAATGTCAACTTCGATGAATAGTTGGCCATTGACATTATCCTACACTCTTTGCCTTCTTGTTATGATCCGTTTCGTATGACTTATCATATGAACAAGGAGGAGGTCACTCTAAGCAAGCTTCAATCCCTTCTGAGAACTGTTGAAAGTAGTTTAAGAGGCAAGTCTGTTGTACCCACTCCTACTACTGCTGCCCCTGTCTTGGAAATTGGACATAGGAAGGGAAAGAAGAGGAAGGCTCCTTCTAAGAGCCACAAGGGAAAGTCCCATGACGGATCCTATTCCAGTGGGACCAAAGTTGGTTCTGCTAAACCCTCTTCCAATTCAAAGGAAGTAGAATGCTTCCATTGTCATGAAAATGGGCACTGGAAACGAAGCTGCCCTAAATACTTGCAGGACATAAAGGATGGGAAGATCAAGCCCACCTTTGCAGGTATTTATACTATTCTGTCTAATAACTCATCACATGCTAATTCTTGGGTCCTTGATACAGGATCTGGTTTTCACATTTGTTCTGATTTTCAGGGTCTAAAAGGAAGTACGGATGTGGATCACGGGAAGATGAACTTGATCATGGGGAATAAGAAAAAGTCGCCTGTCACCAAGATTGAATTTTATTCTTTATTTCTTAGTAGTGGGTTAAATTTAGAATTGAATAGTTGTTGCTACTCGTCTGATACAGTGAGAAATATTATTTCTTTTCATGGTTTGTATGAACAAGGTTTTACTTTTTCATTTAATAATGAAATTTGTAGTATTAATGCTTATTATAATGGTAAATTTTATTTTGAATCATTGCCTTGTAATGGTATATATAAAACTGTGATGGTTGTAGATAACTTAGGAAATAATGTGTTGCATATCGATTCGTCCAATGGTTTGGATAAAGCATGCTTATGACATTGTCGTCTTGGACATGTCAACCAGAAGCACATAGCCCAACTCCAAAAGGATAGAGTGTTGGAGTCATTTGACTTAAAGTCAGATTACACATGTGAATCTTGTTTACTTGGAAAGATGACCAAGTCACCCTTCACTAGTTCGTATGCAAGGGGTGAGGGTTTGTTGGATCTCATACACACCGATGTGTGTGGACCCTTCAGATTCGCCACAAGGGATGCTAACCGCTTCTATGTGAATTTTACTTATGATTACAGCAGATATGGCTATATCTACTTAATCAAGCATAAGTCAGAAACCTTTGAAAAGTTCAAATAGTTTAAACAAGAAGTGGAGAATCAGCTGGGCAGAAGGATAATGATGCTCCGATCTGATCGAGGTGGAGAGTATACTAGAATCGAGTTCCACGACTATCTTAAGGAATGTGGAATTGTTTCAAAATTGACGCCACCTAGGACACCACAGCTTAATGGTGTGGCTGAGAGGCACAATCGAACCTTGATCGACATGGTTCATTCCATGATGAGTCGAGCTTCGTTACCTATCTCATTCTAGGGGTATGCCTTAGAGACTGCCACCCATATCCTTAATCTAGTCCCAACTAAAAAGGTTGCCAAAACACCTCATGAAATGTGGACAGGGAAGGTTTCCTTGTTAGCACATATCAAGGATTTGGGTTGCGAGGCTTTCATAAGATGAGAGACTCACGACAAGCTCGAACCTCATAGTGAGTGTTGTATTTTCATCGGCTACCCACAGAAATCCTTTGGATATTTGTTCTATAGACCTAGTGAGAACGTGGTCTTCGTAGCACGAAGGGGTGTCTTTCGTGAAAGAGACCTCATATGCCAAGAATATAGTGGGAGGCAAATTGACCTTGAATAGCTTCAAGAGTTAAGTGATGAAGGAACCTCTAACACTAGCACTCAACCTGAGGATGAGACTCCTGTTAAACCAGTTGACCGATCCTTACCTCTGAGACGTTCCAGTAGAGTTAGTGTTCCACCTGTGTTATATGGTTTTCATATAACAAGTAAAGGTGATATGTTTATCAGTGATAGCACACTGGTAAATTTGGATGAACCTAACAACTACAAGGAAGCCATGGCGGACCAAGAGTCTACAAAGTGGAAAGAGGAGATGGACAGGGAGATTCAGTCTATGTATGACAATCAAGTTTGGAACTTGGTTGACAATGTAACAGGTCGTAAGACGGTCGGGTGCAAGTGGAGCTTCAAGAATAAGACTGACATGGATGGGAAAGTACACACATATAAGCCGCGATTGGTTGCGAAGGGCTTTACTCAAACTCCTCGAGTTGACTATGACGAGACCTTCTCACCAGTAGCGAAGATCAAATCTATAAGGGTTATGCTAGCCATAGTTGTTGGATTAGGTTTCTAAGCCATAACTATATTTGGTATGTACTTGACCTGGTTGTAGCATGGTCCTTTTGGGTTGCCTTCACCAAAGGAACATGACTGGATGAATAATGGAGAAAGAGGTTAATTGAATTAAGGGGTCAATATTGTAATTATGTGATAGTTGGAATATGGGCTGAGGATCCCTAAAGATAAGGGTGGACGAAATCTTATGGATAGCCCATAAGTATTCGTCCAAGGCTAGGGTTCTGGAATGTTCCTATGGGCTGCTTAGGGCTTAAGCAACTTGATTAGGTATTTGAATGAAACCCTAATTCTTCAGCTATATAAGGACACCCTTGGCATCCATTTTTCGGCTACCACAACCCTAGAAGGTTTCATTGAGCTGAAGATAGCTTCCTCCCTCTCTCTCTTGCATTCTCCAATTGCTTTGGTGTTTGTGATCTACTAGAGGCATCACGTTTGAGGTGCTAGGTTCTCAAAAGCTCAAGATCTTCAAGCTTCAATTGAAAGGTAACATTCTTACTAGTTATTTATGTTGATTTCGAGTTTTGTTGTATGCTAGTTTAGGGTTTGTAAGCTTTGGATAATTATTGCAAGTACAAATAGAAAAACTAAATCCAAAGCTTTAGTGTTTGCATGTGCACCATATGATTGATGTTTTTCTCATAACCCAACAGTGGTATCAGAGACTAGATCGTTTTTCTTTTGTATTTGATGCATTGCTAATTTGTTCAAAGCTTAAAAAATTGAAAATTTGTGCCTCTGACTGATGAACTCGTCAAGTCACCTGATGAACTCGACGAGTCCAATCAGTGACTCGGCGAGTCGGGTCGTCTGGTGGCTGATTTTTTGGGATTTTGACTGAAATTGAATTACGATAATTACCAAAACCGTTTTTGACTGATAAAATCCGATTTTTTCAATAAGGTATTGATTATCCTAATTCAATTCAAAGATAATTGTCATAAATAAGATAATTAATTGTTTTATGATAAATGTTGATTATTTGTATTTTGATTTGAATTATCTTGTCAAGAAAATAGATTAGGTCAAATTATGTGATAAAGATTAATAATATGATTAATTAATTATTTTTCAAATTTGATCTAAAAGACGTTTTGAAAAAGTTTCAAAACTTGCCCTCAAGTTTTGGAATTTAAATTTTTGATTAATAGTTTTAATTTTGAAATATTTAAATTCTAAACCCTAGAGTTTTAAAAGTTAAAATTCAACCCTTATATTATTGTAATATTAAAAGATTAATAATTATATATATATATATATATATATATATATATATATATATATATATATATATATATATGTGTGTGTGTGTGTGTGTGTGTATAACATAATCTAGTCTTACCGTTAGTAGTCCTCATTCACGAAGCCGATCTATAAGGGGGGGGGGGTATAAGGTTGTTGCCTATAAAATGGCAGTTTAATGGGTGTCAACTCTCACCCACCGCTTCCTTGATTGGTGGAGGGTCGTTAGCCGAACAGGTAGGATAGGGCAACCAATTCACCATTAATAAGTATAATGATTATATAAAGTAACTAAATGTTTTTATAAATTCCCAATCTTAATTACTTTAGGAAAAATGTGAAAATGTATGCTATTCCATGAAATTACACTTTGCACCTTGCCAAGGCGTTAGTGGAGCGTGTGTGGTTAACCGACACACTAATTTGGGACTAGCAAAGGTGGCTAAGGGTAACTTGATGTTTATCATAGATCAATGGAGCATGTGTGGTTAACCGGAAAATTGATTAGCTGGTAAATGACATCGAGAGTACCAAGTACATTTGCATGGTTATTCACACCTTTTTTGTGATCCTCGGTATCCCCGTCACAAACTTGAAGGGCATAATCGAGATTTAAACATGCCGTTGAAAAGTTCAATGCATCTGAAAAGAATCTATAAATTTCAATTCTTTTAAAACTTAAAATCATTTTTTGTTTTTCATGGTGGAAATGGGTAAATCGTCATTTAACTACCTTCATCTTATTTGCAATTAGATTACGGCATCCCTCTTCTGAATTGTAAATAATCATGTTGGGTCCTAGCCCTAATTTCTCATTTGGGTGTTTAATTGGGGATTATTATCTAATTAAAACTTTGTTCCTTTTCTATTTCAGATGTCTACTGAAAACAACAACGCTTGTGGCTCGACCCCTTATGGCTCATTCTCACTCATGAACTTGTGTGGGAGGTTGATATTTGATGGGACCAATTTCAATGATTGGATCCGCAACATACGCATGGTCACCCGCTACAAGGACAAAGAGTATGTTCTCGATAAGGAGATGAAGGAGGCAATGTGAACACTGCTACTCCTGAAGAAATTGCTGCCTACAAAACTCATGAGCGAGATGCTACAAAGGTTCATTGCATCATGCTCGCGACAATGACTACTGAACTCCAAAAGTCCTACGAGGAGTACTATCCCTACGAGATAAACCAAGATTTGATGAAAAGATACCATGAAAGTGCCAGGCAGGAGAGGTGTGAGATCATCGCCTCGATGATCACAACCAAAATGAAGGATGGAGAGTCCATCACGATCCACTTGCAGAAAATGCAGAGATTCGTGGACCGCTTGCTGAAGTTGAATGTCAACTTCGATGAGGAGCTGGCCATAAATATCATTCTTCACTTGTTGCCTCCTTGTTATGACCAGTTTCGTATGACCTATCATATGAACAAGGAGGAGGTCACTCTGAGCAAGCTTCAAGGCCTGCTAATGACTGCTGAGAGTAGTCTGAAAGGCAAATCTACTGCATCTACTCCTACAACTGTTGCCCCTGTCTTGGCTATTCGGCAAAGGAAAGGAAGAAGAGGAAGGCTCCTTCTAAGAGCCACGAGAGTAAACCCCATGATGGATCCTCTTCTAGTGGGACCAAAGCTGGTTCTGCTACCCGCTCTTCTAACCCAAAAGAACCAGAGTGCTTCTACTGTCATGACAAAGGGAATTGGAAACGAAGTTGCCCAAAGTATCTACAGGACATCAAGAACGGGAAGATAAAGCTCTCCTTCACAGGGTCTAAGAAGAAGTAGGGATGTGGAGCATAGGAAGCTGAACCTGATCATGGGTAATAGGAAAGCGTCGCCTGTCACCAAGATTGGAGTTTACTATTTAGTGCTTAGTAGTGGGTTAGGTTTAGATTTAAATGATTGTTGCTACTCGTCAGAAATGGCGAGAAACATTATTTCTTTTCATTGTTTGTACAGACAAGGTTTTAGATTTTTGTTTAATAATGAAATTGGTTCTATTAATGCTTTCTTGAATGGTACTTTCTGTTTTGAAGCATTGCCTTGTAATGGTGTATATGAAACTGTGAATGTTGTAGACAACTTAGGAAATAATGTGTTGCACATTGATTCGTCCAATGGTTTGGACAAAGCATGCTTGTGGCATTGTTGTCTTGGACATGTCAACAAGAAGCACATAGCCCAACTCCAAAAGGATGGAGTGTTGGATTCATTCGACCTCAAATCGGATGACACGTGCGAATCTTGTTTACTTGGAAATATGACCAAGTCACCCTTCATTGGTACTTGTGAAAGGGGTGAGCGTTTATTGGATCTCATACATACAGATGTATGTGGACCCTTTAGATCCACAAGGGATGCGAACCGCTTCTAAGTGACTTTTACCGATGATTATAGCAGATATGGGTATATCTACTTAATCAAGCACAAGTCAGAAACCTTTGAAAAGTTCAAAGAGTTTAAGAAAGAAGTGGAGAATCAGCTGGGCAGGAAAATTGAGATGCTCCAATCCGATCGAGGAGGTGAGTACCTATTGGAACCTGAAAGTGAACCTCTAGGAATCCTAAATCCTTTTTTCAATTCCGAAGTCAGCTGTAGTTCCAAAGTGAATTCTGCTTCGGAATCTGTTAGTGTCCGGACCTGATGTTAAGTTGGTGATGTGAAGAAAGAGAGTGAAGGCATTCCGGAATGAACCTTATGTTCGGAATGTTTTCTGTTCCAGAATCCGTATTTTGTCTTTATGCATTAAATGTATTTGTCTTTTCTTTGATTCAATTACTCATAGGACTTAGCTTTATTTGTCAACACGGATATTCAGAGTGTCAGATGTAACTCTTTTATCCAGGCCTATGTTTGTAATCAGTTAGTACCATGGTTCTTGTACTCCTATTTAAATGAGCATTCAATGTTAAATCAATAGACGGGTTTGTTCAAACTTTTTAGCAATATCTCATTTACTTCCCTCTCTCTTCAACATTCCCTTTGTTCTTCATTTATTAACTTTACTTTGATCTTTATTCTCATTCTTCATTTATGGCTTGAACATTTGTTGAATACATTAACTCAGACTTGACTGGTCTATCCAGACTTGACTGGAATATTCATTAGTAAGTAGACATTGATCTTAACGTGTTATCTCAAGGTTTGAGTTTTCAAACCTTGTCCCTGCGCATCAGATCATTTTGTTCTCTCAATTGGTATCAGAGCTTGAGTGGTAGTCCTTTGAATCCATAAAATCAGATTATAGTTGGTTTGAAATTACCTTGGTATTTCAACCATTTCTGTGTTAAGGATAAAAGTTCTTCTATATACCACTTTTGCTTGAAGATATATTAACTTCAATGGCTGCTTCTAATCCTCAACAAATGATTTCAATGCAAATCGCAAATAGTGTGGGTGGCCCTACACGTGCCCCACTGCTAGTTGTGGAAGAATATGATCACTGGAAAGTTGGAATGGAAATATTTTTACTAGCTAAAGAGAAAGGTGAAGAGATTTGGAGATCATTCAAAGAAGGTCCTCATGTTCCTGCAAGAACGGTTGTGAGAGATGTTGCTGCTCAGCTTATGGGTCAAGATGAGACTCGTCCAGCTCCTCTAACTGCAGATGATATTGAGAAGCTGCATGCTGATCAAGTTGCTTTCTCAAAAATGGTGTTTGGTGTTCATTCTTCACTTTTTGAGCACATGAAGTTGTGTAAATCAGCAAAAGAGAATTGGGACACTCTCCAAGACCTGATTGAAGGTTCGAAAAACATGAAAGACAAGCGTCTCACCTCAGTTGTCAAATTTTTTTTTGAGAACTTCACTACTACTCCTGGTGAATCAGTGGCCTCAGCCTCTAACCGTTATCGAATCATAGTCAACAACATGACTGCTCATGGGATTGTCCGAACTCCCTTGGAGTACAATCTCAAGTTCATAAACAGTCTCGGTAAAGGATGGGGAAATGTGAAATCTTGTCTCCAAAGTAATGGTTCTTTGAAAAAGTTAAAGCTTTATCAACTTTTTGATGAACTTCAAGGACATGAATCGAATGTTGCTCAAACTATCAGGGAACTCTCCAGAGGTCCTCTTGCTCTTGTCAGTTCCTTTGAACCTACCATAGGGTGTTGTAGATGCGAAGTACCCTAATAGAGTGTGTAAGCTTGAGAAATCCATTTATGGATTAAAGCAAGCATCTCGCAGATGGAATCTTTGTTTCGATGAGAAAGTCAAAGAGTTTGGTTTTTCGAGAAGCGAGGATGAGTCCTGCATATATGTCAAGGCTAGTGGGAGTATAGATAGCTTTCTGGTATTGTATGTGCATGACATACTACTTATAGGAAATAACGTTCCAACCTTCCAATAAGGTAAGTCCTGGCTTGGGAAGTGTTTCGCTATGAAGGACCTCGGGGAAGCTGCTTACATTATAGGGATAAGGATATTGAGAAATAGGAGTAAAAGACTAATAACACTTAGTCAAAGTACCTACTTGGACAAGGTGTTGAAACGTTTCCACATGGAGAATTCCAAGAAAGGGGAATTGCCTATCCAGAGCAATACCAAACTGAGTAAGACTCAGAGTCCAAGTACCGATGCCGAAATAGCAGAAATGAGTCGAGTACCATATGCTTCTGCTGTTGAGTCGAGTACCATATGCTTCTGCCGTTGGCTCGAGCATGGTTAGTCGATATCAAGGGAATCCTGGTAGAACTCACTGGATAGCAGTAAAGAACATTCTTAAGTACCTGCGCAGGACTAAGGACTGGGTCCTTACCCTCGGTGGGGGTGATGACTTGAGAGTGACAGGGTATAGTGATGCCAACTTTCAGACTGATAGAGATAATTTCCGCTCTCATTCGGGCGGGGTATTTACCCTGAATGGAGGAGCAGTAACATGGAAAAGTTCCAAACAGGAGACTGTAGCTTATTCAACGTGCAAATCAGAGTACATAGCATCAAGCGAAGTGTCGAAGGAGGCAATATGGCTAAAGAACTTCATCAGAGACCTTGGAGTTGTACTAGCTGTAAAGGAGCCTATGGAGATTTTCTGTGACAACGAAGGTGTGGTCGCCATAACCAAGGAACCAAGGGATCATCGCAGATCCAGGCACATCGACAGAAAATATCACTTCATAAGACATCGAGTTGAAGAGGGACTCCTCGTAGTGAAGAGGGTATCGTCATAGGATAACCCAGTAGATCCCCTTACGAAGGGACTGAGTAGGGTTAAGCATTTGCAGCATGTTAAGAGCATTGGCTTGAGGGACGATATTAGTTTTAGTGATTAGATAGGCAGTTAGAAACGTGTAATAAATAAATGTAATTGACATTTGATGATTAAGTAATAATAGTTTTATTTATAAGTAAAGTGTACTGTCTTCTGTGAATTATTTATTTTATGTTTCACTTTTTGTATGTTTTGACTTCCAGAATAATGTGATTATTCAAACTATCCACAGTCAATCATACTTTGGAAGTAGGTTAGGAAGTCAGACTGCCATGAATTGGCTTGTAGATTGTCTAAGGTGTTTAGACATAGCAAAAGTTTGCTACAACATTCATGAGTGCTCCTGAAATAAGATTTGAGTATTGGATTAAACCCACGCTCACATGAAACACTTCCTGAAATTTATCACGAGTGATTGTGAGACGATAATATCGTATAGTCTTCAAACCAAGATATATGAGTTGTTGATTACGACTTGGTTGTGCATTGATAGTACGAAAACACATCGGTAACTTAATGTTATAAAACGTGTTGTTGTGTATAATTTAACAAGTAATTAGTACAAGCATATCAGTCGAAGTTTATCTGTTCCTTATATCCTAAGAGGATTAAAAGCGATATCATGGGGCCCTCGATGATTTTGTTTTAACTTATGTGTTGGGCCCGGTCAGGACTCAATTGATGTGTTCAATTAAGTTCTATGTCAAACAATGTAGAAATCGGGAAACAAACTGTTGGACAATAAGTATGACTTTATTCGATGTCCTTGTCCTCACGATATCTTGAAGAATAGAGGATTATATGATCCCTTATCTAAAGGACGCGGCATTGACTAGGTCAGAGTTCGACAGCGGCTTTTGAGAACTATGACTGCTAATCGGTTTTTGAAGTTGCATTGGAATTTATAGTTACTAGACTTATCCAAGTGGGAGACTGTTGGCTTAGGTGTCTAAGCCCATAACTATAATTGGTATGTACTTGACCCGATAGTAGCATGGTCCTTTTGGGTTGCCTTCACCGGAGCAATTTGATAGGATAGATATTTGAGAAAGAGGTTATTTGTGATTTATTAATATAATATATCAATAATATATTAATTGAGAAATCATATTATTTAATTGGTAGTGATCAGAATTAATTTAGAATTAATTTAGTGATCAAAAGAGACTAATTAAATTTACGGGGACTGATTAGCTAAATCAGTACTACTTATAGTTTAGGGTAATGATCCATGTTGATTAGGATGGACTTGACTAAATGAGAGTCCATGAAGGTTTAGTCCAAAGGGCTTATCAAATGTGAAGAGTCATGGTGAATTACGGTTTACATGTAAGAAACCCTAGGGATTCCACACTATAAAAGTAACTCCTAGCATCCCTACAATCGGTCATAAGAATTCCAAGGTGAAACCCTAGCCGATTTGTTCTTCCTAACCTCTCTCTCATAAGCTTCCTTTTGCTTTTTGTGTTTTTAAGTAATTAGAGGTATCACACTTGAGATACTAAGCTCTTGAAAGGCCAACAACTACAAGCTACAACAAAGAGGCATTCATCTAACTAATTTTTATGTTGTATATCTCCAATTGCATGCTAGCTAGGGTATATGCTTTGGATAAAATGAAATTGCATGTGTAACTTGAGAAAAATTAGATCCAAAGAATCTAGGGTTGTATGTGCACCATAGGAATGTTATAGTTCTCAAAACCCATGAATTATATGGTACCTCAGGATGGTATAACTATTGAATATGATATCCCTGATTAGAGATGTGGTACTTAATTAGTTAAATTGGTTATATGGAAATATTGATATATTGGGTTATATTTATCTCGGATTGGAGATAACATTAATTGTGAAAGATTTGGGTTTAGTGCTTTACTAAGCATGGGATTATTATGCAGAAAAGTTTATGTTAGATCTCTTAGGAGATATTGTGAATATATCTGCCTGATGGGTTATTTGTTATTTGGATTAGGTGTTTATGTTATTGTAATTGTTATTCACTAAGCCGTGAGGCTTACCTTGTTTGTTTGTAAATGTTTTACAGGTTAAAGATTGTAGCGCCTTGCTCGATCTTGTGTTTGCTGCCAGCACGATCCTTGTGATAACTTCTTGTGCTCCAGTATGCCAATGTATACCAAAATGTTGTGTAAAATATTAATAATTATGGAATGTATTTTGGGGTATACCTGATGTAAAAAAATCTGGGCGTTACAAGATGGTATCAGAGCTGTGGTTTAAGTGAATTATGTGCTTATAGTAAATACCTAAACTTAAACCGTAAAGTGGAAAATGTTATTTGATTATATCTTGTAGAAATAACTTGGAACAATTATATATGATATATATACGCATATTGCGGGAAGAATTTTGGTGCATGATATGGTATCTGTCCTATGCACGACGTAGTGGGTGTTACGATTGGTGATGCGATGTAAATTAATTTAAATGGTGAGATATTAGTAATAAAATTGTTTGAGTAGTTAGAATTTTTGAAAAATATCGATTTATATATGTCGGGATCTTTGTCCCTATCAATTAAAATCGATCGCCATTTGGAGGCTGGACATTGGATGATATCGTGTACGAGAAGATGAGCGGCATTACAGCGGGCGACACAGTGTACATGGTACGTTGCGATGTACGGTTGCGAGGCCTACAACGAGATGTGAGGCGTGACGATTTGAAGTATCTGGTGCAGTGATTGAGATGTTTGATATTGTCGAAATGAAGAATAACAACATAGTTTGACCTCACGATGTGAGCATAGTGTTATCATGACGTGAGCATTACGTACACTGCTATAATTGAATTGTGGAGATCACGACGTGATGAATGTAGATCACGACGTGAGGAATGTAGATCTCGACGTGAGGAAGGTAAGGTCACGATGTGGTAGATGTAATACCACGACATGAGAGTCACAAGGTGGAGAATGATCACGATCACAACGTGATTATTGATGGATCACAACGTAAGGATTAAATTTTGTCTAGGGCTTGTTTTCAGCTAAATGACTGGTTTTGGAAGATAGGCCATGAGATTACTATGTACGGTTGCTTGATGTTTAGTATCTATCTTTCAACTGTGTGAGCTGATAATTATTGATCGTGTTTGTGATACGAGATTAAAGCCATAATGTGGCTGGAAATTATGAAGTTAAAAGTGTGCTCTGTATTGAAAGCATGATAATTAATATTAGTCATGATAAATTTTGGAGACGTGAGGAGAAATATTTACGGGATATGAACCCGGTAGAAGAAACTGATACTTCAGATATGAATTTTGGAAGTAGTAATATTTTTGAGATGAG
Organism: Lactuca virosa; assembly: GCF_052849685.1. Taxonomy (NCBI): domain Eukaryota; kingdom Viridiplantae; phylum Streptophyta; class Magnoliopsida; order Asterales; family Asteraceae; genus Lactuca; species Lactuca virosa. The sequence continues at coordinate 95,257,299 of NC_136430.1, read as the reverse complement.
TAGTGAATATGAGTAAACTTTGTTTTACTTACAAAATTTGTATTCCTATATTTTCCATAAAGTGGCAATGACATGAAAATATTGGTCTTTGAAGTATCATGAGAAAAATATGGAAATGAATGTAAGGATAACTTTGGTATTAGAGTTATCAAGTGAATTAAAAGGAATTATAGTGTTGTCTCGGATTGGAGGTACCACAGAAACAGAAATACATACACATACATACATATTTTTGATTTGGTGGTTATCTTGGTGTGGAGATACCACTGGTACAGGTATGATTTGGTGGTTATCTTAGTTTGGAGATACCATTGGTACAGGTATGATTTGGTGGTTATCTTGGTTTGAAGATACCACTGGTATAGGTATGATTTGGTGGTTATCTTGGTTTGGAGATACCACTGGTATGGGTATGATTTGGTGGTTATCTTGGTTTGGAAATACCACTGGTATGGGTATGATTTAGTGGTTATCTTGGTTTGGAGATGCCACTTGTACATGTATGATATGGTGGATATCCTGGATTGGAAATGCCACTGGAACGTGACAGGTATGACAAAATGGCTATCCTGGATTAAGGATACTAATGGAATGTGACAGGTATGACACGATAGTTATCCTGGATTAGGGATACTATTGGAACATGAAACGATACGGTGGTAATCTCGGATTGGATATACCACAGGAATTGAAAATATATGTATGTGTATAAGTGTATGTATGGTAATCTTGGTTTAGAGTTACCAAGAGAATAAGGATGAATTAGTAATGTCACTGATTGACATGATTTTGGAAAGATTGACTTTAAAATGTTACCTATTGACAGCATAGTAAGAGATTGCTATGATGAGAATGAAATGACATCTTCGGAGTGTGAAGATATTGAGAAATAGGTGTTTGATTGACCTATTGTATGTATAGAAGAAACCAGTATGGGTGTATTTAATTTGTATCTAATTTACATTATGGTATTAAAGACCAAAATGGATTGGGTGAATTCGAGAAATTTTGATGTAATAAATTCATGTGAGTGATGAGATGTGGAAATGTGATATTCACCGATATGATATTCGGTAATAATTGATAATTAATGGTATGTGTGATCTCGGATTGGAGATCATGGTGTGTAGTTAACTGACTTGGTAATAGTGAAATACTCGTGACTTGGAAGGAGTCCTAAATCGAGTACCTGGTGATAGTTGAGAATGGTAAATAGAAATAGTTGCTTTTAATTAAGTAGTAAGTGAGTACTACTTGTCGCAAAGAATCCAATGACAGTAAATAAAATACTATGATTTAGTACAATTATTTAAGGATAGTGAATATGTTCCTTATTATGTGAGATTTTTCTGTGTTGTGAACTTCTGACGAAGAAATGTTAGTCGATTGTGAGACTCGAGGAAAAGTGTTAATAATCGAAAGGAAGTTAAAATGAGATATAGAAATTTGATGGTAGTTGATAGCTCATAACCATGTTGTATTGAAAATGGTTATCATTGTTGATAAATATATATGTGTATTGTAGTGTAGATGTATGGTGCATTTATGCTAAGAAAATAATAGTAAATTGTGATACTATAATGTACAACAATGCATATTTTTGCAATTATAGTGGAGGGTGTGATTCAATAGTTCTTCTTGGAAGGACTATAAGTTAATGAAATTCTTTATTATATCACGAGACTTCAGCAGATTCCGGGGACGCAATCTTTTCAAGGTGGGAAGACTTGTGACACCCGATTTTTCGTAATAGGTGTTATTTTATGAAATATAGATATTATGAAAAGGACAGGTGAGATAAACCCTAGAAAGGGTTAATTTTTAGAAATGTTAATTATTAAAATATTATTGAAGAATACTGTAGTTCGTGTTATGGCGATTCTGTGGATATAAAGTTTGCTGAAAACGGAGTCCGTATGAGAAAGTTATGGCTATTTGAAGTTGAGATGAAAGTAGGATGCTATTATGAGAAATTCAACATAAGTCAAGTCAAAGGTCAACCTTTGACCACCACAACGTGAATCATGATTGTTACGACGTGACATTTTACTCTCACGACGTGAGAAAGTGATTCTCAGGACGTGAGATGCGATGAATCGACGAGACACGTGGCGGGAGAGTGCGACGCGTGACAGAACCATGTCTGGACACTGCTCACGATGTGAGCTTATAATGCTCATGATGTGAGAGCTTGCAGAGTATAAAAACGAGTATCTTAGTTTCATTTGGAAGGTTCTAGTGCACGTAAGCGAAGCACTGTCGGGTTTCGGTTGCAGGAGATCGTATAAAGTGATTTTTGTTGATATACGGGAGATACGAGGCTAGCGGAGGTATAATTTACCCCATTATTATGTAATTGTTTTATGCAACATTATTGTTGGGATTGGATAACTTTGAATATATTCTATGTACATATACTTGTATCCGTGATAGGGTGCTGTTACGGATCTGTTGGTGAGATTTGTAAGTAAATCTCACGGTAAGATAGTTAGTTGGGACTGTCAGGGTTATAAACCCTAATCTACTGAAATATCCCGAAATGGTAGATTTGGTTATTGGATTATGGGGTTAATCCTAGTATTGATTTATTATTATATTTAATGAGCTTGGTGACAAATAGTCACGGGGTGTAGTTAAGTGTAAATTATAACGGGTTCTAAGGAACTTGAAAATTGTTGGTTAGGTACATGTTTGTGGCAGACGGGAAAGCTGTATAGGTCAAGGACGTAAGTAGTGTGTTAACCAATTGATCAGGTAAGTAACACTACTCTAACATCCGTGGTTGTTGGTACCTGCACATTTTGGTATATGTGTATTGGTGATTATTATGACATTATATGGTACCTCAGGATGGTATAATTATTGAATATGATATCCCTGATTGGAGATATGGTACTTGATTAGTTAAGTTGGTTATATGGAAATATTGATATATTGGTTTATATTTATCTCGGATTAGAGATAACATCAATTATGACAGAGTTGGGCTTAGTGCTTTACTAAGCATGGGATTATTATGCAAAAAGGTTTATGTTAGATCTCTTAGGAGATATTGTGAATATATCTGCCTGATGGATTATTTGTTATTTGGATTATGTGTTTATGTTATTGTAATTGTTATTCACTAAGTCGTGAGGCTTACGTTGTTTGTTTGTAAATGTTTTGCAGGTTAAAGATTGTAGCGCCCGACTCGATCATGTGCTTGCTGCCAGCACGATCCTTGTGATAGCTTCTTGTGCTCCAGTATGCCAGTGTATACCAAAATGTTTTGTAAAATATTTATAATTATGGAATGTAATTTGGGGTATACCTGGTGTAAAAAATTGTGACAACCCGAATCTTTTATCCTATGCAATTGAGCTGTATACCAATATTAAACTCGAATTTATCATCTTTTAACGAAATTGTGGGTCCATATGAGTGCTCTAGGCTTAGTATAACCTAGATATGAGTCTTAAGAAGGATTAGAAAGTGTGTAGCATCGCAAAATCGGGCCAAACACACCAAAGAAGGTGTGTGCGGCCGCACACCCGCGTGTGCGGCCAGCCAGCCGCACACCCAGCCGCACACACCCTCCAGCCTCACACCCGACCCTATATATTGGAGGAGACCCCCTTCATTCATTCTTTTCTTCTTTTGGCTGCACCCTACTCTCTCTCTCTACTTTCTCTCTCTAGAAACATCATCCAAGAACACTCTAAGGGCCTCAAAAACGTGAATTACTCCATCGTTCAGCTTGTTATATTGGTAAGACACCTAAATCTAAGCCTAAAAATCATAGTGTTCTTCGTGTTCTTTGTCGCTTGAAGGTGTACGGCCGCACACCTTCATAAGGTGGCCGCACACCCCTTAAAGCTCTCCAAAGTGAAGAGTTTAGCCTTCATTCACTAGTAGGACTTGGTATTAGCACAAGAACACCTCAAAATCGACATTTCGGGCACAAATGAGGAGTGTACGGCCGCACACACCCTCTGTACGGCCGCACACGCAGCCTGGCCGCACACGCAACCTGGCCACACACCCTGGCCGCACACTCCTGTGTGCAACCGCATACACAGCCTGGCCGCACACCCACTCAAATGGCCGTACACCTCCCTTATTTGATCATATAGGGTCCCGACAAGCATTTCCATGTCTTTAGGGTGGTTTCCCGTCATGTTTGGCCATGAAACACCCTAATTCTAACACACATATGTGTTATCACATGTTAATAGGATCCACTTGCATATGAAACATCGGTTGACACTCAGCATTCGTAACCGATCATACACCCAGATCCTACGTCAAATGGTGAGTTCATACCCCTACATTTTTCCGTGTTTTAATGTTTTCAGAGGGGGAATACAAGCCAAACTCAAAGTATTTTATTAAGTTTTAAACTTATTAATGCAGTCCAATGATTTCCATGTTAATAACATATTCGGATGTTTTATCCCTTTTTGTAATATGTTGAGCAAAAAGGGAAACTGCTATTTTGGAAATCTAACTTCATAGCTTACAGAAAGGTTTTTACAAAGCAGCTCTATATATACTCTAATAAACTATAACGGGTATAGTTTGGGACAACCCTCTAGGCAATCTCTACTTAATCAGATTTCATAAATGAACATAATAAACTATGGCATATTTAGTTTATGTTATATGTTTTTATCAGAAGTATAAAGTACATTTATTCAAGGATAATTACTGTTTTATACTGATTTCTCGCTAGTAAACTAGATTATACAGAATTGTGAGGCGCTACTTCAATACTATACCCTTAAGGGTATAGCGATAAATCATTTTAGTATAACCAGAGTCTCTTGGAGGGAGAGCGTGAGATTTATGAATAGATTTATTCGGGACTGACAATCCCACACCAGAACTACTAGCTATAGTTAGGCGGGCACGCCTATGGTGAACAAATGTCATTTAGCTTAACGCCTGAAGAACGTTATAAAGGTCTCTCGGTCATATCAAGTATGGTTATACGACTCGCAAATAAGTATAAACTAACCTTGTTTACGGACTCTATTCTTCACTTGTTTTATTTTGATTAATAAAACTACTTTCATGTATATACCGATAGTAATCATGGGTTTTCAAAACTTACATCTCTACCTCTAGTACGGATTACCTGTTTTTAGGGAAAATATAGGATTTTCCCAAGATAACACCGACATTTCTAAAACTGATGGTTTATTTTCTACTAATGGACACTCTTTCAAAACCGCTTTTCATAAGAAAATATAGGATTTTCTTGAGGAACACTTTTCAAAAGGATTCAAAGAACATTTTCCACCAAAACCAAAATGCTTATGAACTCACCAGCTTTATGCTGATACTCTTTCAAAACTGCTTGTATTCTCAGGGAATTAGTAAACAGGTACTTCCAAGAGCTCGGAGAAGTCGAAGTGTAGAGTCGCGTCTTTCTATTTTTCTTTTGATATGAACAAAACTATGTATTAAAGCAATGTAAACCTCTTTCATATATGTATTAAATGTCTGGTTGTGTTTACTATGCTTGCTATGATACAATTGTTGCGATACTACGCATGACGTCACTCCTCCCCGGAACGTTTCCGCCATCACGGTTTCAGGGTGTGACAGATTGGTATCAGAGCCCTTGTTTATAGCAAACTAAGTATACGGAACCTTACATGGTATACAACTATAAATATTAAGGGGCCTAAGTGCTCTAAACTAAAAGTATACTTTCAAAAAATACAAGTATTTTTATATAAGTATACCCGAGTATTAGAATCCGTGTCGTAAGTAGAACAAAACAAAAGTATTTGGATGTTGGACATTGCGGTTAAACCTGGGCAGTTATGTAATAATGTCTACGGTGAATATAGCCTGATCAACTATATTCAGTCGAGACATGACCAACATGTGCTTGGGAGTGACTGTGGTGTTGCAGTAAGCCTAAAAACTTACCTAGATACTAGAAGAGTTCTAGAACCAAACATAAGGGTTAAAATACTCTAGGAGTATTTTAGGATGCTATAACGACCAAAACAGAAACTTACCCAAGAATCCGTCATTGGAAGCATTAGTAGATTCGATGCCTATCCCTTTACCATCACCTCGCGTAGATAGCATGGCTGGATTCCACCTCCCTGGCACCCCGTACTTTCCCAACCAAGGAGATGATGGATGGATCGAGCCAGAGCCAGAAGGAAACCATGAAATCCCTTTGGAAAATGACCTTGCCGAACCATTTCCCAAAGAGACTGACTCGGAACCCGAATTCGAAAACCTACCTTAAGTGACTCCAATACCAAATCTTAACCCTCGAGTTGAACTCCAAGGTCCAATGCCTATGTGGGTCGGGAGTTTGAATAGGTGGAGCTATGAGCAAGACCAACCCCTCCCATATGACGGAAACAGCAACTTCTACAATCTGAATGAAGGAGGCCCCGCGGACAGGGCCCTTCCAATCCTGATACGCTGAGTGGCTCGTAATGTGGAGCTATGTATGGCAACCCTTCAGCGAACTATGGAGCTCGAAACTGATTCGAACACCAGCACGACCCGCATCCGTTGCTTCGAGATTTCTCATGCGCGAGCTGCAAGGAACAATGAAGCCCTACAATGAGAGTTAGCTACCACTCGAGATGAGGTAATAGAGCTCCGAGCACACCAGATAGTATACGAGAGCCGGCTGCTTGACATGGAGCCCCAACTAGCTAACTTAAGGATCCGTCCGAGGAGTGCCCGTCGCCGATAGGAGAACACTCTACTCATCCTCCCTTTTTGGTCTAAGTGATAACCTTCATATCTATGTTCTAAGTAGCTCTTTTCTGTAAACATCTCTTTTGTCTTTAAAAGCATGCATCATAGGAAGTACTCTTACCTTAAGACGATCATTCCTTTTTCCCATTGATTTCATATCGGCCTCCATAAAAAGCTCGATATCCTAATCGGCACGAAATGATTAACCCTCAAATCATGCTGATGTCCTTTTCTTCGAGGAAGTGATTCGTCTCAATCTTCCCTTCAACGAAATTCTCACTGGTCTCAGTGATAAGATTTGTCGAACCTTCGTATCGTTTCCTGCGTCAAGCCTAGGAGAATCTGCGGAAGGAATGCTATGCATTCGTGGCTCATGCTGGCAATGAAACGCAAGAAGTTAAAGATCTCGAGAGAATCTTCGAAGTCTGCAACTTTCCCGATGTTTTTCCCAAAGACATTCCAGGGATTTCTTTCGAGTGCCAAGTGGAATCCCGTATCGACTTGATCCTCGGAACTACCCTTATAGCCAAATCTCCATATCGTCAAGAGCCGTCAGAAAAATGCGAGAGTTACTCAGCCAGCCCGATGAGCTGAGCAACCAAGAGTTCGTAAACTTATTGTATGTGAACTTTGTGTGCTCAAATATTTTCTATCATTGCTAAGACCACATCATGGGGATGTGGGTCGAATCACTGAGAGTCAGAGTAGCAAAACGGGAAATCTCGATGCATAGATAAACATTTAGGATACATCCAAGGGGCAACCATTGTTTCTCACAAATTTCTTTTCTTGATATGTAGCAAATCATGCCTCCAAAGGAACGTACCCAACCCCCCAATAAGACACCAGTCCTTCAGGTGGACTCAGCTACGTTCGAAGCTACTATCACAGCAGCCGTAACAGCCGCCCTCGCTGTTCTTAACACTAACAACCCAAGTGGGAATGGGAGCAATTTCCACATCTCGAACTGTAGCAACACATCAGGAAACCAACAAGGTCTTTTCCAGGAGGACACTCCAACTCCCAAACCTAAGAGCGCTAAACGAAAATTCTGGAACAAGAGGGAGTGCAAGTCGTGTCAGAAACTTGCCAAGAGACAACAACCCGTGATAGCTCCTACAACCACAACATCCGCCAAACCAGTGCCAACGCCAGTGCGGCGATATCCTGGAAAACTTCCAAATTGCGAGGAATGCAACTTCCACCACGTAGGAGAATGCCACAAACTACGATGTAAGAATTGCAACAAGCAAGGACACACCGCTCGTTACTGCAGAGCACTAGCAACGTCAAACGCCTCGATTTCTGGTGAAAAGATTGGTCAGATTTGCTACAAGTGTCGCGAACCCGGACATTGCAAAAGAAATTGTCCAGGGGCTGAGGATGGCCAGGAAGCTCGCTTCGCAAAGACCCCGACTGAGCACATCACTTCCACTACTGATGCTAGCATAGTCCAAGTGTGCTGCGTATGTGGCGAAATGGGACATCTCAAAAGAGACTGCCCAACAGAGAAGAACAATGAGGAAACAGGAAGAGTCTAACCTCAGGGAATGAGGAAGCATCAAAGAAACCTGCTGTGTATTGGTACGTTCCGAAAACCTCAATAAATATTCATAATCGTGATTTCTTTCCCGACCAAATTTAATCACGACGTACTCTTAAAATTTGATGCCCTAAGGGGTAAATTATGGTAGCCTAGTGTATACATTAGAGTCAGTTGTGATTATACATGACTTGTATACGCCAAGAAATCATAGGAAAATCTAGTGAGAACCATTCCATCGAGAGTTCATAGTTTCAAAACATCAGGACCCTCGCATTAGTAGCACCCACCAAGCTCAAATGAAACACAGAAAACACCAGAGACGTTCATCTAGGAACATCGATGTTTTAACAAAACGATCCTCCCGGACTAACTTAACGCGCGATTCTACGACATCATCCTGTCTAGTTCGACTGAGTCTAGGATATATCGAACCCTTTTGTCTTAAATCGTTCGAACGCGAAACTCCCGTCGCTCGTGACGACAAACTAGATGCGATCTTTGAAAAATTCATCTCTCTTCGAAACCCGAAAGTATTCATACGAAGAGTATCATCCACAAAGAGAAGGACAAAGTAAGGGAACCATCCGGACAATTGAAGATGCGTCGTAGGACACACATCTACCATTAATTGAACTTTATTGCAACAACGACGACCTTTCCAGTATCAAGGCTGCGCCTTTCGAAGCTCTCTATGGCCGCAAGTGCAGATCCCCTCTGTGCTGGGCTGAGGTGGGCGACACGCAGCTAGTCAAGGGGCAAGTCCCCGATAGCACTCTCACTGGTCCAGAAATCATCCGCGAAACCACAGAAAAGATTGTACAAATCCGAGAACGACTTAAGGCCTCTCGCGATAGACAAAAGAGCTACGCCGATAAACGTCGAAAACCCTTGGAATTTCAGGTTGGAGACCGTGTCCTGCTAAAAGTCTCACCCTGGAAAGGCATGATACGCTTCGGAAAGCATGGAAAGCTAAACCCGAGGTACATAGGACCGTTCGAGATCCTCGCCAGGATGGGTCCTGTAGCCTACAAACTCCGATTACCTCAAGAGCTTAGTAACATTCATCCCGTCTTCCACGTCTCGAACCTGAAGAAGTGTTTATCCGACGAGACTCTTGCTATCCCTCTCGGTGAGATTGAAATCAACGAGAATCTAAACTTTATGGAAGAACCAATCGAAATCACGGATAGGGAGATCAAACGAACAAAACAAAGTCGCATCCCGATAGTGAAAGTTCGCTGGAATGCCAAGCGAGGACCGGAATTCACTTGGGAGCGCGAAGATCAGATGAACCAGAAATATCCTCATCTCTTTCCTAATTCATGATTTGTATTCTATGTTCGAATTTCGGGACGAAATTCCCTCTAACGGGGGGATGATGTGACAACCCGAAACTTTTATCCTATGCAATTGAGCTGTATACCAATATTAAACTCGAATTTATCATCTTTTAACGAAATTGTGGGTCCATATGAGTGCTCTAGGCTTAGTATAACCTAGATATGAGTCTTACGAAGGATTAGAAAGTGTGTAGCATCACAAAATCGGGCCAACCACACCAAAGAAGGTGTCTGCGGCCGCACACCCGCGTGTGCGGCCAGCCAGCCGCACACCCAGCCACACACACCCTCCAGCCTCACACCCGACCCTATATATTGGAGGAGACCCCCTTCAGTCACTCTTTTCTTCTTTTGGCTGCACCATACTCTCTCTCTCTCTACTTTCTCTCTCTAGAAACATCATCCAAGAACACTCTAAGGGCCTCAAAAACCTGAATTACTCCATCGTTCAGCTTGTTATATGGGTAAGACACCTAAATCTAAGCCTAAAAATCATACTGTTCTTCGTCACTTGAAGGTGTACGACCGCACACCTTCATAAGGTGGCCGCACACCCCTTAAAGCTCTCCAAAGTGAAGAGTTTGGCCTTCATTCACTAGTAGGACTTGGTATTAGCACAAGAAAACCTCAAAATCGACATTTCGTGCACAAATGAGGAATGTACGGCCGCACACTCCTGTGTACGGCCGCACACACCCTCTGTATGGCCGCACACGCAGCCTGGCCGCACACCCTGGCCGCACACCCACTCAAATGGCCGTACACCTCCCTTATTTGATCATATAGGGTCCCGACAAGCATTTCCATGTCTTTAGGGTGGTTTCCCGTCATGTTTGGCCATGAAACACCCTAATTCTAACACACATATGTGTTATCACATGTTAATAGGATCCACTTGCGTACGAAACATCGGTTGACACTCAGCATTCGTAACCGATCATACACCCAGATCCTACGTCAAACGGTGAGTTCATATCCCTACATTTTTCCGTGTTTTAATGTTTTCAGGGGGGGGAATACAAGCCAAACTCAAAGTATTTTATTAAGTTTTAAACTTATTAATGCAGTCCAATGATTTCCATGTTAATAACATATTCGGATGTTTTATCCCTTTTTGTAATATGTTGAGCAAAAAGGGAAACTGTTATTTTGGAAATCTAACTTCATAGCTTTCAGAAAGGTTTTTACAAAGCAGCTCTATATCAACTCTAATAAACTATAACGGGTATAGTTTGGGATAACCCTCTAGGCAGTCTCTACTTAATCAGATTTCATAAATGAACATAATAAACTATGGCAGATTTAGTTTATGTTATATGTTTTTCTCAGAAGTATAAAGTACATTTATTCAAGGATAATTACTTTTTTATACTGATTTCTCGCTAGTAAACTAGATTATACAGAATTGTGAGGCGCTACTTCAATACTATACCCTTAAGGGTATAGCGATAAATCCTTTTAGTATAACCAGAGTCTCCTGGAGGGAGAGCGTGAGATTTGTGAATAGATCTATTCGGGACTGACAATCCCACACCAGAACTGCTAGCTACAGTTAGGCGGGCACGCCTATGGTGAACAAATGTCATTTATCTTAACGCCTGGAGAACATTATAAAGGTCTCTCGGTCATATCAAGTATGGTTATACGACTCGCAAATAAGTATAAACTAACCTTGTTTACGGACTCTACTCTTCACTTGTTTTATTTTGATTAATAAAACTACTTTCATGTATATACCGATAGTAATCATGGGTTTTCAAAACTTACATCTCTACCTCTAGTACGAATAACCTGTTTTTAGGGAAAATATAGGATTTTCCCAAGATAACACCGACATTTCTAAAACTGATGGTTTATTTTCTACTAATGGACACTCTTTCAAAACCGCTTTTCATAAGAAAATATAGGATTTTCTTGAGGAACACTTTTCAAAAGGATTCAAAGAACATTTTCCACCAAAACCAAAATGTTTATGAACTCACCAGCTTTATGCTGATACTCTTTCAAAACTGCTTGTATTCTCAGGGAATTAGTAAACAGGTACTTCCAGGAGCTCGGAGAAGTCGAAGTGTTAGAGTCGCGTCTTTCTATTTTGCTTTTGATATGAACAAAAATATGTATTAAAACAATGTAAACCTCTTTCATATATGTATTAAATGTCTGGTTGTGTTTACTATGCTTGATATGATACAATTGTTGTGATACTACGCATGACGTCACTCCGCCTCGGAACGTTTCCGCCATCACGGTTTCGGGGTGTGACAAAAATCTAGGCGTTACATTTCCCCAAGCCAAAACCTCTCATATCCGAGACCCTCTCAACATTTCGGACCTCTCCTAGCACAACATCTCAAATCTGAGAAGCCTTGCTATTCGAGAAGCCTCTCAATCCGAGACTCATCGCATCCGAGGTTCATGAGCAGTCCGAAACATCAATAATTCCAAAGTCTCGCACAAGCTGGAAGTCTTACTTCGGACATCAAGAGCATACCTCGCAATCCGAGATCAACTCTGTCCGAGATGCATTCCACTCCGAGACACCTCGCTGTTCTGAGAAGGATTGCATTCCGAGACTCGCCTGCCTTCTGAGACGCCCCTTATTCCGAGACGCCCTCGCATCTCGGACTACCCGCCATTCAGAAGATCACCTAGGAGCCACCACTTCCGAAGCTCTGCCCACTAACCCATCTCGGACCAGCTATTGTATCCGAGAAACCTCTTTCGAACCCTTCGACATTCTGAGGTTCTCACTTCTAGCCCTCTTTTCCCTTCAAATCTTTCTTATTTTTCTTGGTACCTTCAGATTTTCTTGGTCCGAGGTCACCATGATTTATTTTATTTTTTATTTTTTGTGTTTTATTTAAAACCAATTCTTTTTATTTAATTCCCATATTTTTTTAATACCAATTATTTTTATTAAATTTTTTTTGTAAAACCAATTATTTTTTTAACACTACTTTTAGCCCTATGATTCATGACTTCATTCTGCTTGCTGATTATGGGTGGAGACACACTTTGTTCAGGGATTATTATCTGTGTGTTCTTTCTCTTTCCGAGCAACTCGCAATTGCAGCCTCATATTTATGTGCTTAAGAGATTGATCTTTTCTGAGGTTTGCATTTTTACTCCCTTCGGACTATTTACATATAGTCTCAGACCATTATTTGGGAGTTCGGATTGACATTTCGGTTCTCGGCATTACTTCCGGTCAACATTATGGTACTTCAGCAATGGATTTTATCATATATACTCTACAATGTTTGTTCAATTCGGCAATACATCACCAAGTCTACCCATGACCCAAAAAATAATATCCTCGATTTTACAGGTAGATGCTCACATCAAAGGGGAGCGTGCGATGCTCCATCATATCCGACACATTCTCTTGCCCGGTTTCATGATTGTTTTTTATCTTTATTGAATGATCGATCAAAAATAGGGGAGAATCATGAGCATCCATTCTGGTTTATTATTGGAGTTTTGAGTTAGAGACATTTGAAGACGGAGATCGATTTAGTAGTGCGATGTGGCACTGATTTTTGGTCATCACATATTGAAATTTTGGCACTACTAGATGTTCTTCGGATTATTATTATTTATCTTCAGACTCTACATTTTGGGATATCTCATTTGTGTTTTCATTCGGATCAGATCTTATGATTTCTCAAGTTTGGATTTGCGATATTTTGAAGACGGAGATTATTTGGCGATGTGGCGTAGCACTTATTTTTGATCGTCTGATCAAATTTTTGGCATTGCTAGACCATGTCTTCAGATTCACATTATTTATCATTTGGACTTTATTTTTGGATGCTCCACATTTTCAGCAGGTTATTCTTCAGAGAATTTTTGGTGTATTATCACTCGAGTTCGGAATATGGAAGACGTTGTGTCATTCGACATTGTGCTCTTCGATGCAACAGTCGAGGGGAGACTGTGAACATGATTAGTTTTTGGGGACTGATCACATTCGAAGATTGGGATTTCATATTTTTTTTCCAGAGATTAGGTTCCTCTGTATGTTCCTTGATGATAGAGATTCCATTGCCAGATTTCGAGATCACGACAGCTTCAAATTTTCCGAGACACTTCATCACCAGACCTACCGGACCTTCCAGTCAGATGTTCTGCCTTTTATCACTGCTTTACTCTCACCATTTCCGAGGATTTAGGGGGAGATTGTTGGAGCATGAAAATGATCTACAATGATGAGTGTTTATTACGTTAGAATATTCCCTTGCATGAAAGCATATTCCCTTCACCAGTATATGAAGTGGAGGTGAGGGTCATTTTTTTGTAAGAATGCACTATGTAGACATTAGTTTAGAGAGAGTTTTTGGTGGGGATTATCCCTATCCATGAGAGTTGTTATTGTAATATTTTGTATCTCTTTATCTATCCACTACAGTTTTACTCAAATATTATGTTCTTCATTGTTCATACGATTATCTTCTTGATATTATATTTCCGTACCAATCCAATCGATAAAATGGGAACCTAAAAGTTTCCTTTCCAAAAAAATAGGAAAATGTGGAGATAATGAATCTACATAGGTACTATATTTGTCACCAAATGACAATAAGAAAATTTGTTTGAAATTCATGATTAACCAAATGCTATAATATTGTTTCTCTTAGGAATTTCATCAAACACCGATTAGGAATCATCATAAAAACATTAATTTCTTCACTGCTTATCATTTACCTGTTGCAAGCATAAAGCAATAAACTTGACATTTAACCAAAATTTATATGATTTATCATAAAAAAAAATTTCTATTTTTGATGAACATATCATAGTAACAAAAAATGGAACAACAATAATAAGAAGCAATAAAATTATAATCAATTAGATTTTTTATAAACTTCTAACCTGCTCTTTTGAAAATAATTCTTGCTGCTAATATTATCAAGATACCATGTAAGCATATCTCATTCATGTGGGCTCGAGCAATATAAGTCATATACGGTAAAAAAATGAGGCAATTAAGATCAAAAAATTGAGATACGACGAAATAGACAACACAAATATGTGAAAGTCAAATCAAAGCACAAAGAGAGACGAGAGTTAGAAAATCGAAGCAAAGAGAGAGAGAGAGAGAGAGAGAGAGAGAGAGAGAGAGAGATCAGTTTACAGAAGATGAAATCGAAATTAGAAATTTGAATCAACAACCATATCATTTAATCAATTCATGGATGCTTCCTGGTGAATGTCCACAAAGATGGGTTTTGATTATGATTCCTTGATTTTGTTCTATATTCTTTTTTCATATGAATACATGAATAAAAGATCAGCAGAGAAAATCTGCAACGGAGGAAGGGGTTATTTTTAGAGGGGACTGTTGTTAGTTCAATTAGGAGCATAGGGTTTTTGTAGGTGTTTGACTAATTAAATTTTCTGAAAGCGTGGGGATACTTGGTCAATTTGACCAATTCATTTCCTTAATTTTCGGTCAAGTGGTTAACTCTAACATTTTATATGGAATTACTTAGATTTATGTATTGTTGACCAGAAAAGATTGCAATGCCTAAATTAATTGTACAAGTTGCATTATGGTTTGTACGCCTTAATTTTCAGTGTTTGACCAAATGTTTATATTAAAGTATTATATATATATATATATATATATATATATATATATATATATATATATATATATATATATATATATATATAGAGAGAGAGAGAGAGAGGGAGATTAATTGGAATAAAAAAAATTAACGACACATTTTTTTCATATACAAATATCTTAGCATATGCACATACCTTATATGCATAAGAAAAAAAGATGTATTTTTGGCCAAATATCTTAACATACCTTATATGTATGTTCGGTAGTGTGTTGAAAAAATTAACGACACATTTTTTTTCATATACAAATATCTTAACATATTGATGCAGCGCAAAAAAACAACACAAAGATAACCAAGAATGAACCTGTTGATTCTAAAAGAATAGCCAGGACAATCTCTTCAAAACCATGTTGATTCTACGAATACCGTGGGATTGGCTTCAAAATCTGGGTTAACACACAGAATTTGGGAGAAAATCGAAAGTTCATAAAATTGATGATCGACCATCCAAATTACATCAAAGACAGTTAAATAAGAAGCAGAAATTAAAATGAAACCATAAAAGTCCTTGGGCCAAATACAAACCCAAAAACAAAACCCAAAAATTAAAGAAAAATAACAAAATTGTTCATAACTCCATTTAGAAAGCGATTTCTAGACTCAAAAATGGGTAAGTTCCCTTTGGGTACTTATCTAGACGTGCTCCTTGCTCCAAGCTTCGATTTGACTGGTCGTAGGCCCGAAACGGAGATTCGTAGCCAAAGTTATGGCCATTTCCGTGAAGCCCCTTTAGTCACACGATCGTGGGCCTCTACGAACGCAAGGGCCCGATCCTCCACACTAGGGCCCGCATCATCCCCTCCTGGGTAGACAAAATTCGACCTCGAATGTGCACCATGGTCATCATCAGAAGAATCCCCATAATAAGGAAGCAAATGCTTTACATTGAAAACATCGGAACAACGAATGTGGCTTGGCAACTGTAGACGGTAAGCATTGGAATTAATCTTCTCCACAATCTCCACCGGTCCAATCTTCTTAGCTGACAGCTTGTCGTACTCACCAACCGAAAAACGATCTTTAGTCAAAACAGCCCAAACAAAGTCACCTACTTCGAAATCAACTTGTCTGCGTTTTTTATCTGCATCTTGCTTGTACTTGGAGTTAGCTCGGACCAAGTTCTCATGAACAGCCTTATGAACATCATGCAGTCCTCCAACAAAATCCTGCACTTTCTTTGGAACAACCCTAGAAACAGGCAGTGACATCAAATGAAGTGGTCCCCGTGGCTGAACAGAATAGACCACCTGGAATGGACTATATCCAGTACTTCGGTTGATAGCATGATTATGAGCAAACTCAGCTTGACAAAGCTTCTGATCCCAGGTCTTCACATGATCACCCACTAAACACCGCAAAATATTACCAAGGGATCGATTGACAACCTCTGTTTGGCCATCCGTTTGAGGATGATATCCACTACTAAAATTGAGCTGAGTGTTCACCATTTTCGATAGGCTGCGCCAAAAATGACTCAAAAACCTAGTGTCTCGATCTGAAACAATAGAAGACGGCAATCCATGCAAACGGTAGACGTCTCGAAAGAATAACTAGGCCACATTAACTGCATCCGTCGTCTTTTTGCAAGGAATAAAGTGCACCATCTTAGAAAAACGATCAACAACCACAAATATTGAATCATTTCCCTGTTGAGTACGTGGTAAACCCAACACAAAATCCATGCTGATGTCTACCCAAGGTTGTGATGGAACAGGCAAAGGCATATAGAGTCCTGCATTGGTAGATGTGCCCTTTGACACCTGATAGATTCGATACCGTTTAACATATCTATCCACCTCCTTGCGCATTGTAGGCCAAAAATAAGATGATTGTACCAACTGTAAAGTGCGATCTCGGCCGACATGCCCTTCACCATGCAGCTCCCTAATGATTTGAAGGCGGAGACTAGAATCAGGGATGCACAATTGATTGCCTTTGAAAAGAAAACATTCATGCAGTAGAAAATCAGACATCTGTCCAGATTGTATACCCTGCAGAACAACAGAAAAATAAGGATCAACCGTTAGCTGCTCCATGAGGACATCCATCCCCGGCACACCAACCCTCATGGAAACTAGCAAATTACTCCTCCGACTCAATGCATCAGCCACCCGATTTGACATCCCAGACTTGTGTTTCACCACGAAAGTGAATTTTTCCAAGAACGACATCCACCTCCCATGTTTGTGTGACACCTTATCTTGACTGCGAATATGTCTTAATGAATCATGATCTGTGAACAAAACAAATTCCTTATGAAATAAATAATGGCGCCAATGCTTTACAACTTGGACCACTGCATAGAACTCAACATCATAAGTGCTATAATGCAGCTTTGGCACTGTCAACTTCTCACTAAAATAGGAAACCGGTCGTCCTCCTTGACTTAGAACTGCTCCAATCCCAACCTTGGAAGCATCCGTGTGTAATTCAAACACTTGAGAAAAGTCTGGCAATACAAGGATCGGTGATGTAGTAAGCTTCTCTTTTACTAATTGGAAAGCTGATTCTGCTGCTTCGGTCCAAGTAAAGGCCTTCCCTTTCATACAATCAGTCACCGGTGCCATAATAGAACTAAAGTTTGGAATAAACCTCCTATAGAATGAAGCAAGGCCATGAAAGCTTCGAACTTCAGTGATGGTAGTTGGACTTGGCCATTGTCTGACAGCTGCTACTTTAGACTCGGCCACCTGTATTCCTTCCCCAGAAACAACGTACCCCAAGAACAAGACTTTAGGAACCATAAACACACATTTCTTCATAGTTGCATACAAACTATCCCGTCGAAGTACGGTCAAAACCTGCCTCACATGGTTGACATGCTCACAAAAAGTAGCACTGTAAATAAGTATGTCATCAAAATAAACGACTACAAATTTACCAATAAAGGGCCTGAACAACTGGTTCATCACACGCATAAATGTACTAGGAGCGTTTGATAAACCGAAAGGCATCACCAACCACTCATACAATTCTTCACGAGTCTTGAAGGCAGTCTTCCACTCATCCCCAGGCCTAAGTCGTATCTGATAGTACCCGCTCTTCAAGTCCAGTTTCGTAAAGATAGAGGCACCGCTAATCTGGTCAAGTAGGTCATCAAGTCGAGGAATTGGAAATCTGTACCTCACCGTGATCTTATTGATGGCGCGACTATCAACACACATACGCTAAGTACCATCCTTTTTAGGAGTCAACAAAGCAGGAACAGCACACGGGCTCATGCTCTCCCGAACATGACCTTTTGAAATCAAGTCCTCCAGCTGTCGTCGCAACTCCTTATGCTCTCCGTGACTCATTCGGTAATGTGGCCTATTAGGCAACTGAGCTCCTGGTTGTAAATCAATATGATGCTGGATGTCACGTAAAGGTGGCAAACCATCAGGTAATTCATTAGGGAAAACATCAGCGAATTCCTTGAGCAGAGGAACCATAGCCTCAGAAATTTCAACCTCCTTAGCGACTTCCTTCCCGAGCAATACAAAAATTTCACATCCCGCCTCCAACTCGTCTTCAAACTGATTAAGGGTCAGTAGAGTACCCAAAGGTCTCGGAACTGGCTCCTTTGGCTTACTGGGAACCAATGTTATCTTCACACCACCAAACAAGAAACTGTAAGTATTAGTCCGCCCATTATGATCTATGTTACGATCATACTCCTAAGGTCTGCCCAACAACAAATGACAAGCATCCATAGCAACCACATCACACCACACATCATCTTTATACATGGTACCAACAGAAAATTGAACAAGGGCTCGTTTAGATACAGTGACCTCGCCACCCTTCTTAAGCCACTGTAGCTTGTAAGGCTTAGGGCGATTTTCTGTTTTCAAAGCCAACTTTTGAACTGCTTCTTCAGATATAAGGTTATCACAACTTCCTGAATCAATAACAAAAGTACAAACCTTTCCCAAAATAGTACATGTCGACTGAAAGATGTTGTGTTTGAGCCAATCATCATCAATAACTTTTGGTGTAAAACAAGACCGCCTTACCACCAAATTTACCCCCACATCTCCAGTTACAACTTCCTCTTCGCATTGATGCTCTTCGTCATACACAGGGGGATCTTCGTAATTCTCACCGGCATCATCATTTTGCCAATCATCTTGCTCAGCAAACAAATGACGTTTTCTGACCTTCTTGCACTCTGATTGTCGGTGACCTGTCTCCCCACAACTAAAACACTTCAAGCTGCTACTAACAGTTGTCCTAGGATTTGGTCCAACACTGTTAGATGTTGGTCTTTGTTGATTAGGCACAACACGGGGTACCATACCACCCGTCCCGGAACTTCCTCCAATATTAGCAGTTGAAGACGAACCGCCCACCCGACGACTTTGTTTCTCAAAAGCCAACGCCCGCTGGTGCGCTTCAGAAATAGATACCAGGTCAAACATATTTACAGAGTCCATGATTTGGACCCGTAGACCCCCAATATATCGAGCAACGAGTTGTTCCTCTGTCTCCTGGATATCGTTTCGGGCAATCAATTGGTAGAACTCAGTTGTGTAATCGTCAACTGATTTGGCACCCTGCTTCAGATTTTGCAACCATTGGTACATCAACCTTTGAAAGTTATGGGGTAGGAAGTTGGATCGTAAACACTTTTTCATCTTCCTCCAAGTCACCACCTTTGACTTTCCGAGCCTGTCTCATGTCAGTTTCAGTTGTTGCCACCATGCAGATGCCCTACCACGTAGCCTGGTAGCAATCAATGACACTCTTTTGTTTTCAGGGACTTCTTTGAACTCAAAAACTTCCTCAACAGTAGCCAACCAGTCGATGAACCCCTCCGGATTCAAACTGACCCCATCGAATTCTGGGATATCAATTCTCATTCCGGCCTCCCAACGCCTATTGTCACCTCTATGATCACGCCTTGGCCGCCTTTCTAGATCGTCTTCAGAATATGAACCGTCACTGCCGCCGAACGGGTTCCCAAATTCACCATCTTCCACTTGAGAATGTGTTCGAGACCTTTGCCCTCCTCGATTCATCAGTTCGACCATCCTATCAGTCAGTTGGTCAACCATTTGATCCATCCTCTCCTCCATTCGTGCCATAATACGTTCTTCTAGTTCTTGCTCATGAACATTAGCGGGCGTCCTGTTTCTCCTCGGAGGCATTTTGAACCAGGAATTCGGCTTTGATACCAACTGATGCAGCGCAAAAAAACAACACAAAGATAAACAAGAATGAACCTGTTGATTCTAAAAGAATAGCCAGGACAATCTCTTCAAACCCACGTTGATTCTACGAATACCGTGGGATTGGCTTCAAAATATGGGTTAACACACAGAATTTGGGAGAAAATCGAAAGTTCATAAAATTGATGATCGACCATCCAAATTACATAAAAAACAGTTAAATAAGAAGCAGGAATTAAAACGAAACCCTAAAAGTCCATGGGCCAAATACAAACCCAAAAACAAAACCCAAAAATTAAGGAAAAATAACAAAATTGTTCATAACTCCATTTAGAAAGCGATTTCTGGACTAAAAAATGGGTAAGTTCCCTTTGGGTACTTATCTAGACGTGCTCCTTGCTCCAAACTTCGATTTGACTGGTCGTAGGCCCGAAACGGAGATTCGTAGCCAAAGTTATGGCCATTTCCGTGAAGCCCCTTTAGTCACACGATCGTGGGCCTCTAGGAACGCAAGGGCCCGATCCTCCACACTAGGGCCCGCATCATCCCCTCCTGGGTAGACAAAATTCGACCTCGAATGTGCAGCATGGTCATCATCAGAAGAATCCCCATAATAAGGAAGCAAATGCTTTACATTGAAAACATCGGAACAACGAATGTGGCTTGGCAACTGTAGACGATAAGCATTGGAATTAATCTTCTCCACAATCTCCACCGGTCCAATCTTCTTAGCTGACAGCTTGTTGTACTCACCAACCGAAAAACAAACTTTAGTCAAAACAGCCCAAACAAAGTGACCTACTTCAAAATCAACTTGACTGCGTTTTTTATCTGCATCTTGCTTGTACTTGGAGTTAGCTCGGACCAAGTTGTCATGAACAGCCTTATGAACATCATGCAGTCCTCCAACAAAATCCTGCACTTTCTTTGGAACAACCCTAGAAACAGGCAGTGACATCAAATCAAGTGGTCCCCGTGGCTGAACAGAATAGACCACCTGGAATGTAATATATCCAGTACTTCGGTTGATAGCATGATTATGAGCAAACTCAGCTTGACAAAGCTTCTGATCCCAGGTCTTCACATGATCACCCACTAAATACCGCAAACTATTACCAAGGGATCGATTGACAACCTCTGTTTGGCCATCCGTTTGAGGATGATATGCACTACTAAAATTGAGCAGAGTGTTCACCATTTTCCATAGGCTGCGCCAAAAATGACTCAAAAACCTAGTGTCTCGATCTGAAACAATAGAAGACGGCAATCCATGCAAACGGTAGACGTCTCGAAAGAATAATTGGGCCACATTAACTGCATCCGTCGTCTTTTTGCAAGGAATAAAGTGCACCATCTTAGAAAAACGATCAACAACCACAAATATTGAATCATTTCCCCGTTGAGTACGTGGTAAACCCAACACAAAATCCATGCTGATGTCTACCCAAGGTTGTGATGGAACAGGCAAAGGCATATAGAGTCCTGCATTGGTAGATGTGCCCTTTGACACCTGACAGATTCGACACCATTTAACATATCTATCCACCTCCTTGCGCATTGTAGGCCAAAAATAAGATGATTGTACCAACTGTAAAGTGCGATCTCGGCCGACATGCCCTTCACCATGCAGCTCCCTAATGATTTGAAGGCGGAGACTAGAATCAGGGATGCACAATTGATTGCCTTTGAAAAGAAAACATTCATGCAGTAGAAAATCAGACATCTGTCCAGATTGTATACCCTGCAGAACAACAGAAAAATAAGGATCAACCGTTAGCTGCTCCATGAGGACATCCATCCCCGTCACACCAACCCTCATGGAAACTAGCAAATTACTCCTCCAACTCAATGCATCAGCCACCCGATTTGACATCCCAGACTTGTGTTTCACCACGAAAGTGAATTTTTCCAAGAACGACATCCACCTCCCATGTTTGTGTGACACCATATCTTGACTGCGAACATGTCTTAATGAATCATGATCTGTGAACAAAACAAATTCCTTATGAAATAAATAATGGCGCCAATGCTTTACAGCTTGGACCACTGCATAGAACTCAACATCATAAGTGCTATAATGCAGCTTTGGCCCCGTCAACTTCTCACTAAAATAGGCAACCGGTCCTCCTTGACTTAGAACTGCTCCAATCCCAACCTTGGAAGCATCCGTGTGTAATTCAAACACTTGAGAAAAGTCTGGCAATACAAGGATTGGTGATGTAGTAAGCTTCTCTTTTACTAATTGGAAAGCTGATTCTGCTGCTTCGGTCCAAGTAAAGGCCTTCCCTTTCATACAATCAGTCACCGGTGCCATAATAGAACTAAAGTTTGGAATAAACCTCCTATAGAATGAAGCAAGGCCATGAAAGCTTCGAACTTCAGTGATGGTAGTTGGACTTGGCCATTGTCTGACAGCTGCTACTTTAGACTCGTCCACCTGTATTCCTTCCCCAGAAACAACGTACCCCAAGAACAATACTTTAGGAACCATAAACACACATTTCTTCATAGTTGCATACAAACTATCCTATCGAAGTACGGTCAAAACCTGCCTCAGATGGTTGACATGCTCACCAAAAGTATCACTGTAAATAAGTATGTCATCAAAATAAACGACTACAAATTTACCAATAAAGGGCCTGAACAACTGGTTCATCACACGCATAAATGTACTAGGAGCGTTTGATAAACCGAAAGGCATCACCAACCACTCATACAATCCTTCACGAGTCTTGAAGGCAGTCTTCCACTCATCCCCAGGCCTAAGTCGTATCTGATAGTACCCGCTCTTCAAGTCCAGTTTCGTAAAGATAGAGGCACCGCTAATCTGGTCAAGTAGGTCATCAAGTCAAGGAATTGGAAATCTGTACCTCACCGTGATCTTATTGATGGCGCGACTATCAACACACATATGCCAAGTACCATCCTTTTTAGGAGTCAACAAAGCAGGAACAGCACACGAGCTCATGCTCTCCCGAACATGACCTTTTGAAATCAAGTCCTCCACCTGTCGTCGCAACTCCTCATGCTCTCCGTGACTCATTCTGTAATGTGGCCTATTAGGCAACTGAGCTCCTGGTTGTAAATCAATATGATGATGGATGTCACGTAAAGGTGGCAAACCATCAGGTAATTCATTAGGGAAAACATCAGCGAATTCCTTGAGCAGAGGAACCATAGCCTCAGGAATTTCAACCTCCTTAGCGACTTCCTTCCCGAGCAATACAAAAATTTCACATCCCGCCTCCAACTCGTCTTCAAACTGATTAAGGGTCAGTAGAGTACCCGAAGGTCTCGGAACTGGCTCCTTTGGCTTACTGGGAACCAATGTTATCTTCACACCACCAAACAAGAAACTGTAAGTATTAGTCCGCCCGTTATGATCTATGTTACGATCATACTCCCAAGGTCTGCCCAACAACAAATGACAAGCATCCATAGCAACCACATCACACCACACATCATCTTTATACATGGTACCAATAGAAAATTGAACAAGGGCTCGTTTAGATACAGTGACCTCGCCACCCTTCATAAGCCACTGTAGCTTGTAAGGCTTAGGGCGATTTTCTGTTTTCAAAGCCAACTTTTGAACTGCTTCTTCAGATATAAGGTTATCACAACTTCCTGAATCAATAACAAAAGTACAAACCTTTCCCAAAATAGTACATGTCGACTGAAAGATGTTGTGTTTGAGCCAATCATCACCAATAACTTTTGGTGTAAAACAAGACCGCCATACCACCAAATTTACCCCCACATCTCCAGTTACAACTTCCTCTTCGCATTGATGCTCTTCGTCATACACAGGGGATCTTCGTAATTCTCACCGGCATCATCATTTTGCCAAACATCTTGCTCAGCAAACAAATGACGTTTTCTGACCTTCTTGCACTCTGATTGTCGGTGACCTGTCTCCCCACAACTAAAACACTTCAAGCTGCTACTAACAGTTGTCCTAGGATTTGGTCCAACACTGTTAGATGTCGGTCTTTGTTGATTAGGCACAACACGGGGTAACATACCACCCGTCCCGGAACTTCCTCCAATATTAGCAGTTGAAGACGAACCGCCCACCCGACGACTTTGTTTCTCAAAAGCCAACGCCCGCTGGTGCGCTTCAGAAATAGATACCAGGTCAAACATATTTACAGAGTCCATGATTTGGACCCGTAGACCCCCAATATATCGAGCAACGAGTTGTTCCTCTGTCTCCTGGATATCGTTTCGGGCAATCAATTGGTAGAACTCAGTTGTGTAATCGTCAACTGATTTGGCACCCTGCTTCAGATTTTGCAACCGTTGGTACATCAACCTTTGAAAGTTATGGGGTAGGAAGTTGGATCGTAAACACTTTTTCATCTTCCTCTAAGTCACGACCTTTGACTTTCCGAGCCTGTCTCATGTCAGTTTCAATTGTTGCCACCATGCAGATGCCCTACCACGTAGCCTGGTAGCAATCAATGACACTCTTTTTTTTTCAGGGACTTCTTTGAACTCAAAAACTTCCTCAACAGTAGCCAACCAGTCGATGAACCCCTCCGGCTTCAAACTGACCCCATCGAATTCTGGGATATCAATTCTCATTCCGGCCTCCCAACGCATATTGTCACCTCTATGATCACGCCTTGGCTGCCTTTCTAGATCGTCTTCAGAATATGAACCGTCACTGCCGCCGAACGGGTTCCCAAATTCACCATCTTCCACTTGAGAATGTGTTCGAGACCTTTGCCCTCCTCGATTCATCAGTTCGACCATCCTATCAGTCAGTTGGTCAACCATTTGATCCATCCTCTCCTCCATTCGTGCCATAATACGTTCTTCTAGTTCTTGCTCATGAACATTAGCGGGCGTCCTGTTTCTCCTCGGAGGCATTTTGAACCAGGAATTCGGCTTTGATACCAACTGATGCAGCGCAAAAAAACAACACGAAGATAAACAAGAATGAACCTGTTGATTCTAAAAGAATAGCCAGGACAATATCTTCAAACCCACGTTGATTCTACGAATACCGTGGGATTGGCTTCAAAATATGGGTTAACACACAGAATTTGGGAGAAAATCGAAAGTTCATAAAATTGATGATCGACCATCCAAATTACATAAAAAACAGTTAAATAAGAAGCAGGAATTAAAACGAAACCCTAAAAGTCCATGGGCCAAATACAAACCCAAAAACAAAACCCAAAAATTAAGGAAAAATAACAAAATTGTTCATAACTCCATTTAGAAAGCGATTTCTGGACTCAAAAATGGGTAAGTTCCCTTTGGGTACTTATTTAGACGTGCTCCTTGCTCCAAACTTCGATTTGACTGGTCGTAGGCCCGAAACGGAGATTCGTAGCCAAAGTTATGGCCATTTCCGTGAAGCCCCTTTAGTCACACGATCGTGGGCCTCTAGGAATGCAAGGGCCCGATCCTCCACACTAGGGCCCGCATCATCCCCTCCTGGGTAGACAAAATTCGACCTCGAATGTGCAGCATGGTCATCATCAGAAGAATCCCCATAATAAGGAAGCAAATGCTTTACATTGAAAACATCGGAACAACGAATGTGGCTTGGCAACTGTAGACGATAAGCATTGGAATTAATCTTCTCCACAATCTCCACCGGTCCAATCTTCTTAGCTGACAGCTTGTTGTACTCACCAACCGAAAAACAATCTTTAGTCAAAACAGCCCAAACAAAGTGACCTACTTCAAAATCAACTTGACTGCGTTTTTTATCTGCATCTTGCTTGTACTTGGAGTTAGCTCGGACCAAGTTGTCATGAACAGCCTTATGAACATCATGCAGTCCTCCAACAAAATCCTGCACTTTCTTTGGAACAACCCTAGAAACAGGCAGTGACATCAAATCAAGTGGTCCCCGTGGCTGAACAGAATAGACCACCTGGAATGGACTATATCCAGTACTTCGGTTGATAGCATGATTATGAGCAAACTCAGCTTGACAAAGCTTCTGATCCCAGGTCTTCACATGATCACCCACTAAACACCGCAAACTATTACCAAGGGATCGATTGACAACCTCTGTTTGGCCATCCGTTTGAGGATGATATGCACTACTAAAATTGAGCAGAGTGTTCACCATTTTCCATAGGCTGCGCCAAAAATGACTCAAAAACCTAGTGTCTCGATCTGAAACTATAGAAGACGGCAATCCATGCAAACGGTAGACGTCTCGAAAGAATAACTGGGCCACATTAACTGCATCCGTCGTCTTTTTGCAAGGAATAAAGTGCACCATCTTAGAAAAACGATCAACAACCACAAATATTGAATCATTTCCCCGTTGAGTACGTGGTAAACCCAACACAAAATCCATGCTGATGTCTACCCAAGGTTGTGATGGAACAGGCAAAGGCATATAGAGTCCTGCATTGGTAGATGTGCCCTTTGACACCTGACAGATTCGACACCATTTAACATATCTATCCACCTCCTTGCGCATTGTAGGCCAAAAATAAGATGATTGTACCAACTGTAAAGTGCGATCTCGGCCGACATGCCCTTCACCATGCAGCTCCCTAATGATTTGAAGGCGGAGACTAGAATCAGGGATGCACAATTGATTGCCTTTGAAAAGAAAACATTCATGCAGTAGAAAATCAGACATCTGTCCAGATTGTATACCCTGCAGAACAACAGAAAAATAAGGATCAACCGTTAGCTGCTCCATGAGGACATCCATCCCCGTCACACCAACCCTCATGGAAACTAGCAAATTACTCCTCCGACTCAATGCATCAGCCACCCGATTTGACATCCCAGACTTGTGTTTCACCACGAAAGTGAATTTTTCCAAGAACGACATCCACCTCCCATGTTTGTGTGACACCTTATCTTGACTGCGAACATGTCTTAATGAATCATGATCTGTGAACAAAACAAATTCCTTATGAAATAAATAATGGCGCCAATGCTTTATAGCTTGGACCACTGCATAGAACTCAACATCATAAGTGCTATAATGCAGCATTGGCCCCGTCAACTTCTCACTAAAATAGGCAACCGGTCCTCCTTGACTTAGAACTGCTCCAATCCCAACCTTGGAAGCATCCGTGTGTAATTCAAACACTTGAGAAAAGTCTGGCAATAGAAGGATCGGTGATGTAGTAAGCTTCTCTTTTACTAATTGGAAAGCTGATTCTGCTGCTTCGGTCCAAGTAAAGGCCTTCCCTTTCATACAATCAGTCACCGGTGCCATAATAGAACTAAAGTTTGGAATAAACCTCCTATAGAATGAAGCAAGGCCATGAAAGCTTCGAACTTCAGTGATGGTAGTTGGACTTGGCCATTGTCTGACAGCTGCTACTTTAGACTCGTCCACCTGTATTCCTTCCCCAGAAACAACGTACCCCAAGAACAATACTTTAGGAACCATAAACACACATTTCTTCATAGTTGCATACAAACTATCCTGTCGAAGTACGGTCAAAACCTGCCTCAGATGGTTGACATGCTCACCAAAAGTATCACTGTAAATAAGTATGTCATCAAAATAAACGACTACAAATTTACCAATAAAGGGCCTGAACAACTGGTTCATCACACGCATAAATGTACTAGGAGCGTTTGATAAACCGAAAGGCATCACCAACCACTCATACAATCCTTCACGAGTCTTGAAGGCAGTCTTCCACTCATCCCCAGGCCTAAGTCGTATCTGATAGTACCCGCTCTTCAAGTCCAGTTTCGTAAAGATAGAGGCACCGCTAATCTGGTCAAGTAGGTCATCAAGTCGAGGAATTGGAAATCTGTACCTCACCGTGATCTTATTGATGGCGCGACTATCAACACACATACGCCAAGTACCATCCTTTTTAGGAGTCAACAAAGCTGGAACAGCACACGGGCTCATGCTCTCCCGAACATGACCTTTTGAAATCAAGTCCTCCACCTGTCGTCGCAACTCCTCATGCTCTCCGTGACTCATTCTGTAATGTGGCCTATTAGGCAACTGAGCTCCTGGTTGTAAATCAATATGATGCTGGATGTCACGTAAAGGTGGCAAACCATCAGGTAATTCATTAGGGAAAACATCAGCGAATTCCTTGAGCAGAGGAACCATAGCCTCAGGAATTTCAACCTCCTTAGCGACTTCCTTCCCGAGCAATACAAAAATTTCACATCCCGCCTCCAACTCGTCTTCAAACTGATTAAGGGTCAGTAGAGTACCCGAAGGTCTCGGAACTGGCTCCTTTGGCTTACTGGGAACCAATGTTATCTTCACACCACCAAACAAGAAACTGTAAGTATTAGTCCGCCCGTTATGATCTATGTTACGATCATACTCACAAGGTCTGCCCAACAACAAATGACAAGCATCCATAGCAACCACATCACACCACACATCATCTTTATACATGGTACCAACAGAAAATTGAACAAGGGCTCGTTTAGATACAGTGACCTCGCCACCCTTCATAAGCCACTGTAGCTTGTAAGGCTTAGGGTGATTTTCTGTTTTCAAAGCCAACTTTTGAACTTCTTCTTCAGATATAAGGTTATCACAACTTCCTGAATCAATAACAAAAGTACAAACCTTTCCCAAAATAGTACATGTCGACTGAAAGATGTTGTGTTTGAGCCAATCATCACCAATAACTTTTGGTGTAAAACAAGACCGCCATACCACCAAATTTACCCCCACATCTCCAGTTACAACTTCCTCTTCGCATTGATGCTCTTCGTCATACACAGGGGGATCTTCGTAATTCTCACCGGCATCATCATTTTGCCAATCATCTTGCTCAGCAAACAAATGACGTTTTCTGACCTTCTTGCACTCTGATTGTCGGTGACCTGTCTCCCCACAACTAAAACACTTCAAGCTGCTACTAACAGTTGTCCTAGGATTTGGTCCAACACTGTTAGATGTCGGTCTTTGTTGATTAGGCACAACACGGGGTACCATACCACCCGTCCCGGAACTTCCTCCAATATTAGCAGTTGAAGACGAACCGCCCACCCGACGACTTTGTTTCTCAAAAGCCAACGCCCGCTGGTGCGCTTCAGAAATAGATACCAGGTCAAACATATTTACAGAGTCCATGATTTGGACCCGTAGACCCCCAATATATCGAGCAACGAGTTGTTCCTCTGTCTCCTGGATATCGTTTCGGGCAATCAATTGGTAGAAGTCACTTGTGTAATCGTCAACTGATTTGGCACCCTGCTTCAGATTTTGCAACCGTTGGTACATCAACCTTTGAAAGTTATGGGGTAGGAAGTTGGATCGTAAACACTTTTTCATCTTCCTCCAAGTCACGACCTTTGACTTTCCGAGCCTGTCTCATGTCAGTTTCAGTTGTTGCCACCATGCAGATGCCCTACCACATAGCCTGGTAGCAATCAATGACACTCTTTTGTTTTCAGGGACTTCTTTGAACTCAAAAACTTCCTCAACAGTAGCCAACCAGTCGATGAACCCCTCCGGATTCAAACTGACCCCATCGAATTCTGGGATATCAATTCTCATTCCGGCCTCCCAACGCCTATTGTCACCTCTATGATCACGCCTTGGCCGCCTTTCTAGATCGTCTTCAGAATATGAACCGTCACTGCCGCCGAACGGGTTCCCAAATTCACCATCTTCCACTTGAGAATGTGTTCGAGACCTTTGCCCTCCTCGATTCATCAGTTCGACCATCCTATCAGTCAGTTGGTCAACCATTTGATCCATCCTCTCCTCCATTCGTGCCATAATACGTTCTTCTAGTTCTTGCTCATGAACATTAGCGGGCGTCCTGTTTCTCCTCGGAGGCATTTTGAACCAGGAATTCGGCTTTGATACCAACTGATGCAGCGCAAAAAAACAACACAAAGATAAACAAGAATGAACCTGTTGATTCTAAAAGAATAGCCAGGACAATCTCTTCAAACCCACGTTGATTCTACGAATACCGTGGGATTGGCTTCAAAATATGGGTTAACACACAGAATTTGGGAGAAAATCGAAAGTTCATAAAATTGATGATCGACCATCCAAATTACATAAAAAACAGTTAAATAAGAAGCAGGAATTAAAACGAAACCCTAAAAGTCCATGGGCCAAATACAAACCCAAAAACAAAACCCAAAAATTAAGGAAAAATAACAAAATTGTTCATAACTCCATTTAGAAAGCGATTTCTGGACTCAAAAATGGGTAAGTTCCCTTTGGGTACTTATCTAGACGTGCTCCTTGCTCCAAACTTCGATTTGACTGGTCGTAGGCCCGAAACGGAGATTCGTAGCCAAAGTTATGGCCATTTCCGTGAAGCCCCTTTAGTCACACGATCGTGGGCCTCTAGGAACGCAAGGGCCCGATCCTCCACACTAGGGCCCGCATCATCCCCTCCTGGGTAGACAAAATTCGACCTCGAATGTGCAGCATGGTCATCATCAGAAGAATCCCCATAATAAGGAAGCAAATGCTTTACATTGAAAACATCGGAACAACGAATGTGGCTTGGCAACTGTAGACGATAAGCATTGGAATTAATCTTCTCCACAATCTCCACCGGTCCAATCTTCTTAGCTGACAGCTTGTTGTACTCACCAACCGAAAAACAATCTTTAGTCAAAACAGCCCAAACAAAGTGACCTACTTCAAAATCAACTTGACTGCGTTTTTTATCTGCATCTTGCTTGTACTTGGAGTTAGCTCGGACCAAGTTGTCATGAACAGCCTTATGAACATCATGCAGTCCTCCAACAAAATCCTGCACTTTCTTTGGAACAACCCTAGAAACAGGCAGTGACATCAAATCAAGTGGTCCCCGTGGCTGAACAGAATAGACCACCTGGAATGGACTATATCCAGTACTTCGGTTGATAGCATGATTATGAGCAAACTCAGCTTGACAAAGCTTCTGATCCCAGGTCTTCACATGATCACCCACTAAACACCGCAAACTATTACCAAGGGATCGATTGACAACCTCTGTTTGGCCATCCGTTTGAGGATGATATGCACTACTAAAATTGAGCAGAGTGTTCACCATTTTCCATAGGCTGCGCCAAAAATGACTCAAAAACCTAGTGTCTCGATCTGAAACAATAGAAGACGGCAATCCATGCAAACGGTAGACGTCTCGAAAGAATAACTGGGCCACATTAACTGCATCCGTCGTCTTTTTGCAAGGAATAAAGTACACCATCTTAGAAAAACGATCAACAACCACAAATATTGAATCATTTCCCCGTTGAGTACGTGGTAAACCCAACACAAAATCCATGCTGATGTCTACCCAAGGTTGTGATGGAACAGGCAAAGGCATATAGAGTCCTGCATTGGTAGATGTGCCCTTTGACACCTGACAGATTCGACACCATTTAACATATCTATCCACCTCCTTGCGCATTGTAGGCCAAAAATAAGATGATTGTACCAACTGTAAAGTGCGATCTCGGCCGACATGCCCTTCACCATGCAGCTCCCTAATGATTTGAAGGCGGAGACTAGAATCAGGGATGCACAATTGATTGCCTTTGAAAAGAAAACATTCATGCAGTAGAAAATCAGACATCTGTCCAGATTGTATACCCTGCAGAACAACAGAAAAATAAGGATCAACCGTTAGCTGCTCCATGAGGACATCCATCCCCGTCACACCAACCCTCATGGAAACTAGCAAATTACTCCTCCGACTCAATGCATCAGCCACCCGATTTGACATCCCAGACTTGTGTTTCACCACGAAAGTGAATTTTTCCAAGAACGACATCCACCTCCCATGTTTGTGTGACACCTTATCTTGACTGCGAACATGTCTTAATGAATCATGATCTGTGAACAAAACAAATTCCTTATGAAATAAATAATGGCGCCAATGCTTTACAGCTTGGACCACTGCATAGAACTCAACATCATAAGTGCTATAATGCAGCTTTGGCCCCGTCAACTTCTCACTAAAATAGGCAACCGGTCCTCCTTGACTTAGAACTGCTCCAATCCCAACCTTGGAAGCATCCGTGTGTAATTCAAACACTTGAGAAAAGTCTGGCAATACAAGGATCGGTGATGTAGTAAGCTTCTCTTTTACTAATTGGAAAGCTGATTCTGCTGCTTCGGTTCAAGTAAAGGCCTTCCCTTTCATACAATCAGTCACCGGTGCCATAATAGAACTAAAGTTTGGAATAAACCTCCTATAGAATGAAGCAAGGCCATGAAAGCTTCGAACTTCAGTGATGGTAGTTGGACTTGGCCATTGTCTGACAGCTGCTACTTTAGACTCGTCCACCTGTATTCCTTCCCCAGAAACAACGTACCCCAAGAACAATACTTTAGGAACCATAAACACACATTTCTTCATAGTTGCATACAAACTATCCTGTCGAAGTACGGTCAAAACCTGCCTCAGATGGTTGACATGCTCACCAAAAGTATCACTGTAAATAAGTATGTCATCAAAATAAACGACTACAAATTTACCAATAAAGGGCCTGAACAACTGGTTCATCACACGCATAAATGTACTAGGAGCGTTTGATAAACCGAAAGGCATCACCAACCACTCATACAATCCTTCACGAGTCTTGAAGGCAGTCTTCCACTCATCCCCAGGCCTAAGTCGTATCTGATAGTACCCGCTCTTCAAGTCCAGTTTCGTAAAGATAGAGGCACCGCTAATCTGGTCAAGTAGGTCATCAAGTCGAGGAATTGGAAATCTGTACCTCACCGTGTTCTTATTGATGGCGCGACTATCAACACACATACGCCAAGTACCATCCTTTTTAGGAGTCAACAAAGCAGGAACAACACACGGGCTCATGCTCTCCCGAAGATGACCTTTTGAAATCAAGTCCTCCACCTGTCGTCGCAACTCCTCACGCTCTCCGGGACTCATTCCGTAATGTGGCCTATTAGGCAACTGAGCTCCTGGTTGTAAATCAATATGATGCTGGATATCACGTAAAGGTGGCAAACCATCAAGTAATTCATTAGGGAAAACATCAGCGAATTCCTTGAGCAGAGGAACCATAGCCTCAGGAATTTCAACCTCCTTAGCGACTTCCTTCCCGAGTTATACAAAAATTTCACCTCCCGCCTCCAACTCGTCTTCAAACTGATTAAGGGTCAGTAGAGTACCCGAAGGTCTCGGAACTGGCTTCTTTGGCTTACTGGGAACCAATGTTATCTTCACACCACCAAACAAGAAACTGTAAGTATTAGTCCGCCCGTTATGATCTATGTTACGATCATACTCCCAAGGTCTGCCCAACAACAAATGACAAGCATCCATAGCAACCACATCACACCACACATCATCTCTATACATGGTACCAACAGAAAATTGAACAAGGGCTCGTTTAGATACAGTGACCTCGCCACCCTTCTTAAGCCACTGTAGCTTGTAAGGCTTAGGGCGATTATATGTTTTCAAAGCCAACTTTTGAACTGCTTCTTCAGATATAAGGTTATCACAACTTCCTGAATCAATAACAAAAGTACAAACCTTTCCCAAAATAGTACATGTCGACTGAAAGATGTTGTGTTTGAGCCAATCATCACCAATAACTTTTGGTGTAGAACAAGACCGCCTTACCACCAAATTTACCCCCACATCTCTAGTTATAACTTCCTCTTCGCATTGATGCTCTTCGTCATACACAGGGGGATCTTCGTAATTTTCACCGGCATCATCATTTTGCCAATCATCTTGCTCAGCAAACAAATGACGTTTTCCGACCTTCTTGCACTCTGATTGTCGGTGACCTGTCTCCCCACAACTAAAACACTTCAAGCTGCTACTAACAGTTGTCCTAGGATTTGGTCCAACACTGTTAGATGTCGGTCTTTGTTGATTAGGCACAACACGGGGTACCATACCACCCGTCCCGGAACTTCCTCCAATATTAGCAGTTGAAGACGAACCGCCCACCCGAGGACTTTGTTTCTCAAAAGCCAACGCCCGTTGGTGCGCTTCAAAAATAGATACCAGGTTAAACATATTTACAGAGTCCATGATTTGGACCCGTAGACCCCCAATATATCGAGCAACGAGTTGTTCCTCTGTCTCCTGGATATCGTTTCGGGCAATCAATTGGTAGAACTCAATTGTGTAATCGTCAACTGATTTGGCACCCTGCTTCAGATTTTGCAACCGTTGGTACATCAACCTTTGAAAGTTATGGGGTAGGAAGTTGGATCGTAAACACTTCTTCATCTTCCTCCAAGTCACGACCTTTGACTTTCCGAGCCTGTCTCGTGTCAGTTTCAGTTGTTGCCACCATGCAGATGCCCTACCACGTAGCCTGGTAGCAATCAATGACACTCTTTTGTTTTCAGGGACTTCTTTGAACTCAAAAACTTCCTCAACAGTAGCCAACCAGTCGATGAACCCCTCCGGATTCAAACTGACCCCATCGAATTCTGGGATATCAATTCTCATTCCGGCCTCCCAACGCCTATTGTCACCTCTATGATCACGCCTTGGCCGCCTTTCTAGATCGTCTTCAGAATATGAACTGTCACTGCCGCCGAACGGGTTCCCAAATTCACCATTTTCCACTTGAGAATGTGTTCGAGACCTTTGCCCTCCTCGATTCATCAGTTCGACCATCCTATCAGTCAGTTGGTCAACCATTTGATCCATCCTCTCCTCCATTCGTGCCATAATACGTTCTTCTAGTTCTTGCTCATGAACATTAGCGGGCGTCCTGTTTCTCCTCGGAGGCATTTTGAACCAGGAATTCGGCTTTGATACCAATTGATGCAGCGTAAAAAAACAACACAAAGATAAACAAGAATGAACCTGTTGATTCTAAAAGAATATCCAGGACAATCTCTTCAAAACCTCGTTGATTCTACGAATACCGTGGGATTGGCTTCAAAATCTGGGTTAACACACAGAATTTGGGAGAAAATCGAAAGTTCATAAAATTGATGATCGACCATCCAAATTACATAAAAAACAGTTAAATAAGAAGCAGAAATTAAAATGAAACCCTAAAAGTCCATGGGCCAAATACAAACCCAAAAACAAAACCCAAAAATTAAGGAAAAATAACAAAATTGTTCCTGACTCCATTTAGAAAGCGATTTCTGGACTCAAAAATGGGTAAGTCCCCTTTGGGGACTTAACTAGACGTGCTCCTTGCTCCAAGCTTCGATTTGACTGGTCGTAGGCCCGAAACGGAGATTCGTAGCCAAAGTTATGGCCATTTCCGTGAAGCCCCTTTAGTCACACGATCGTGGGCCTCTAGGAACGCAAGGGCCCGATCCTCCACACTCGGGCCCGCATCACATATACACATATCTTATATGTATGTTCGGATCTCATTATAACTCTACTATAAGTTGCTAACGTTTTTTATTTGTTTTAGATATCTTTACTTCATACTTGAAGATACTAGTGTTTTTGTTTATTTTTGTTTTTATTTTTGGATTTCTTTACTTTTGTCTTTATTTATTTATTTATTTTTTAAAATAAATATCATTTTGAGTTTTTAATGTTTAACAATTATAAAATTTTAAATAATAAGTATATTAAGAATTATAATATTTTTCGTTCATACTTTTTTATAATCATATTACTTTTGTAGCATATGATTTTCGATCAATAATGTATTCAATTAAATAAAGTTTTTGTTCGAATTAAGGATCATAAACAAGTTGAATTATTTAATTTTGAAATATTTGTGAGTCAAAATTAAATAATTCAACTTGTTTATGATCCTTAATTTGAACAAAAAATTTATTTAATTGAATATGTTATTGATCGAAAATCATATGCTCCAAAAATAATATGATTCCAAAAAAGTATGAATAAAAAATATTATGATTCTTAATATTCTTCTTATTTAAAATTTTATAATTGTTAAACATTAAAAACTCAAAACGATATTTAGTGTAAAAAATATAAAAATAAAAATAAATAAAAACCAAAGAAAATCCAAAAATAAAAACAAAAATAAACAAATTGTAACATCCTGTTTCAGATCGTCTGTGATTTAGGGTTCCTGGTCTGCAACCCGGGCATGAGGAAGCCTTGAGGCTGCAACGAGTTACTAGAAGCGTAGGGCTTCTCAACACCTTTCCGTGGATATGAGGTTCGTTGGAAACAGACTTATAACGAAGAAGCTATGATAGTTTGAAGTTTTGGCAAGTTTAGTCCTTATTGAGAAATGGGCGGCAAAAGAGTACGCAGGGCGTAAGTATGTGTACGCTCAACGTACTTATGTGCGTAGCATGGACGCGGAGACCACATAGTACGCTGGGCATACCAGAGAGTACGTTGGGCGTACTAGGCAGAGAATATAAACCCTAATATTTTGAGGTGACCCTATTTAAGGAACATGATGGCCTCATTTTCAGCGAACATTTCCAGCCTCCAACTCCTCTCAAAACCCTAATCTCGTTTCCACGGTTTGTGTGAGTGGGGTGGCTCATTTGAGTGTTTTTGGTGAAGCTCTTGGTGAAGAAGGAGTCTTGAAAGAGGATAGCTTGTGCGTCTAACTTGTGGATCTGAGTTCTACCCTTGTTGGTGCATCTTCCAGAGGTATAAAGTTTGAAACTTGCTCATTGTTGTGCTAGTTCTTGTTTTGGTTCCATTTTTGGGGTTTTATGTCCCAATATTGGAACTTTGTGAGTTTATTGAACTCCAGAGCAAATCTCATGTCCTTTTAAGTTTATTGGGTTGCCTTGATTCATAAAAATGAGAACTTGGTAATCTAGACTTCTTCATGCATGTGTTAAGAGGATTTAAGAGAGTCTTAATGGTTATTTTGGAAGTTGGGTCCCATTAAGACATGGAAACTGATAAAGTCGCCAACTTTATCCGTTAGGAGCCTGTAACGAAGCTTCATTGAGGTTTGGATGCTTTGGGCTGAAGTGGTTAAGTCGAAAATCGATTTTCTGGTCCTGAGCATTACGCCCCACGTACTGGTCTAGTTTCCCCGATTAGGATTTGTGTGTACGCTGAGCGTACCAAGGGAGGTATGCCCCGCGTAATCTCCCTATGGGATTTTTGGGCTGAATCTCGTATTGGGCCATAAGTGTTGGGCCTTGATTTTGGGCTTGCTGTATTGGAGATTTTGGATCAGAGGAATATATATATGTCTTGGGCCCTTGTGTTGGGCTTGCCTTTTAGACTTAAGTTTAAGGGTTGGGCCTTGGGAGGGCCCATTTAGTAATGGGCCCTTGTAGGCCCAATGGGTTGGGGTTATTTATGGGCCGGTTAGTGGACTATCTTTGGACCTAACGAGTGAGGGTTTGGTCTTAGATCCTAATTGGGTTAATTGTGGGTTTGGCTCAGTGTTAGAGGCCGGTGTGTAGCAGGAGCATTTATAGGAGCTGTTCATCAACTGAGGTGAGTCTTTTCACTATATTTACCTGAGCGGTAATCATTGTGTGACCGGAGGGTCTTATGTGCTTATAATGAGTTATGTGATATCATGCATTTTGTCTTTGTGATTTATGTTGTATATTACTCCTATGCCTTATTGAGTTATTTTGTTTTTGTAAGACCGAAGGGTCTTCACTGAGATACCGGACTGGAGGGTCTGACCCGAGCTGTGAGACCGGAGGGTCTTCACTGAGACACATGACCGGAGGGTCCTTATCGAGATATAGCCATGAGAGGCTAATTATTTGCGTGTGGTATTTTGGGGAACTCACTAACCTTCGTGCTTACCGTGTTGTGTAATATGTGTTTCAGGTACTTTTCAAGATCGCGGGAAGGCACCGGCTTGATTGTACACACAAGTTTGAGATCATGATTTTGAGGATTCTGGGATTCTATCAAACATTGTTGACTTGTGTTTTGACAACTTATACATTTTGTGATTCTTGAGAAAGGTGATATTGAGTTTATGTGATTTTAAAAATGAAGAATTTATTTGAAAATTTACAGTGTTACAAGTTGGTATTAGAGCCTTGGTTTGAGGGATTCAGATGTACTCTCAGGTATGTCTGGACTCAAACTGAGGATTTGAGAAAATTTTCTAAAAAGAAATGATTTTTCTAAAACGAGTAAGAGTTTAAAGAGAAAACGAGACGGAACAGTGTGTATAATCAGCCAGAGCCCGAGCAACGATTTCCCAAAATACCATTACTTGTTTACATTTTGAGATATTTATGAGATATTTAACGTGCATGCTAGAGGATAGGCTAGGTATTTCAGAAATTAGGGCTAGAGTTGCCTGATTCATGACGCCTTAGCCTAGGGGATGCTATTGATTGATATTATCTGTTATTTTCTCTATGTATGTGGTGAGTGGGAGTGCGTAGCAAGAATATTTTAGAGAGAGGTTTAAGTACAGGAGTAATCTAGGAGAGATACCTAGATGTGCATTTGAGGAATCTACTCAAAGAGTATGTAGATACCCACGAGAGGTAGGGTTGCCTGAGTTCTATGACGCCTTTTAAGTTGTGGATAGAGTGAGTGGAGTTTTAAGCTAGAGTGGCTTTATGTGCTGGTAGAGGATATTTGATGCTCGAATGCTGCTTGCTTTGTGCTTTGTAGAACTCTTGATGATGGCAGTCAGCTACTAAGTGAATATGACGATATTTAGGAGGTAGATGGCTGGCATCATGAGGAGTTCTTTAGCAGCTAATGGCAAGGAAGTGTGACAACCTAGGAGAGCCTAGGGAGTAAATTTAGTGCGATGAGTACGCTGTGTAGAGGTGAGTATTCGTTGGAGAGCGAGCATGCACAAGGGGATGGGTGATCGAGGAGGTCGAGCAGCTACTTAGGAAATCTGGGATGATCTGTGTGGAAAGTATGGGTAGATGTGGCAGGTAGTATGGGCCCGTACTACTGAAAGTAGAGGACCCATACTCGATACAGGGAGAACTCCAGGGGTTATAGGTAGCATATTGAGGGGAGATAACGTGGTTTGGGTACCATGATTTGTAGCAGAGTGTGCTTCCATCTTTACAAGTTATCCCGCTATGGTTGTTCAGACCGAGAGTTGATATGGTAGATTGTGGGGCCAGAGGGCCATGTCGGTCGAGCTTCAACGGGGGTGTACCTTGCAAGGAAAATTGAGTTAGATCCCGAAGGGTCTGACTGGCGAGCTGCCAGTTGGAGTCGCAGGACTCAAGGAAAAGTGGAGATAATGCCTTGTGGAGGATTGCGGTCTGGGTTGAGTGATCGGCCGATGGATGAGATGTCACTTTCTATGACGAGAATTACACTATTTCCGCTTCCCGTGTGGAGAGAAAGAGATAACGAGCTTCCGATTTCAGAGTTTGGAGGTAAACCCCGTAGGGTAGCATATAGTTGAGATATTTTTACCAAAGTATTTTGTGGTATGTCTGCTACGAGGTATTTCTTATACCGTGAGGGAGTCATCAGAGGGGACTGTGATGGTTGAGGAAAAAGATATGCCTTAGTTGAGTATAGTAAGGCATATTTTAATAACAATTCCAGGTAATCAAGAGGAGTATATCGGGGCGGTGGCCCTCGTTGTCTACGTTGTGTATCGACGGTAAGGGTTGAGAGTCGTGACTAATTCGGGACAGTCGAGATGTCCGGTGTTGTGTCGGTACGAAATTTTGGGTGACTAGAGGCTGTCACATTGGGAGGAATCTGAGGTTTTCATCTGAGATTCAGGATACTTGGATTTATTTGGTCATTATGTGGAAGGTCATCGAGTGCTGCGTAGTACGTTCCATGAGTCGGGAATGGTACATCCGGTGAGCCAGTCTCTAGTGTGGTCTGTTTGGTATGTCAATGGTCGATGGTTCAAAACCTAAGTGGGGGAGAACTGGGTATTATGTGGGGAAGAGCCTCAATCTGATGTGGTACAGAGGTTTGGGTTATGGGAATCTGCGGCCCGAGTATATGAGACTGGGTTCATGTGGTAGTCGAGGCAACGTACAAAGCGAGATGATGCACATTGCACATGCTCAGGAGAGAATGATTTTTTTCACGGCAGGTGGCCGTTGGACAGGAATCCGATTAGGGTCCGTGTTTCTTCGGGTGTGTCAAGGTTGAGTTTCGAGACAGTTGGGTTGCTGAGGTCAAGATTTTACTGCTGAGAGATTGATAGTTCGATGTATAGATTGTTACCTGTACTCCGGGAAGGGCATCAGTTGATTTGTCAATCAACTTCAGAGTCGGAATGAGTAGTTTCGCATGGGAGTGATCAGTAAAGAATGGGGCTTTGGATTTTTTTCAATGTGTTCTCAGTCAGACGACAAGTGGAACATCAAGCGACCATATGTCCATATGTGAGACCATCAGTTAATTGTCGCCTGACGGGGATTATCCAAGGGTGTGACTGTACTAAGGAAAATGCATTGTCTACGAGAACTTTCGTCAAGAGTAGTGATGCATAATCTGGGTAGGTGAGTGCACCTAACTATGTTGGACCACAGAGCATGAGATAGTGAACTCAGTGTGGTGACAACTTGATGATGAGATTGTGGGGTGATAATAGAGTGAGCGGATCCGGGTGGGAGTAATCACTTAGGACTGTCATGGAAAAACCGGTGGGTGAGCCCATGGCGAGTGAGAGAGAGTATCGTATGACTGCGGGGAGCCGTAGCATACATGAGTTAGAGAGAGAGAGAGTATTGTATGACTGCGGGGAGCCGTAGCATACATGACTTAGAGAGAGAGTATCGTAAGACTGCGGAGATCCATAGCACTCATGAGTCAGCAAGAGATAGAGTATCGTAAGACTGTGGGGAGCCGTAGCATTCACGAGGCAGTGAGAGAGTGTCATAAGACTGCAGGGAGTCGTGACACTTGTTAGTCAGTGAGAGAGTGTTGTAAAACTGTGGGGAGCCATGGCCTTTACTAGGCAGGGTGTGACGCAGAGGGGTTCTTAGGCTTGGGTAGCCTTGCCAAATGAGTCCGTGGGAACCTGGTGGCCGGACCAAGGGCGAGACTGGGGTCTTTGTGATGGTAGGAAACCGTATTATCTCGATCGAGGGAGAATTTTTCGAAAATCTAAAGGATGGGAGGAGTAATGTACGCGTGGATTCGCGGATCTCAGGTCTTGAGTTGAGTAACAGAAAGGATACGAGTGGTTCCAATTCTGTGTCAGGCCATACTTTTGTGTTTGAGTTGGCTCTATCTGTGTGAATGATAGGCAAGTTGGGAATTTTGGATTTGAGATGGATTCCATTTTGAGCGGTTATGGGTCCCATCTGATGTTTTAGACCTGGTGGGTCGGTTCGTTTGGCCTGAGGAGGACCACGACATAACCGGAATTAGCAAGTGGTAGACGACAGAGGTCGGAGGTGATGTGTCACTGCAGATTGGTTGTTATATTCTCTTGGAGTAAATCGAACTTAGTGATTGCGTGTACAGTGTGATTGGTTGAGATAACTTAGTTAGATCGATCGGCTGTGGAGTCGTATCGCTGGATGTGCTAGAGTAGCCTTGTTGGTCCAACTGTTGGGTTGGGAGTCGATCTTGTATTCTGATTTGGTGTCAAGCATTGAGAGGCAGCTGGAGTTATGTTTTTGGATATTAGCGGATAGTTTGGTCAGGCATGGTCATCGAGATCAGGGCCGGAGCTGAATCATCCTGGGGTCGGTAGTGAAATGATTTTGTCTGACCGGAGGTCGGACCTAGTGTAGACTTTTGGTTTCCATGTGGACCGGCAGGTCTTCATTTAGTGTTGAGGGCAGAGTATTGAGGTTCACTCTTCAGATGGGTTCTGATAGCTGTATCGGTGGTTGGTCCTTGGTGCGAGATCACCCCCGTTTCTTTGGGTTTTGGTCAGAATCGACTGGTATGTCGGACATAAGTGTTTAGCAGCTAATTATGGTCAACGACTTGTTCCATCAGTCGCAAAAAAGTAATTAGAGTTGGAGGTGTTTTATCGGGCATGTTATTTGTCACACCCCAAAACCGGAACGGCGAAATAGTTCGGGGGTGGAGGACGTCATGTTTAGTATCACGAGATATGTATATGGTAAGCAAGTAATGAACAACCATTTCATTTCGAAAGAAAGTGTTTACAAAGTGTGTGTTCACA
Organism: Lactuca virosa; assembly: GCF_052849685.1. NCBI lineage: Eukaryota > Viridiplantae > Streptophyta > Magnoliopsida > Asterales > Asteraceae > Lactuca > Lactuca virosa. Next base: position 95,214,986 of record NC_136430.1, on the reverse strand, counting down.
AAACATAGAATTCATAAACAAATAACTAAACAAGACTTGAAGCTATAATGCTCCATCTTCTGAATTCCCAGCACGAGCACCTGTCTAATAGTCTCCTAAGAATACAAGTTATTTGAAAGAGTTGATCAGCAATTAAGCTGGTGAGTTCATAAGCTTTTAGTGATGTGAGTAAGTAGTAAGAAAGTTTGTAGAAAGTTGTAGTAATTTGTAGTAAGTTCTTTTTAGAAAAGTTCACCTGTTCCTCTAGAAAATCCTATATTTCCTACTTTGATGGAAGTTTAAGTAAATTGACACTACAACCCTTTCTATGGGTACTAAGCGGATACGAGTTATATAAGACTCAGAGTAAACAAACAATCGATTGTGCGCATCTACCCGAAGCTCACAACCAAACAAGGAATAGAAATTAAGGCGGATAGAACACATCCCATTGGTTGTTAGATCATCGTCGTATATAACCCTAGTGTAAACACTTGTTACTCATGGATTTAATTGTAATGGTTCCTTTATATCTAATGGAAAGGTTTTTAAGAAAACCCATATTTCTTATAGTAAAATGGTGACCATAGTGACTACTTTTATAATAGCTTAGTTTATACTGATATATATAATCTAATATCGGATAGAAAGTTAATTGAGTGAATCTGACCTAAACCCACAACCAAACAAGGAACAGGAAGTAAGGCGGAAAGCACACATCCAACTACCTATTGGGTATTAGTTTTATATATAAACATGATGTAAAAACTAAGGTATTATAGAGTTAATCACCTAAGGTCCTTTAAATTGTACTGGTTTAATAAAATGGATTAAACCCTTTTCTGGGAAGTTTCTAGTTTTGTATACCAAAAGTACTGGTTTTGGAAAGTATGTTTTGTACTAGAAAAACTGTGCTTTGACTCTGTGTCCTATATCCTGACCCATACCTGGTACCCTTATGATGACTTAATGTATACTAAGCATACATATATATAGAATCAGGTAGAAAATAGATTGGGTGAATTCGTTCCAAGCCCACAACCAAACAAGGAACAGGAAATGAAGTGGAAAGCACACATCCTATTACCTGTCGGACTCTATTGGTATATATATATCCTGTGAAGTATACATTAAGGAATCATAAGACTAGCATTATGGTTCTTTCTTTTGAACGTAGCCTTCTACCAAGGCATCTTCTGTTATGTGCTAGACTCGACTCCGTTTGTCGATTGTAAAAATGTATATTTTCCCTAGTTTATAACTATCTTGACTCGAAAATAGTTTGAGTTTGACTTTCAAGTGGTACTGTCACTTTATGAAAGTAATGGGAAATGTAAGTACACGTTTGTCGTTTATAATGACATGCGGATGTACTAATAACCTAAAAACATATTTGTTTTATTAAGGTTATAATGTGAAGGCTAGTACCCCTACTAAACGCTCTCCCTGTCTAGAGATTAAGGGAACCAAACGCGACCTCTGCAAATTCTTGCAAGTCGTGTAATTCACATTGAAGTTATATGATCATGTATACCCAATATAACTATCACCTTTTGTGAAAAACAATGAGTTAGTGATTCATTGGTATAATTAGATCATGTAGTAGTTCCATGCTATAGTAACCTAACTTGTTTGTTTTGTACTGTATCTTGTACGTTCTGTTTGTTTCTAGTAATTGTGTGTTCTCTCTGTATGGTATTGTTTGATTCTCTTAACTATCTGTTCTGTATGGTATTGACTCTTTGTGTGCTTCATTGTACTAGAAGTAATGAATAGCATTCTCCTAAACTATAACTATTATAGCTTACTAATGTTCTACTTGGACTGTTACTGGAAAGACTCGTTTATCTACTAAGTTATGTTTGTACTTTAAAAACGGAGTTTTGTATAACTATAAAGTAACATAACTTTAAAAGAGTTTTTGAAATGTTTTGACAACTTATAAATGACATAAGTAACATATTGAAAGATGTTTAATAACAAACATTTACACAATTATCATTGTGTTCAACTTGTATTCCCCCCCTTAAAATAGTTAAAAACAGCTAAAAGATTCATTACGGGGTATGAACTCACCTGATGTGGGTGATTCAAACGGGTATGCGTGTAAGGATGAGAAGTTCCACGAATGAAGTCCCGAGACACAATAGGTCCTAAATGACATATAAGGACACATATTGACATGAATATAGTGTTTATAAACAACTATATGTAAGGAAACACCTTCCGGGACTAGGAAACACCTTGATCAAGTGTTGGAATCACATGTGATTCATCAAAGGAAAGTAAAATGGCACTAACATGTGTTTATGGTCATGAGTTTACGGCCCAAGGGAGTTTACGGCCATAAACTCATGGTCAAACATGCTAAAGTGTTGGTTTGAATGCTAGGAAACTTTAAGGACTTTTGCTCTACACTTGTATGAAGAAGACCACCTCAAATGAGGATTTTGATGAGTTTACGGCCCAAAGGGGTTTACGGCCGTAAACTCATGGTCATTATGATCTTGAGTGAAGTTTAAGGTCCTTCAAACATAAAGGAAGGGTTCTGGGTCACTTGCCTTGCATCCTATAGGGTTTATGGCCCTAATGGCCACCAAAAAGGGGTTTACGGTCTTGGGAGTTTACGGCCGTAAACTCCCTTTGATCTTGTGTTCTTGATGTTTTCAAGTCTCTAAGCATGGATACTAACTAGATATGAAGTATAGGGAAGTGTACTTACGATCTAGAAGCTTGAAATGGTTGATATTGGCCAAGAACACTAGTGTGTGTTCTTGGTGTTCTTGGTGAAACTTGAAGATCTATGAAAACATGATTTTCATGGATGAATCATGAGGATGAAGCTAGTTAAGAAGGATTAACAACTAACTAGAGAAAGAACACTTACGATTTTTGAAGATCAAGTATGAAGATCGGGATGATACTTGAGAGAAAACTCATGTGTTCTTGAGGAGAAAGTGAAAGAATGAAGAAAAGTGAAGGAAATGAACTTATGTGGAGGAGTTTTACGGCCTACATGAGTTTACGGCCGTAAACTCCATGTTTACGGTCGTAAACTCCACACGATGGATTTTAGGGCTTGATTCTTGTATTGTGGCCTTAGCAGATAAAATCTAACACTTATTCCTTAAGTGTACTAGGCTGAAACTCCTTAGAAAGACCTTTAACAAGGCTAGAACTCATTACTAATGAGTTTGACACTCATTTGAGTTGATTGACTGGGCTTTAAAATAATTTTTTTTTCCGGGTTGTCACATTATTCGATGAGCGAATTACATGGGGATATGCTGCATGGGCGGTCAGTCGGGGTGACATACCGCTATAGATTCGAAGTTTTGGAGAGGCAGAGTTGGTTCCGCAATGGCGAAGGGTTCGTTCTTCTTCAGGTTGGAGGGTTCCGATTGGTTTCGGTTGTCTTGGGGAGATCGTCTATGTTCCGAATATTCGGTTGCGCTTCTCGGGCTAATTGATTAGATCTGAGTAATGATAAGGAGTGATTTTGAGGGAGAAATCAAATTTAAGTGGGGGAGAATTGTAACATCCTGTTTCAGATCATCTGTGATTTAGGGTTCATAGGCTGCAACCCGGGCATGAGGAAGCCTTAAGTCTGCGACGAGTTACTAGAAGCGTAGGGCTTCTCGCCACCTTTCCGTGGCTATGAGATTTGTTGGAAATGGACTTATAACGAAGAAGCTATGATATTTTGATGTTTTGGCAAGCTTAGTCCTTATTGAGAAATGAGCGGCAAATGAGTAGGCAGGGCGTAAGTATGTGTATACTCAGCGTACTTATGTGCGTAGCATGGATGCGGAGACCACCTAGTACGCTGGGCGTACCAGAGGGTACGTTGGACGTACTAGGCAGAGAATGTAAACCCAAATATTTTGAGGTGACCCTATTTAAGGAACATCATGGCCTCATTTTCAGCCAGCATTTCTAGCCTCCAACTCCTCTCAAAACCCTAATCTCGTTTCCATGGCTTGTTTTAGTGTGGTGGCTCATTTGAGTATTTTTGGTGAAGCTCTTGGTGAAGAAAGAGTCTTGAAAGAGGATAGCTTGTGCTTCTAACTTGTGGATCTGATTTCTACCCTTGTTGGTGCATCTTGCAGAGGTGTAAAGTTCGAAACTTGCTCATTGTTGTGCTAGTTCTTGTTTTGGGTCCAACTTTTCCTCTAGTCTGCAAGAACCCATCCAAGATGCAAATTTCGGGACGAAATTCCCTCTAACGGTGGGATGATGTGACAACTAGAAAATTTTGTAACAAGCAAGGTCTAAGTTGTAACTATGTATAAATGAATTCACAATGTAACCTTGTTGCAATAAAACTTTGAAAGCCAAAAGGGCATTATTTGTATATATATATATATATATATATATATATATATATATATATATATATAGGTATATATACTATGAAAATCATATTCGTAACCAACACTTGAAAGTCAACAAGTTATAACAAGTCAAGACAAGTCAAATAGTTGGAATCGATCATGATTTACACATTGCTTTAGGAATTTCGGCGTAGTACCCCACCAACCTAGTGATTTCGGTTGTCCTAGGACCGAAATCACCCTTTAGTGGATGACCCCAAGACCGAAATCACATGGAATCACTAGGACCGAAATCACACTTGGTCAAACCATGCCTAGTACCGAAATCACATGTGATTTCGGTCATACTAGGGAGCTTTAGTGGGTTTTCGGTCAAGATAAAGAAAAGATACGGAAGTTGACTTTTTGATTAGATATTTCACCCTTTTACCATGCAAAGTTTACCCAGCAGTATCCCACACAATTAATAAACAAATATACAAGCATTATCCAATAGTTAACCAAGTAAGAGTCCCATCACCTTTCTTCCTTAAACACGACAGGAAGCACCCAAAATCCCCACCATTTCCTTTCTACTTTCTGTTAAAATTCACTTTTCTCTCAAGAGTCAATGCCAAGCTTTAAAGGGTTTAATTCTCCAAGCTTGTTCTTAGAATTTGGTAAGTATTTCTTCAAAATCTAGTGTATTTATACACTTTCATGTTAGTTTCATCATATTTACACATATTATTATGTGTTAAAACTCTTAGGATAAGATCATTTCCAAGGAAGTTCATCAACCATATTCAAGTGTTTAGGCTTGGAAGTCTTCACACCATCTCTTCAAACAACCCACAAATCCACTCAATGTGAGTTCATACCCCCACATTTTCGAGATTTCTATGTTTTTGGGGGGGGGGGGGGGGAATACAAGTCAAAATTTGTTTATCATACAAATACTTGCATGTTTCATCTTTATGTTAATGTATAAGCCATTATTTGCATAAGATATGGTTATCACTAGCTTTTATACAATTATTTGTGATATATTAGTTTTGAAATGAAAAACTAACCAAAACAAAACATGATCTATATTATAAAAACCATGGGAAAAATGATGATTTGAGAAACTACAATATTTTTGAAATATTTTTACCAAAATATATCTTTTCTAACTAAAAGGAGTACATTCTAGTTATTTCACTATTTTGTAGGTTACAACCCAAAAATATGATGTTTGATCTTACACTTTGAAACTAGACAAGATAATTACTACGTATTTATATAAATGATTATATAAATGTTCATGACAAACAAACATGATAAACTATAACCGGTATAGTTTGGGAGTCACAAACACTACACTATTATTTTAGAAGAAACAAATAATTATTTAAAGGTTTAATTATTTCAATTACATGAAAAAGGAGATTTCAGTTCACGTAAATCGATTGATACTGGTTGGGAGACATTTGGCTTCACCGTACCTACCAGAGTACACACCTAAGTCCTGAATTATAACCAGAGTCTCTTGTAGGGAGAGTGTGACACTTGTGTATAGATCTATACGAGATTGACAAGTCCGCACCTAAACTGTTAGCTACAGTTAGACCGACAGGTCTGGGGTGAAAAATATCGTAACAGTTCCGATGCACGAAGCATGTTGTTCAGGCCACTAGTCGCACTAGTATGGTTATAATAACTCGCATAGGGTATCGATAACACATTTGATTTACGGGTTAACATAAATTCAAGTAGTTTTATATAAAGATGAAACTTCATAACACCATTTATCAGTACAATATTACTTACATTTTTAGTATTGAAATTTAAGACTTACAACTCATTTATAAAGAAAATATCGGATTTTCTGGAAGTATACACTATCATTTTACACGAAACATTTAAAAATCCTTCTCATACAAAACGCTTATGAACTCACCAACTTAATTGTTGACACTGTTTCAAAATCACTTGTATTCTCAGGAAGTCAGTAAATAGGTAACCACAAAAGTTTTTGGTGGATGGGACGTCGTCGCATCACGTTATTTATTTTTTCATATGCATTTGAGATCATGTAAACAATGTTTTGAGCACAATGTAAACTTATTGAATATTCAATACAAAGGTTGTAATGATTTGATCGCTACTATTCAGTTGTTATGATACTGTACATGAAGTCATCCGCCCCCAGACGTTTCTGCCGTTCTGGTTTGGGGGTGTGAAACATCATCTCTAACAACTTGTCTTATAGGAACATGAGGACCTTTTTTCACTAACCTCCATATCTCTCCACCATTTTCTTTTCCAACCAAAAATATCTCCATTGTAACTTTCCGATGATCATACTCATTAATAAGTAGCAGTGGGGCATGCGATGCGCAACGCACGCTATTTAAGATTTTCATTGAATGCATTTGTTGAGATTGATTAGAAGCAACCATTGATATGAAGATATTAGAGCTGAAGTTATGTATAGAATAACTTATATCATGAACACATAAATTATGAAGATACGAAGGTAATCTTAAATCAACTATAATCTGATCTTATAGATTCAAAGGACAACCACTTAGGCTCTGATACCAATTTTGAGTATTTAAACACTGTTAAATGAACAGACAAGGTTTGCAAACACAAACCTTGAATTAACCTTTAATATTGATGGTTGCTAGTAATTAAGAGCCATTCAAGTCTGGTCAAACCAGTCAACACTTGAAGTAAATAACTCAACAAAGTATCCAATAAGATTAAATAAAGAAAAGTATGAACAAAGTAAAGTAATTAAGAAAAAAAGAATTTCTAAGAGAAGATTGACAGAATATATGAGTGAAGTGGATGATTATATTTAATGCTCAAAAGAGGTGTGTTTAAATACCAGGTTGACAATCCTTTTATACCCAAAGGAAGCACAACAAAACAAATACATAAAATAGAGAGTACTTGCAACAACAAACAAAATCCTGATAAAGTGGATTTCCTCTGAATCGACGGTAGGCTAAAAATAGAATACAACCAATAGAACTTCACTTAAACGTTGAGACGTTATCCTATCTCCGAATGAGGATTGATCTCGGACTCTTCATCTCGGTTGAGGAGTGATCTCGAAATAACTTCTTCATCTCAGAGTCTTTACTCCTAAACACGATCATCTCATAATGAGAGACAATATCAGAATTGCTATGTCATCTGGAAATCATGACCATCTCTGAATGGATGGGCAACTTGGATTGTCTAAGGGCACTTTCATGTACTAACAAACCGTAATTTAAAATCAGATTTATAATGAAAACAATGCGGGATCTCAAATCATTAAAACATAGATGTGCGTGTGTACAATCTCGTCTTCACCATTCGATAAGTACTTGAAAAACATTTAATCCATAATTGTAAGCCAAAGCTTAGTGAGTCCCCGCAGAATACCCCATACACCAATACACATACAATGTATGCACACATGAGCCTTCAGTCTGCCTAGACCGCCTTGCGAGGCCTACAAGATGTCTTGAATGCTCTACAGATCCTACAGTTTGTTGGCCCGCCTCATAAGGCCTACATTAGTTGGACCACTCCCTTGGTCCTAAATTATGACTAGACCACCTCACAAGGCCTATAGTACACTGGACCGCCCGAGTATCTTGACCTACAACACAAATCAGGACCACCTCAACGATACCAACCACAATATGTCGACATATACTCATAAACAAACAAACATACAATAGCTAGAAATATAGGTTATCATAACATATATACTAATCGATAGACCGCTACAACATAGCAAGATCCTACACACAAGGATACATACTACAATATAAATTATAGTGAGAAAACTCACCTCGCAGTCTAGCAAACAACAACACAAATCTTGCAAATCCAACACCTGGTACTACAGGTCACCTATACAATAATGAAGGGCCATTTCCTTAAAGTACAACCCAAAACCCTCAAATTGTTCTAAAGTTAAACTTGGTCAAGAATTCAACGGTCAAGGTCAACACAAGTCGAGAACCACGTCGTGGCCACCCATTGGTCACATCATGGCAGCTTAACTAAAAGTCGGGCAACCATCAGTCGCCACGTCGTGGCGAGTAGACTTATGTGTCGTGGAAACTTGTTTTTAACAACGTAATTGATTAACCTCCAAATCCATTAAGCCACCCATGGATACACTCCATAAAGCTTCCTAATGTCTAATACAACAGAAAGATTTATTTTGTTCAGTCATACATGTCCAATTCAGGTCTAACCCTCAAACTAACTCAAAATGGAGAAATAAAACTAAGATCTCATGCATGAAGCTCAATACACCAACAAACTTCAGATCTAGAACATATGTCCATCGAGGGAACTCAATGATCCATAAAGTTGCTAACTTTATGGAATCCATGCATATAACTCAACCCAACCATGGAGAAATGTGGGTAGAAACATAGATCTAACATGATATAATGAGAAAAGTAAGATCTTAAGGACTTACAAAAATCCAGAAATAACACAAGCTGATGATGGAGAGGTTTGCTAGCTAAAACAGTGCACCAAGAACACCTTGTTCTTCTTCAAAGGGGCCAAAAATCACCACCAAGAGCTCACAAGGTCAAAATGTAGGCTAGGGTTTCTTGGAGGGTGAGAGGGAGGTGATGGAGGTTGAGGGTGTGCAAACCCTAGCTCTCACTTCCCTTAAATAGGGCACAAACCCTAAAATTAGGGTTAAGTGTTGGTCCAAAACCTTAATAATTGTGTATGAATCTAAACGAAACGTGAAACAATAACACAAGTATTTCACAAAGATTTCTTTCACTAAGAAAAGTTCTCACAAAGAGAGTGGGTGCACAAAGAAGTTGATACAAAGCTGAAGATTATATCCAAGAACTCTCATATCTATATCTACTGAAACATTAACTCTCATAATACAATAAAAATCATCAACTCTTAAGTATTGAGAAAGGCTAGCATAAATACTAGTCTAAACCTAGGAGATAGATAATGCTGCAGATAGACCAAATCTTCTAAATATATCAAACCCTTGATGTGATGTGATTGATTCTTCAATGATAAATACATATATGGTATATAAGGAATGGATTATATCAAATATTGAGAATACTTCCTCACCAACTAGATCTGATATGCTCCATATTCGCACATCAACACTAGCGTCAGGTAGTCATCCACTAATCAGCTTCAGCTCATGCAACTTCAGCAGATATTGTATGACCATCAACGTGTGTCATCAATGTATCATCTTATCAGTATGCGATTAATGTAGGACCTTCACCATATGGACACACTGATCAGTCTTCATTGAATTGTGTCTTCATGCTGATGATACTTTCAGTGCCTTTTGTACTAATAGAGTCTTCAGGGTCTTTTGCTCATCAGGGGATGATCTTCAGTCTTCACATATGAACTTCCATCAACATATCTTCAGATTATCTAACTAAACAATCTCTGACAAATCAACTTATCTAAGTGTATTATTTACACATACTTAGACAATACTGACTGTCTATAATGAGTAAATAAACTATAACTATAATGTATATATTTTGCATCATCAAATCTATATAAATATGTGATACAACAATCTCCGTTATTTGATTATGTCAAAACCAAAATAAAAATGAATGAAATAATAAATGAACTGACTGCATTTGAAGTAGAATGTTGATTTCTACTCTCACTTAGATTTTGCCCCCCCCCCCAGATAAACAACATCTGATTTTTGCTCCCCCTTAGATGTATAACCTTCTTCTTCCAAGAGTGTCTGCTATTTAAATTAGAATGATCAAGTAACAACATAGTTGATCTACACATTTCTCCCCTTTTTTCACAGCGTCAATAATCATTTCCCTCTTTTTTTAAAAAAACAGCAAGTAACCTGAAATGAAAGAAAACATCAAATAAAGTTAAAGGGTGAGAGGATTTCGTATGTCACACTATTGTGCTATTGCAACAGTATATCACTTACACAGTTTTGTGTAGTCTCATTTGTGTATGGTTTTATATGCTGAATCATTTACCACTTCAATTAGAAAAAAAGGGCGAGAGAGGGTTGGTGCATATAATATAGCACGATACATGATATACCCATCGCCACATATTTTTCAAGTTATCATCAGTGTATGGGATTTAACACTGAATCATAATCTTTTAAGAAGAATTTAAGGGCAAGAATGGGTTGGTGTGTTTGACAAATGATGGTACATAGCATAACCATCGGCATAGAGTTTCAAACTTTTATCAGTGTTTGGTATTATATAGTGAATCATCAAGTTCTATAAAGAAGACTTATGGGAAAAAAGTTCGATGTCTCAATCATGCTAAGGTGAAATCAGCTAGAATCATTGACAGTGATTAATCATCGGCAAGAAGTGGTTTAATCCTTGCATCATAGAGTTAGTTGCACTATAGAACCATCATGCAACACCCTATTTTGAATCGTTTCCTAATTCGGGGCCGTGACCCGAAGATCAATTATCATAAGGCTATGGGCCTTGGGGAAGGATACATTTAGACCCCTTGAATGTGGAAAATATAGAGTAGGTGATCCGAGAGTTCGGTTTGTGTTTTGGAGACTAAGGGTATAACCGTGAAGTGACAGCTCGCGTATTTTATGAATTTTGGATTTAAGCTCGGGAAGTTTTAATTGAAAGGAGTGTTGATAGAATTGTAGAGCTTCTAATTACCTTTCAATGGATATAAAGAACATCGAAATCGAAATTAGACAGAAGAACTTATGGCCTTAGGAAGATTGGTGGTTTTAGTCCCTAGCCGGGTATGTTGGGCATACGCTATGAGTACACCGGGCGTACAGGGTTGAAGTTAGTCATAGAGGAAACCCATGTACGCTGGGCGTACGTGGTGGTGCATAGGGCATATGGTCACTAGGGGAAAACCCTAACTTTTAGGGTTTGTGGCCTATTTAGACACCTTAATTCACTCTTGGACATTCCTATAACCAGCCTCCACCTCTCCAAACCCTAAGAACAAAACCCTAATTGCCCTTTGAGTGTTTTGGGCTTAGAAGTGAGCTTTGAGGCTGTTTTTGGTGATTTTGAAAGAAGAGGAACCCTTGGAAGTTGCATTGGTGTGGCTAGAGCTTGTGGATCCATAATCATCATCAACTTGGAAAGCTCTTTGAGGTAGAAAGCTCTTAACTTGATGGTTCATTTTTTTAGATCTAGTTAGGGCTTGGTTTTGTGATTTTTATGGTCCTTTAAGTAATGCATGACAGTATAAGCTACTCCAGAAGATAAGGATGATAGATCTTAGCATTTTTGAGGTCCCTTGTTCATAAAAATGCAATTTTGATGACTTATATTGGACCATGCATAAGTTTGGGTGCTTATTATGGATTTTATTGAGTGTTAGGTCCCATTAGACATGCAAAGGAGTAAATTTGCTGACTTTACGTGTTAACACATCATTTAGGATCCGATTTGAGAAGTTGACATAGTAGCATAATTACTTAAGCACTTAACAGGGATATGGGTTGGATGTGGAGTATGTTGGGCTTACCCAGCTCATACAGCGCACGTACTGGCCAAAAAAGACGTAAGTTTGAGTACACCAGGCATACTCAGCTGCCATTGACTTTTGTTCACTTTTGGGCGATATTTGGGCTACTAGGGTTTTGGGCCTTGTTGGCCCACTAGTTCTTTTTGACTTTAGGTCATTGTTAGGTTTCGTGACATCTTGGATTTGGGCCCATGATGGGCTTTCGGTATAATTTTGGAATTTGGGTCATATTGGGCTTTTGTTGCCATTAGGTTGGGGCTCAGTTATTGGGTCAAGTGAGGAAAGGGTATATTGGTCTTTTACCCTGGGAGTTGGACAAATGAATCAGATTCATAGTTATGGTTGATGGCTCTATTATTAATTTGGGTTTTATTTGATTGATTAGTACGGAGATTATCCGGATCAGCAGTCTGAGCATTTATCAGATTTTTAGCCGTTTGTGGTGAGTCTCCTGACTGTGCTTGATGGATCTAAGGCACCAATGCTGACCCATGATTTATTATGATTAGGATGCTAGTTGTCTTTGCGAATCTTGCATGTCTAGTAGGTGATATGTATACCAGGCGGGGTCCGATGCCAGGCGAGGCCTGATGGGTCTACTGTATGGTATTCATCTTAGTGATTATTGCATGTGTTTATGTGTCTGTATGAATGCTCGATGAGGCTCTATGCCAGGTGGGGCTTGATGAATGTGATGGGTAGGGCCCATCTGATGTTCTGACAGATCTGTTTTGAGTGGGGCTCGATACCGGGTGGGGCCCGATAGTGGTTGGGCATGGCCCATTGTATGTTTGATATGTATGGTGTGAGGTATTTTGGGGAACTCACTAAGCTTCGTGCATACGGTTTTCAGTTTATGTTTCAGGTACTTCCGGATCGAATGGCATAGGGCTCGGAATAATCGCATCGCACACGCCATGTAGTTCCGCATTTTGTTGGCTTGATGTATTTGGATGCTTATTGTCATACTCTGATTTATTTTATGGTTTTATGAACACGTTTTGAATGTTGGTTTTATTATTATAAAAATGAAATTTTTGGCCTTAAATTTTGGGATGTTACAAATTGGTATCAGAGCCTTGGTTTGAGGGATTCGGGCATAATCTTGGGTGTGTTTGAACTAAAACTTAGAGTTTGGTAGATTTTTATTAAATAAAAGTTTTATTAAAGGATTTTCTAATAAAATAAAAGGGGTGTGGTGCTTGCAATCAGCCGAGCTCAAGTAAGTGATTCCCAGAATACCCATACATGTTTGTTATGTTATATGTTATGAGAAATGCATGCTAGATTAGGGATAAGGATCTTCTTAGGAATTTATGACTAGGAGTGATGCCTTTATATGCCTGATTGTTTGAGCTTTTAGAATTGCATGTTAGTATGAATTTCAGATGTCTGGAGGCATTGGTCTGGTATGTGATGACTTGTAACCTAAGAGAAATTGGATGTTACACTAGATTTGGAATCTTTCTTGGTAGGAAGTGATCTTGATATGTCCTCTGTTTGGCTGTGGATTAGAGTGTTACTCCATGAATGTTGCTTGCTTTGTGCTTTGTGCTTTGTGGGACTCTTGATGATGTGAGTTAATTATTAAGTGAATATGTTAAGTCACATGTTGGATATGTTAAATAATCTCAGAGTGACGGATTTGACCCTATTGCGCAACTCTAGTATGAGTCTAACCGTTGTAGGGATGAGTCTTTTACTCGAAGGATTATCTAACATTTTTTGCATGTGATTGTATTCATGAAGTAGTTAACTGAAATTATTGGGAGTTCTTCAGCAGCTGATAGCAGGGTGAGGTAGGGAAGGTAGTATTGGGCCTGTACTGAAAGCACATGATCCATACTCGACTCGAGGATAATCACAGAGACTCTAAGAAGCCTAAAGGATGAGGACTCTTTGGTTATGTTCTGATCATTTGTGTATGGTTGCTTTTTAGTATGGTGATGAGCACTTGTGGAGGAGGATCAGATTGAGGTTCAGGTGTTGGTGTTGAGTTGATGGATGAGCGGATGCGATAATTTATCTCTTCAGAGATCACCCATGGTATTTTGGAGCAGACTCCTATGATGTTTGGTACCATCAAGGAAGGGATCATGGAACTCTTGGATGACTATTTCAGGGCTTTTAGGGATGGGATTGCAGTAGTACAGTTGGGGGCCCATCGGGAGCTCATGGCTTGTGGAGCCCTAGAATCTTCAGGGGAGGAGGATCCTATTGCTTGCTCTTGTCATGATGGATCGAAGGTGGATTATGCATCACGCCTTTGGGGGGATCGATTACATGATTGCATTTCCACTGAGGTTCCGCGAGCCTTACGCGAGGAGTTACCCAACATTATTGGTCGTGTCACTCACATAGTGGTCGCCAGGTTCTAGAACCGGGTCTCGGTCGTTCAGGTAGTTGATAGGATGGTCGAGGTGACGTGAGAGCAGGAGCTTAGTTTGGAGAGGCAACTAGGGAAGAGGAAGAAGAATAATGATCCGACTCTGCTAGCATCATCTGAGTAGTTTGATGTTGTCATGCCTGGTGATAGAGATTTGAGGGGCCACGACATTTGCGCTTAGGGTGGAGGAACCCATGAGCGTGTGAGCGACAAGTCTAAATGCGACATGTGCAGATGGAATGGCCACCTTCGCCAAGAATGCACCTTAGAAGTACAATTATGTCATCGTTTTCATCACCCTGGTCATATCAGGCCAAATTGCCCATGTTTAATGGTTGGGGCGGCTCAGGTTCCATTGCAAGTGCTTCTGTAGGAAGGGGGAGCTGGGCCCTGAGACACTACGTGTATGTATCGTATTCTTCTCTTTCATGCTTTAATCAGTATACTAGTAATTCTGTGTTGGTGTGTGTGAAATGTTATGCCCTGATTATCTAAGAATAGAAGCACCTGTATGATTAATATAGTTATTTTATCCAGAATGTTGTCATATGTCATTTTGCATACCATGGGCAGTGTTTAGAAGAGGCGTGTGTATCCCGCATGGGATACCAGCAGCCGGTCAGATCTGTAGTGATATCAGGGAGAATTCAAGAAATCCGCAAGGTAGGCATGTCGGGTTGGAATGTAGGATGTGTAGGGGTGTTCATGGCATTGAGTTAATTAGGAATTGGTTCGGTCATGGGTGTAATGTCGGTAGTTTTCAAGTTCACACCTTCGAAGTGAGGTCAGTTGCAGGTTGCATAGGGATTGCTCTAAGCGCAAGTAAGTGGTTGAACGGATTGGGTATTTGCTCGATATTGAGATGTTGTTCCCCATCAACCGATTAGTCGCCAAGGACCTGTAGTGGATTCAGCGAAAAATGGCTGGAGATTCGTTGAGGTATTGCGAATGATCACCCAGTCTTGGAATATTTAAGCACTAGTTTTGGCTGGTCAAGGAAAGCTAGTTGTTGTAAAGCTCAGGTTGTCGACTACTACCATCAGTAGGGATTGAGAATTAGTAACATATTACTCTTAATTATTGGGGAAGTGTTGTTTGCATGAGTTATTTTAGTCATTGGGATTGTCAACAGAAATTGAATGGTATCTTTTGGCGAACTTTGAATACATCGATCCTTCAGCAGGTGAGTTGTTGAATTGATGATCCGTCCATTTTGGTTAAGGGTTATAGTTCTATGCCACAAGAAGAGGTGGCTTAAGGATTTGGAGTTTTATCATGGGAAGTATCCCAACTGCCACCTAAGTCCAAAAAACACTCCTGAAGCATATCCTTTAATGTCTGAATAGTCCACTCGCTCTGATCATTGGTCTGCAGATGGAATGCTGTGCTGAAATGGAGACAAGTACCCAAATCATCCTAGAACCTCTTCCAAAACCTGGAAGTAAACCGAACATCCATGTTTGAAACCACTGAATTCGGCACCCCATGTCATGCTACAACCTCCCTGATATATACCTCACCCAACTTCTCAACAGAAATACTCTCCTGAATCGGGATGAAATGCGTGCTCTTGGTCAACCGATCCACGATGAACCAAATTGAATGCACTCTGCACGAAGTCCGAGGAAACTTCGTAATGAAATCCATGGTAATCTCCTCCCATTTCCATACGGGAATCTCCAACGGCTGCATCTTGTCGTGAGGTCGCTGATGCTTGGCCTTGACTTTCCTACAAGTCATGCACATCTCCACATACCAAGCCACATCCTGCTTCATGCAGCGCCACCAATAATCAGGACGAAGATCTCTATACATATTCGTCGCCCCGGGATGAATGGAGAATCTAAACTTGTGTACCTTCTCCATCAGAACCTGATGCTCACCGCCCTAGTATGGAACTCATACTCTCTGATGAAGAGTCAACAACTCACGGCTATCGTAATAATCGAAGCCACCTGACCCATAATACACTCACTCTTGGGTTGCTCTTCCTTCATGACCTCGATTTTTGCCTCATGAATCCGCTCCAAAAGTGGAGTAATCATAGTCATCCTCACACATATATCCCTAATCAGAGTCGCGACTACCTTGCGGCTAAGAGCATCAGCCACCATATTGGCCTACCCCAATGGTAAAGGACTTCAAAATCATAATCCTTCAACACATCCAACCACCAGCGCTGTCTCATATTCAGATTTGGCTGATCCATCAAATACCTCAGGCTCTGGTGATCCATGTAAATAGTACTGCGGACCCCATAGAGGTAACATCGCCAAATCATGAGGGCGAAAACCACGGCCCCCAGCTCCAAATCATGCGTCAGATAGTTCGCCTCATGAGGCTTCAGCTGCCTCTAAGCGTAAGCGATCATGCGACCCCTCTGCATCAAAACTGCCCCCAAAGCCGTGATCGACGCATCACAATAAAATAAAAAAATCCTCAACACCCTCCGACGGTGTCAAAATCGGCGCCTCGGATAATCTCTTCCTGAGGGTCTCAAAATCTGCCTACTGCCCATGCTCCCAGCGAAATGTGACCGTCTTCTTTGTCAACCGAGTCAAAGGAACAACTATCTTGGAGAAATCCTGGATGAATCTCCGATAGTATCCTGCTAAACGCAGGAAACTCCAAATCTCAGATGGAAACCTCAGAACCACCTCCCACATGACGACCTCGACCTTGGCCGGATCGACCAGAATACCATTCTGGTTGACAAGGCACCCCAGACACTGCACCTCACGCAACCAGAACTCATACTAGGAGAATTTTACGAAAAGTCTCTCCCTCCTTAAAGTCTCCAGCACCTCCCTCAAGTGCTCCTCGTACTTCTCCTGGGTCTTGGAATAGACCAAGATATTATCAATGAATACAATCACACACCGCTCTAGCATCGGCCTGCATATGCGGTTTATGAGATATATAAACGTGTCTGGAGGAGCCAACCGATACAGTGAATACAATCACACACCGCTCTAGCATCGGCCTGCATATGCGGTTTATGAATACAATCACACACCGCTCTAGAATCCCTTGTCTAACCACTCCTGCAGTTGTGTAGACAACTCCTACATCTCGGGAGGAGCCAACCGATACAGTGAATTGGCTATCGGAGCCGCACCTGGAACCAGATCAATCCTGAACTCAACCTGCCTCTCCGGAGGCACCCCAGGAAAATCCTCTGGAAACACATCCAGATACTCCCGCATAATCGACACATCATCCATAGTCACCTTATCCCTGGTATCCATAACATAGGCGATAAATCCGGAACAACACTGTTAAATATAGCGTCTGGCCCTCGCTGCTGAACACAAAATCGGCCCACGTTGAGCTCTCTCTCCCTAAACCACTAACTCTCCCCTAGTTGGGGTTCGGATCCAAACTAACTAGTTCTCACAATCGATCACCACGCCATTGGGGCTCAACCAATCGATACCCACTATAATCTTGTTCCCACACAAAGGAATATGAACCAAATCAATCAGATACTGCTCGCTGAACATCTGATGGATACAATCCCGATGAACCCTCGCTATGCGGACAAATCGATCATCTGCAATTCTGACATATAAAGGACAACCCAACTCCCCGAGAGCTCTAACAAAGCTCTTGCTAAGAGAAAGCAATACAAATGATCGGGTAGCCCCCACATCAAACAATACCAAAGTAGAAATATTGTTCACGAGGAACGGTCCTAAAATAAAACACATAAATATTATCAGGGACACCAGGTGCCGCGCGAGCCTCCTCGACCGTCAACTAAAAAGCCTTGCTCTTCACCACAGGTGTATCTGCCTTGCCTTGGCGGCTGTGAGTGATCCGCAGAGTCACAGGAGCAGGTGCTGACACCGGCCCTGCTGCAGTCAAACTCGGACAATAGGCTTTCTTGTGGCCCCTTTAATTGTAATGAAAACAAATCAGATCAGATCCTGGGGTGGCGGTGTTGGTATTAGTGCAATCCCTGCTAAAATGACCCGTTCGATCGTACATTAAGCAACCTAAACCACCCACCCTACACGGTCCCTTGTGCATCTTGCCGCACTTCCTACAACGGCTCCAAACATGCTGGCCTCTCGATCTCGAATCCTGAATGTTAGGCCTATTGCCCGACCCTCCTAAAACTTGAGCCTGATCCAACTTCCTCTTGTTCTCTATCTCAATATCAAACTCTCTCTCTCTCTCTCTCTCTCTGGCTCTCGCTATCATATCCTCCAGTGTCTTGCAACTGGCTCGGCTCACAAACTAAGGAATACCAATCCTCAACATCTCATGGTACCTTACCTTGTTCATCTTCTCGTCCACCACATACTGCGGAACCAAAAGCGCCCTCTCACGAAACATCATGGTGATCTCAGCCACTGTCTTAGTAGTCTGGCAGAGATCCTGAAACTCTCGCGCCAAGGGATGCACCTCAATCACTGGTGCAAACTCAACTGTGAATCTAGTCACAAAATCATCCCATGACATGGACTCAATCGCCTCACCTCCCAAGGCATGTCCTACCTCCTCCCACCAGTCCTTGGCTCAGTCTTTCAGAAGAAAGGAAGCAAGTCTTTCCTTTAACCCATGGGGACAACTACTGGTGCGGAATGTGTTAGCAACATCTGCTAACCATCGCCTACTCGCTATCAGGTCCTTCTCCCCATAGTAGTCAGGAGCCACACATGCTCAGTACTCCTTAAAGGTTAATGAACGCGCCTCTATCAAGGCCACCATATCAGAATGGATATAGCCCATACTCTCCTTCAACAGCTGCAGAATACCCTCTTTGAACGTACCGAAGATCACACGAGTTTACTCGAGTATGCAATGCGTAATCTCAGACGAAATGAACTCCTGCGTCTGATAATCCAATTGCCCGGCTCCAGAACCTGAGCCTGAGTACTCACCGCACCAGAACTACCAACCGGTTTGCCACAAAGAGACACCATACTAAAAATAAACCGTATAAATGATCAGAATACACATCAAAATATATATCAAGGAATCTCATACTCTACAAGCTTCCCGGTTTTATCGTAGGTCTCCTTGACTCGAGTATGGATCCTCTTCTTACAGTAGTACGTACCCATACTACCTTCCACGTCTATCCGTACTTTCCCCAAGGATTCCGTTGAATCCGCCAAGTCACTCTTTATCCATATAATTAACCCTCATCAAGCAAAGACACCCAACACTAAATATCTCATAGGTTTTCCTAGGGCAACTACCACACTACTCTCAGCCAGCAGCTTCAGAAGGAACTCCTACCCGCATCCTTTAACTAGCTCACGAATACAACTAGATATCATTGACACCAGATAATTCTTGTAGTGAAAGGTCTCACACTAAAATGGTTGGAATCAAACCTGAGCTACGCAAT
Organism: Lactuca virosa; assembly: GCF_052849685.1. Classification (NCBI taxonomy): domain Eukaryota; kingdom Viridiplantae; phylum Streptophyta; class Magnoliopsida; order Asterales; family Asteraceae; genus Lactuca; species Lactuca virosa. Next base: position 95,195,425 of record NC_136430.1, on the reverse strand, counting down.
AGTGTTAAAACCTAAACTTCTGAAATTATTTAGTTTCTGCAATATATAACTTAACATATTCGATTACTAGTTATCTGATGTTAGTGAGAACTCTTAAAAAGCACATAGCAAGAAGCATTCGAGCATCGAGTAATCAGAACCATGCATAACCTACTCAGGCAATCCTATCACTGACATCGAGCCCCACTCGGTATACATACCAACGCATAACACATGCAAGGGTCACACAGACATCTAACATCCAAACATAATAAACCATTGGCCAACATTGGCGCCTTCAACCCACTAAACACAATGAGCAAACTCACCTCAAGCTATTTGATAACTAAGATAAATCTCTGCCTGCTAATCCGACAAATCCCCGCGCTATCAATACCAATAACATCCAATTAATATTTGTATCCCAATCCATCACCATCAGTCTAATCAACTGGGCCCATTATTAGGGAAAAAGATTATTTTACCCTTAACCTAACTTGGCCCAAGACCAAGGCCCAATTCAACTACTTATGAAGGCCCAAATTCTACTTGGGAGCCCAATTGTAACATCCGGACTCCCGGGTATATTATTTATTTATTTATTTTTTGAGGACTATTGAGCAACTCGACCAGTTGCTGCTAAAACTCGTAGAGTCAGGTATGGCTACGTGGGATTAGTAACCTACACGACGAGTCAGAGAGTCGACTCGCCGAGTGGACGCTGAGTGATGAAACTCTAAATCCCCGGGTTTGGGGCCTATTTAAGGACACTTACAGTCTCATTTGCGGCTCACCAGCTGCCCAACTTCACTTAGAGAAAACCCTAATCGGTCATTGAGCTAAGTGAGAGTATTTGAGCTAACTTTGAGTGTTTGGTGCATCTTTTGAAGAGATAGGAAGGATTCCAAGCCAAAGGATGAGAAGAGGCTGTTAGATTCGTGGCTATTTCATCCAGTAGTTCCTGTGAAAGGTAAAAAGTCCACAGTTTCTCAATTTTTTGGTTAGATCTCATATTATTTGGAGTTTAGGGCTTTTTCCATCCAATACTGGGACCTTGAGTGTATTGTATTCATATAGAGATTTGGACATCAGATCTGGACCTTGAGAGTCCTTAGAGTCCAAAGGTCCCCGCTTTATTCAGCCATAATAGAGCTTTCGAGAGAAAAACCTTTAATAGAGCATGTTCTTGGCATTTCAATCCCTAACTGCCATGCATGGACGTAAAGCTTATGAATTTACGTGATAATCGAGCCTTGAGAGTGTAGATCTATAGTTTGGGAAGGTTTTCTGCCTTGAAATCGTCTGAATGAGAAATGAGACCGAATGGACTCACCAAGTCGATGAGCCGACTCGACGAGTCGGTTAGGGTTGTCCCGATAAGCTTGATCATACGATAGCTCGGCGAGTTGGGGGTTAACTCGACGAGCTGAGTTGGACCTTCACGAGACTTCTGAGGAAACGAGTGGACTCGACGAGTCACATGGGTGCACTCGACGAGTTAGGTCAATCATGGATCGTTGACTCGAGTTTGACTTCTGTTGACTTTAGGGTTTGGTCAACATGAGTAATGGAGACCATAGAGGGGTAAAAAGGTCTTTTACCCATTCCAAGAGTTAGAGAGAGAGAGAGAAAGTGAGAAAGAGAGAGAAAGAGAGAGCAACCTTTGGTATATTTTGAGTATGAGTAAAGTATTAATTAGAGATAATTATTCTATGTGTTAGGCGGAGGCTAGTTCGAGATTCCGTGTACGAGATTGTTACTTGCTATCTTACGAGGTGAGTCTTCTCACTATACATACCTAAAGTGGTAATCTATGCATGACCGAAGGGTCTTATGTGCATATACTGTGTATTGAGATATCCTACTTATTGCCTTTGTGATATATATGATGTGTATTATATTGAGTTACTGAGTTATGACCGGAGGGTCCACCCGAGTTGTGGGATTGGAGGGTCCCACTGAGACACATTGACCTGAGGGTCTTATCTGAGTATAGCCATGAGCGGCTAATGAGATATGTGTGGTATTTTGGGGAACTCACTAAGCTTCGTGCTTACCGTGTTATGTGTTATGTGTTTCAGGTACTTCTCTGGATCAAGGGAAGGCGCCGACTTGATTGTACACACATCAGAGATTGAGTTATGTTTTGAGAGGATCCTGGATTTTTAATCAAACAATAATGCAGTGTTGTGTTTTGAAAATTTGACATTTGGGATTGGTGAAATGTGTTTATGAGAATTAAGTGATTTATAAAATTAAAAAATTGGTTTGAAAATTTACGTTGTTACAAGTTGGCATCAGAGCCTTGGTTTGAGGGATTCAGGCGCACCTTTCGGTATGTCTGAACTCAAACTGAGGATTTGAGAAAGTGTTTTAAGAGCCCGAACGGTGATTTCCCAAAATACCCTTACTTATTGTGTTATGAGATGTTTATGGGATGTTAGTGATGCATGCTATAGGATAAGCTAGGTATTTCATATCTTAGGGCTAGGGTTGCCTGATTTGTGATGCCTTACCTTAGGAGTCGTTGATATATGTTATGTGCTTTGAGTATGTGCCGAGTGAGAGTAGCGAGCAGGATCACTTAAAGAGAGAATTCTGAGGCGAGGGATAATCTAGAGGAGATATCTAGATGAGTAGTGAGGTGTCTACTAAGAGAGTAGTTCGGTATTCGTGCGAGATACATTACTTGTGAATTACAATCCTAGGAGGAGGACTTAGGGTAACTACAGGCCCGGTGTGGAGGGTAGTATTGGGCTCATACTACTATAAGCACCAGGTCTGTATGCAACCCAACTAAGAATCCTTAGGAAACTAAGGAACAAGTAGGGATGAGTGATCGCGTGTGAGTATGCTCGAGCGAGTCTCTGATGATTTTTGTGTTGTGTTTCAGAGACATCATGGTGGGTACACGCCACAACCCTGGAGGCAGTGGGACTAGTGATGATGAGATTCGCAGGATGATTCACGAGGAGGTGGCCGCAGATATTCGAGCGGAGATTCCTAAGATGTTTGGGACTATTAATACCACCCTGATTGAGACGTTTGACGAGCGATACACTGCTGTCACTGAGGCTGCAGCTACTGCAACTGTCGCCGCTGCTAGGCCACATGGAGGTGACTCATTTTTGTTCCGGGAGTTCAGCAACACGAAGCCACCAGAGTTTGATGGGACACATGATCTGATTTCTACGATGAGATGGATTTCTGATATCGAGGGATGTTTTTACACATGTTCATGCCCATATCACTTGAGAGTTCGGTTTGCGCTGAACCAGCTTCGGTTGGGAGCGAAGGACTGGTGGAAGTTTGTGACAACGAGCTTTACCTCTGCAGATCTTGCTGCAGTGACATGGGAGAGGTTTGTTCTGATATTCTGAGAGGAGTATGTTCCCCCGGTGGAGAGGGAACGATTGGCACAGGAGTTTTTGTCTCTAAATCAGAAGACAGAGTCAGTGACTGAGATTTCTAGGATGTTTCACGAGAGGGCGATGTTTTTCCCTGAGCACGTGTCCACTGAGCAGGCACGTGTGAGTTGATATTTGAGCATACTGAGGAGGGATATATGAGAGTTCGTGGTGAAATCGTCATAAAGGACATTGGCTGAGCTTAATGTTAATGCTATGAGGAGGGAGATTGAGCTTGAGCTGCACACCAGGGAGGAGGAGGAGTCCCTGGGTAGTGACCGGAGACCAGTGAAGTCGCAGCCGGCGACGAAGCGGGCTAAGCCCGCTGATACCAGAGCTGGGGGCCAGAAGGGCCGCACTTGGGGCAAGTGAGACAAGAGTCACGAGGCGTCGTGCCGTGCGGGGATTTGGTACAAATGTGGCAAAGAGGGACACATGGCAAAGGATTTCCCCAAGGGGTTTTCGGTTTTCTTCCACTGCAACCAGACCGGCCATCTGAAGGCCGAGTGTCCTCAGCTCATGCAGGGATCAGCACAGGGATCTGCACCTGCTGCTTTGCGTGCTACTGAGAGTCGGCCAGCGAAGGCCAAGACACCGAGAGTTCGTGGGAGTGCCTTTCAGCTGACAACGGAGGAGGTCCGCGCAGCACCTGGCATCGTGGCCGATATATATTCTTATTATTATTCTTTTGAGATATATTGTGCTTATATTATGTCATGTATAGGTACTTTTCTTATGAGTTATGTACCTGCTTTGGTATTATTTGACTCAGGTGCGAGTCGATCTTTCGTGTTTGTAGCTTTTATTCGTCACATCAGTATCCGACGTGAGGCATTGAGTTGACCTCTGAGGGTTTCTATAGCTGACGAGCATGCAGTTTTTGCTATTGACGTGATCTGTGAGTCTATACTAGAGTTTTTTGGTGTTAAGTTTCCGATAGAGTTGGTACCGATCGCTATAGGTGATGTATGTGTCATAGTGGGCATGTACTGGTTGAGTCGATTTGGAGCTGTGATGGACTGCGAGCGACAGTTAGTGACTATAGGAGACCCTAGTGTGGGAGTACTTCCGGTGTACGGCGAGGGTAATAGATTTGGATAAGCTTTCTGCTCTGCTGCCAGAGCGAGACAGAGTTTACAGCAGGGTTGTATGGATGCGCGGGTTGCTACAGAGAGACCAATTTCTATATATGAGGTTCCGATAGTGTGCGAGTTTCCATATGTTTTTCCCGAGGAGTTTCCGGGTGTGCCTCCCGAGAGGCAGGTGGAGTCTCGTATTGATTTGATTCTGGGTGCGGCTCCTATTGCCAAGGCACCCTATTGCATTGCGCCACTAGAGATGCAGGAGTTATCCTCACAGCTCCAAGAGCTGTTGGGGAAAGGGTTCATCAAACCTAGTAGCTCACCGTGGGGAGCTCCGATCCTTTTTGTCAAGAAAAAGGATGGTTCACACCGGATGTGCATTGATTACCGGGAGTTGAACAAGTTGACGGTCAAAAACCGTTATCCACTTCCGAGGATCGACGATTTGTTCGATGAGTTGCAGGGGGAATCTTGGTTCTCCAAGATTGATTTGAGATCTGGATATCATCAGATGAGAGTATGTGAGGAGGATATTACGAAGACGGATTTTAGGACTCGTTATGGGCACTACGAGTTTGTGGTGATGCCTTTCGAGCTCACCAACGCACCAGCGGCGTTCATGGACCTCATGAACCGGGGGTGCAGGCCTATGTTGGATCTATCAGTGATCGTGTTCATCGACGATATTCTTGTGTACTCGAGGTCCAGGGAGCAGCATTAGGAGCATATTAGAGAGGTTCTGGGAGTTTTGAGGTCGGAGAAGCTATATGCCAAATTCTCCAAGTGTGATTTTTGGTTACGAGAGGTCCAGTTCCTGGGACATCTCACTAATCAGAAAGGGATATTGGTCGACCCGACCAAGATTGAGGCAACTATGAGTTGGGAGGTGTCGAGATCTCCGACCGAGATCAGGAGTTTTCTGGGTTTAGCCGGCTACTATCGGAGATTCATCAGAGATTTCTCCAAGATTGTCGTTCCTCTCACCAGGCTGACCCGGAAGGGTGTTACTTTTACTTGGGGTCCTGAGCAGCTGGCCTCATTTGAGACCCTTCGCCAGAGATTGTGCGAAGCCCCAATGTTAGCCCTTCCCAAGGGAATTGAGGACTTTGTGGTTTATTATGATGCTTCTATATCTGGGATGGGCGATGTGTTGATGCAGAGGGGGAACGTGATAGCATATGCATCAAGGCAGCTGAAGCCTCATGAGACGAGGTATCCCCCCCACGACCTGGAGTTGGGGGCGGTGGTGTTCGCCCGCATGATTTGGCGCCACTATCTTTATGGTGTCCGGTGTACCATATACACTGACCATAAGAGTCTGAAGTACTTGATGGATCAGCCCAACATGAATATGAGGCAGAGGAGATGGTTGGATATAGTGAAGGACTACGACTTCGAGATCTTATATCACCCAAGCAAGGCTAATGTGGTAACCGATGCCTTGAGTCGCAAAGCCGAGAGCGCTCCGATCTGGGATGTGTGTATGAGAATGACAGTGATGACTCCAGTCTTAGATACCATCTGAGAGGCTCAGGTGGAGGCTGTTAGATCGGAGAACCGTAAGAGAGAGCATGTGATTAGGTAGGTTTCCGAGTTTTTGACGGACAGTCGTGGGCTTATGACTTTCCATGGGTGGATTTGGGTGCCCTATACAGGTGGATCTCTCCGTGTATTGTTGGAGGAGGCACATAGATCGAGGTTCTCGATCTACTCAGGAGCCACAAAGATGTATTTGCATCTGAAGAGACATTACTGGTGGCCCTGTATGGACCCGTAGACCCCCAATATATCGAGCAACGAGTTGTTCCTCTGTCTCCTGGATATCGTTTCGGGCAATCAATTGGTAGAACTCAGTTGTGTAATCGTCAACTGATTTGGCACCCTGCTTCAGATTTTGCAACCGTTGGTACATCAACCTTTGAAAGTTATGGGGTAGGAAGTTGGATCGTAAACACTTTTTCATCTTCCTCTAAGTCACGACCTTTGACTTTCCGAGCCTGTCTCATGTCAGTTTCAATTGTTGCCACCATGCAGATGCCCTACCACGTAGCCTGGTAGCAATCAATGACACTCTTTTTTTTTCAGGGACTTCTTTGAACTCAAAAACTTCCTCAACAGTAGCCAACCAGTCGATGAACCCCTCCGGCTTCAAACTGACCCCATCGAATTCTGGGATATCAATTCTCATTCCGGCCTCCCAACGCATATTGTCACCTCTATGATCACGCCTTGGCCGCCTTTCTAGATCGTCTTCAGAATATGAACCGTCACTGCCGCCGAACGGGTTCCCAAATTCACCATCTTCCACTTGAGAATGTGTTCGAGACCTTTGCCCTCCTCGATTCATCAGTTCGACCATCCTATCAGTCAGTTGGTCAACCATTTGATCCATCCTCTCCTCCATTCGTGCCATAATACGTTCTTCTAGTTCTTGCTCATGAACATTAGCAGGCGTCCTGTTTCTCCTCGGAGGCATTTTGAACCAGGAATTCGGCTTTGATACCAACTGATGCAGCGCAAAAAAACAACACGAAGATAAACAAGAATGAACCTGTTGATTCTAAAAGAATAGCCAGGACAATATCTTCAAACCCACGTTGATTCTACGAATACCGTGGGATTGGCTTCAAAATATGGTTAACACACAGAATTTGGGAGAAAATCGAAAGTTCATAAAATTGATGATCGACCATCCAAATTACATAAAAAACAGTTAAATAAGAAGCAGGAATTAAAACGAAACCCTAAAAGTCCATGGGCCAAATACAAACCCAAAAACAAAACCCAAAAATTAAGGAAAAATAACAAAATTGTTCATAACTCCATTTAGAAAGCGATTTCTGGACTCAAAAATGGGTAAGTTCCCTTTGGGTACTTATTTAGACGTGCTCCTTGCTCCAAACTTCGATTTGACTGGTCGTAGGCCCGAAACGGAGATTCGTAGCCAAAGTTATGGCCATTTCCGTGAAGCCCCTTTAGTCACACGATCGTGGGCCTCTAGGAATGCAAGGGCCCGATCCTCCACACTAGGGCCCGCATCATCCCCTCCTGGGTAGACAAAATTCGACCTCGAATGTGCAGCATGGTCATCATCAGAAGAATCCCCATAATAAGGAAGCAAATGCTTTACATTGAAAACATCGGAACAACGAATGTGGCTTGGCAACTGTAGACGATAAGCATTGGAATTAATCTTCTCCACAATCTCCACCGGTCCAATCTTCTTAGCTGACAGCTTGTTGTACTCACCAACCGAAAAACAATCTTTAGTCAAAACAGCCCAAACAAAGTGACCTACTTCAAAATCAACTCGACTGCGTTTTTTATCTGCATCTTGCTTGTACTTGGAGTTAGCTCGGACCAAGTTGTCATGAACAGCCTTATGAACATCATGCAGTCCTCCAACAAAATCCTGCACTTTCTTTGGAACAACCCTAGAAACAGGCAGTGACATCAAATCAAGTGGTCCCCGTGGCTGAACAGAATAGACCACCTGGAATGGACTATATCCAGTACTTCGGTTGATAGCATGATTATGAGCAAACTCAGCTTGACAAAGCTTCTGATCCCAGGTCTTCACATGATCACCCACTAAACACCGCAAACTATTACCAAGGGATCGATTGACAACCTCTGTTTGGCCATCCGTTTGAGGATGATATGCACTACTAAAATTGAGCAGAGTGTTCACCATTTTCCATAGGCTGCGCCAAAAATGACTCAAAAACCTAGTGTCTCGATCTGAAACAATAGAAGACGGCAATCCATGCAAACGGTAGACGTCTCGAAAGAATAACTGGGCCACATTAACTGCATCCGTCGTCTTTTTGCAAGGAATAAAGTGCACCATCTTAGAAAAACGATCAACAACCACAAATATTGAATCATTTCCCCGTTGAGTACGTGGTAAACCCAACACAAAATCCATGCTGATGTCTACCCAAGGTTGTGATGGAACAGGCAAAGGCATATAGAGTCCTGCATTGGTAGATGTGCCCTTTGACACCTGACAGATTCGACACCATTTAACATATCTATCCACCTCCTTGCGCATTGTAGGCCAAAAATAAGATGATTGTACCAACTGTAAAGTGCGATCTCGGCCGACATGCCCTTCACCATGCAGCTCCCTAATGATTTGAAGGCGGAGACTAGAATCAGGGATGCACAATTGATTGCCTTTGAAAAGAAAACATTCATGCAGTAGAAAATCAGACATCTGTCCAGATTGTATACCCTGCAGAACAACAGAAAATAAGGATCAACCGTTAGCTGCTCCATGAGGACATCCATCCCCGTCACACCAACCCTCATGGAAACTAGCAAATTACTCCTCCGACTCAATGCATCAGCCACCCGATTTGACATCCCAGACTTGTGTTTCACCACGAAAGTGAATTTTTCCAAGAACGACATCCACCTCCCATGTTTATGTGACACCTTATCTTGACTGCGAACATGTCTTAATGAATCATGATCTGTGAACAAAACAAATTCCTTATGAAATAAATAATGACGCCAATGCTTTATAGCTTGGACCACTGCATAGAACTCAACATCATAAGTGCTATAATGCAGCATTGGCCCCGTCAACTTCTCACTAAAATAGGCAACCGGTCCTCCTTGACTTAGAACTGCTCCAATCCCAACCTTGGAAGCATCCGTGTGTAATTCAAACACTTGAGAAAAGTCTGGCAATAGAAGGATCGGTGATGTAGTAAGCTTCTCTTTTACTAATTGGAAAGCTGATTCTGCTGCTTCGGTCCAAGTAAAGGCCTTCCCTTTCATACAATCAGTCACCGGTGCCATAATAGAACTAAAGTTTGGAATAAACCTCCTATAGAATGAAGCAAGGCCATGAAAGCTTCGAACTTCAGTGATGGTAGTTGGACTTGGCCATTGTCTGACAGCTGCTACTTTAGACTCGTCCACCTGTATTCCTTCCCCAGAAACAACGTACCCCAAGAACAATACTTTAGGAACCATAAACACACATTTCTTCATAGTTGCATACAAACTATCCTGTCGAAGTACGGTCAAAACCTGCCTCAGATGGTTTACATGCTCACCAAAAGTATCACTGTAAATAAGTATGTCATCAAAATAAACGACTACAAATTTACCAATAAAGGGCCTGAACAACTGGTTCATCACACGCATAAATGTACTAGGAGCGTTTGATAAACCGAAAGGCATCACCAACCACTCATACAATCCTTCACGAGTCTTGAAGGCAGTCTTCCACTCATCCCCAGGCCTAAGTCGTATCTAATAGTACCCGCTCTTCAAGTCCAGTTTCGTAAAGATAGAGGCACCGCTAATCTGGTCAAGTAGGTCATCAAGTCGAGGAATTGGAAATTTGTACCTCACCGTGATCTTATTGATGGCGCGACTATCAACACACATACGCCAAGTACCATCCTTTTTAGGAGTCAACAAAGCTGGAACAGCACACGGGCTCATGCTCTCCCGAACATGACCTTTTGAAATCAAGTCCTCCACCTGTCGTCGCAACTCCTCATGCTCTCCGTGACTCATTCTGTAATGTGGCCTATTAGGCAACTGAGCTCCTGGTTGTAAATCAATATGATGCTGGATGTCACGTAAAGGTGGCAAACCATCAGGTAATTCATTAGGGAAAACATCAGCGAATTCCTTGAGCAGAGGAACCATAGCCTCAGGAATTTCAACCTCCTTAGCGACTTCCTTCCCGAGCAATACAAAAATTTCACATCCCGCCTCCAACTCGTCTTCAAACTGATTAAGGGTCAGTAGAGTACCCGAAGGTCTCGGAACTGGCTCCTTTGGCTTACTGGGAACCAATGTTATCTTCACACCACCAAACAAGAAACTGTAAGTATTAGTCCGCCCGTTATGATCTATGTTACGATCATACTCCCAAGGTCTGCCCAACAACAAATGACAAGCATCCATAGCAACCACATCACACCACACATCATCTTTATACATGGTACCAACAGAAAATTGAACAAGGGCTCGTTTAGATACAGTGACCTCGCCACCCTTCATAAGCCACTGTAGCTTGTAAGGCTTAGGGTGATTTTCTATTTTCAAAGCCAACTTTTGAACTTCTTCTTCAGATATAAGGTTATCACAACTTCCTGAATCAATAACAAAAGTACAAACCTTTCCCAAAATAGTACATGTCGACTGAAAGATGTTGTGTTTGAGCCAATCATCACCAATAACTTTTGGTGTAAAACAAGACCGCCATACCACCAAATTTACCCCCACATCTCCAGTTACAACTTCCTCTTCGCATTGATGCTCTTCGTCATACACAGGGGGATCTTCGTAATTCTCACCGGCATCATCATTTTGCCAATCATCTTGCTCAGCAAACAAATGACGTTTTCTGACCTTCTTGCACTCTGATTGTCGGTGACCTGTCTCCCCACAACTAAAACACTTCAAGCTGCTACTAACAGTTGTCCTAGGATTTGGTCCAACACTGTTAGATGTCGGTCTTTGTTGATTAGGCACAACACGGGGTACCATACCACCCGTCCCGGAACTTCCTCCAATATTAGCAGTTGAAGACGAACCGCCCACCCGACGACTTTGTTTCTCAAAAGCCAACGCCTGCTGGTGCGCTTCAGAAATAGATACCAGGTCAAACATATTTACAGAGTCCATGATTTGGACCCGTAGACCCCCAATATATCGAGCAACGAGTTGTTCCTCTGTCTCCTGGATATCGTTTCGGGCAATCAATTGGTAGAAGTCACTTGTGTAATCGTCAACTGATTTGGCACCCTGCTTCAGATTTTGCAACCGTTGGTACATCAACCTTTGAAAGTTATGGGGTAGGAAGTTGGATCGTAAACACTTTTTCATCTTCCTCCAAGTCACGACCTTTGACTTTCCGAGCCTGTCTCATGTCAGTTTCAGTTGTTGCCACCATGCAGATGCCCTACCACATAGCCTGGTAGCAATCAATGACACTCTTTTGTTTTCAGGGACTTCTTTGAACTCAAAAACTTCCTCAACAGTAGCCAACCAGTCGATGAACCCCTCCGGATTCAAACTGACCCCATCGAATTCTGGGATATCAATTCTCATTCCGGCCTCCCAACGCCTATTGTCACCTCTATGATCACGCCTTGGCCGCCTTTCTAGATCGTCTTCAGAATATGAACCGTCACTGCCGCCGAACGGGTTCCCAAATTCACCATCTTCCACTTGAGAATGTGTTCGAGACCTTTGCCCTCCTCGATTCATCAGTTCGACCATCCTATCAGTCAGTTGGTCAACCATTTGATCCATCCTCTCCTCCATTCGTGCCATAATACGTTCTTCTAGTTCTTGCTCATGAACATTAGCGGGCGTCCTGTTTCTCCTCGGAGGCATTTTGAACCAGGAATTCGGCTTTGATACCAACTGATGCAGCGCAAAAAAACAACACAAAGATAAACAAGAATGAACCTGTTGATTCTAAAAGAATAGCCAGGACAATCTCTTCAAACCCACGTTGATTCTACGAATACCGTGGGATTGGCTTCAAAATATGGGTTAACACACAGAATTTGGGAGAAAATCGAAAGTTCATAAAATTGATGATCGACCATCCAAATTACATAAAAAACAGTTAAATAAGAAGCAGGAATTAAAACGAAACCCTAAAAGTCCATGGGCCAAATACAAACCCAAAAACAAAACCCAAAAATTAAGGAAAAATAACAAAATTGTTCATAACTCCATTTAGAAAGCGATTTCTGGACTCAAAAATGGGTAAGTTCCCTTTGGGTACTTATCTAGACGTGCTCCTTGCTCCAAACTTCGATTTGACTGGTCGTAGGCCCGAAACGGAGATTCGTAGCCAAAGTTATGGCCATTTCCGTGAAGCCCCTTTAGTCACACGATCGTGGGCCTCTAGGAACGCAAGGGCCCGATCCTCCACACTAGGGCCCGCATCATCCCCTCCTGGGTAGACAAAATTCGACCTCGAATGTGCAGCATGGTCATCATCAGAAGAATCCCCATAATAAGGAAGCAAATGCTTTACATTGAAAACATCGGAACAACGAATGTGGCTTGGCAACTGTAGACGATAAGCATTGGAATTAATCTTCTCCACAATCTCCACCGGTCCAATCTTCTTAGCTGACAGCTTGTTGTACTCACCAACCGAAAAACAATCTTTAGTCAAAACAGCCCAAACAAAGTGACCTACTTCAAAATCAACTTGACTGCGTTTTTTATCTGCATCTTGCTTGTACTTGGAGTTAGCTCGGACCAAGTTGTCATGAACAGCCTTATGAACATCATGCAGTCCTCCAACAAAATCCTGCACTTTCTTTGGAACAACCCTAGAAACAGGCAGTGACATCAAATCAAGTGGTCCCCGTGGCTGAACAGAATAGACCACCTGGAATGGACTATATCCAGTACTTCGGTTGATAGCATGATTATGAGCAAACTCAGCTTGACAAAGCTTCTGATCCCAGGTCTTCACATGATCACCCACTAAACACCGCAAACTATTACCAAGGGATCGATTGACAACCTCTGTTTGGCCATCCGTTTGAGGATGATATGCACTACTAAAATTGAGCAGAGTGTTCACCATTTTCCATAGGCTGCGCCAAAAATGACTCAAAAACCTAGTGTCTCGATCTGAAACAATAGAAGACGGCAATCCATGCAAACGGTAGACGTCTCGAAAGAATAACTGGGCCACATTAACTGCATCCGTCGTCTTTTTGCAAGGAATAAAGTACACCATCTTAGAAAAACGATCAACAACCACAAATATTGAATCATTTCCCCGTTGAGTACGTGGTAAACCCAACACAAAATCCATGCTGATGTCTACCCAAGGTTGTGATGGAACAGGCAAAGGCATATAGAGTCCTGCATTGGTAGATGTGCCCTTTGACACCTGACAGATTCGACACCATTTAACATATCTATCCACCTCCTTGCGCATTGTAGGCCAAAAATAAGATGATTGTACCAACTGTAAAGTGCGATCTCGGCCGACATGCCCTTCACCATGCAGCTCCCTAATGATTTGAAGGCGGAGACTAGAATCAGGGATGCACAATTGATTGCCTTTGAAAAGAAAACATTCAGGCAGTAGAAAATCAGACATCTGTCCAGATTGTATACCCTGCAGAACAACAGAAAAATAAGGATCAACCGTTAGCTGCTCCATGAGGACATCCATCCCCGTCACACCAACCCTCATGGAAACTAGCAAATTACTCCTCCGACTCAATGCATCAGCCACCCGATTTGACATCCCAGACTTGTGTTTCACCACGAAAGTGAATTTTTCCAAGAACGACATCCACCTCCCATGTTTGTGTGACACCTTATCTTGACTGCGAACATGTCTTAATGAATCATGATCTGTGAACAAAACAAATTCCTTATGAAATAAATAATGGCGCCAATGCTTTACAGCTTGGACCACTGCATAGAACTCAACATCATAAGTGCTATAATGCAGCTTTGGCCCCGTCAACTTCTCACTAAAATAGGCAACCGGTCCTCCTTGACTTAGAACTGCTCCAATCCCAACCTTGGAAGCATCCGTGTGTAATTCAAACACTTGAGAAAAGTCTGGCAATACAAGGATCGGTGATGTAGTAAGCTTCTCTTTTACTAATTGGAAAGCTGATTCTGCTGCTTCGGTCCAAGTAAAGGCCTTCCCTTTCATACAATCAGTCACCGGTGCCATAATAGAACTAAAGTTTGGAATAAACCTCCTATAGAATGAAGCAAGGCCATGAAAGCTTCGAACTTCAGTGATGGTAGTTGGACTTGGCCATTGTCTGACAGCTGCTACTTTAGACTCGTCCACCTGTATTCCTTCCCCAGAAACAACGTACCCCAAGAACAATACTTTAGGAACCATAAACACACATTTCTTCATAGTTGCATACAAACTATCCTGTCGAAGTACGGTCAAAACCTGCCTCAGATGGTTGACATGCTCACCAAAAGTATCACTGTAAATAAGTATGTCATCAAAATAAACGACTACAAATTTACCAATAAAGGGCCTGAACAACTGGTTCATCACACGCATAAATGTACTAGGAGCGTTTGATAAACCGAAAGGCATCACCAACCACTCATACAATCCTTCACGAGTCTTGAAGGCAGTCTTCCACTCATCCCCAGGCCTAAGTCGTATCTGATAGTACCCGCTCTTCAAGTCCAGTTTCGTAAAGATAGAGGCACCGCTAATCTGGTCAAGTAGGTCATCAAGTCGAGGAATTGGAAATCTGTACCTCACCGTGTTCTTATTGATGGCGCGACTATCAACACACATACGCCAAGTACCATCCTTTTTAGGAGTCAACAAAGCAGGAACAACACACGGGCTCATGCTCTCCCGAACATGACCTTTTGAAATCAAGTCCTCCACCTGTCGTTGCAACTCCTCACGCTCTCCGGGACTCATTCCGTAATGTGGCCTATTAGGCAACTGAGCTCCTGGTTGTAAATCAATATGATGCTGGATATCACGTAAAGGTGGCAAACCATCAGGTAATTCATTAGGGAAAACATCAGCGAATTCCTTGAGCAGAGGAACCATAGCCTCAGGAATTTCAACCTCCTTAGCGACTTCCTTCCCGAGTAATACAAAAATTTCACCTCCCGCCTCCAACTCGTCTTCAAACTGATTAAGGGTCAGTAGAGTACCCGAAGGTCTCGGAACTGGCTTCTTTGGCTTACTGGGAACCAATGTTATCTTCACACCACCAAACAAGAAACTGTAAGTATTAGTCCGCCCGTTATGATCTATGTTACGATCATACTCCCAAGGTCTGCCCAACAACAAATGACAAGCATCCATAGCAACCACATCACACCACACATCATCTCTATACATGGTACCAACAGAAAATTGAACAAGGGCTCGTTTAGATACAGTGACCTCGCCACCCTTCTTAAGCCACTGTAGCTTGTAAGGCTTAGGGCGATTATATGTTTTCAAAGCCAACTTTTGAACTGCTTCTTCAGATATAAGGTTATCACAACTTCCTGAATCAATAACAAAAGTACAAACCTTTCCCAAAATAGTACATGTCGACTGAAAGATGTTGTGTTTGAGCCAATCATCACCAATAACTTTTGGTGTAGAACAAGACCGCCTTACCACCAAATTTACCCCCACATCTCTAGTTATAACTTCCTCTTCGCATTGATGCTCTTCGTCATACACAGGGGGATCTTCGTAATTTTCACCGGCATCATCATTTTGCCAATCATCTTGCTCAGCAAACAAATGACGTTTTCCGACCTTCTTGCACTCTGATTGTCGGTGACCTGTCTCCCCACAACTAAAACACTTCAAGCTGCTACTAACAGTTGTCCTAGGATTTGGTCCAACACTGTTAGATGTCGGTCTTTGTTGATTAGGCACAACACGGGGTACCATACCACCCGTCCCGGAACTTCCTCCAATATTAGCAGTTGAAGACGAACCGCCCACCCGAGGACTTTGTTTCTCAAAAGCCAACGCCCGTTGGTGCGCTTCAAAAATAGATACCAGGTTAAACATATTTACAGAGTCCATGATTTGGACCCGTAGACCCCCAATATATCGAGCAACGAGTTGTTCCTCTGTCTCCTGGATATCGTTTCGGGCAATCAATTGGTAGAACTCAATTGTGTAATCGTCAACTGATTTGGCACCCTGCTTCAGATTTTGCAACCGTTGGTACATCAACCTTTGAAAGTTATGGGGTAGGAAGTTGGATCGTAAACACTTCTTCATCTTCCTCCAAGTCACGACCTTTGACTTTCCGAGCCTGTCTCGTGTCAGTTTCAGTTGTTGCCACCATGCAGATGCCCTACCACGTAGCCTGGTAGCAATCAATGACACTCTTTTGTTTTCAGGGACTTCTTTGAACTCAAAAACTTCCTCAACAGTAGCCAACCAGTCGATGAACCCCTCCGGATTCAAACTGACCCCATCGAATTCTGGGATATCAATTCTCATTCCGGCCTCCCAACGCCTATTGTCACCTCTATGATCACGCCTTGGCCGCCTTTCTAGATCGTCTTCAGAATATGAACTGTCACTGCCGCCGAACGGGTTCCCAAATTCACCATTTTCCACTTGAGAATGTGTTCGAGACCTTTGCCCTCCTCGATTCATCAGTTCGACCATCCTATCAGTCAGTTGGTCAACCATTTGATCCATCCTCTCCTCCATTCGTGCCATAATACGTTCTTCTAGTTCTTGCTCATGAACATTAGCGGGCGTCCTGTTTCTCCTCGGAGGCATTTTGAACCAGGAATTCCGCTTTGATACCAATTGATGCAGCGCAAAAAAACAACACAAAGATAAACAAGAATGAACATGTTGATTCTAAAAGAATATCCAGGACAATCTCTTCAAAACCTCGTTGATTCTACGAATACCGTGGGATTGGCTTCAAAATCTGGGTTAACACACAGAATTTGGGAGAAAATCGAAAGTTCATAAAATTGATGATCGACCATCCAAATTACATCAAAAACAGTTAAATAAGAAGCAGAAATTAAAATGAAACCCTAAAAGTCCATGGGCCAAATACAAACCCAAAAACAAAACCCAAAAATTAAGGAAAAATAACAAAATTGTTCCTGACTCCATTTAGAAAGCGATTTCTGGACTCAAAAATGGGTAAGTCCCCTTTGGGGACTTAACTAGACGTGCTCCTTGCTCCAAGCTTCGATTTGACTAGTCGTAGGCCCGAAACGGAGATTCGTAGCCAAAGTTATGGCCATTTCCGTGAAGCCCCTTTAGTCACACGATCGTGGGCCTCTAGGAACGCAAGGGCCCGATCCTCCACACTCGGGCCCGCATCACATATACACATATCTTATATGTATGTTCGGATCTCATTATAACTCTACTATAAGTTGCTAACGTTTTTTATTTGTTTTAGATATCTTTACTTCATACTTGAAGATACTAGTGTTTTTGTTTATTTTTGTTTTTATTTTTGGATTTCTTTACTTTTGTCTTTATTTATTTATTTATTTTTTAAAATAAATATCATTTTGAGTTTTTAATGTTTAACAATTATAAAATTTTAAATAATAAGTATATTAAGAATTATAATATTTTTCGTTCATACTTTTTTAGAATCATATTACTTTTGTAGCATATGATTTTCGATCAATAATGTATTCAATTAAATAAAGTTTTTGTTCGAATTAAGGATCATAAACAAGTTGAATTATTTAATTTTGAAATATTTGTGAGTCAAAATTAAATAATTCAACTTGTTTATGATCCTTAATTTGAACAAAAAATTTATTTAATTGAATATGTTATTGATCGAAAATCATATGCTCCAAAAATAATATGATTCCAAAAAAGTATGAATAAAAAATATTATGATTCTTAATATTCTTCTTATTTAAAATTTTATAATTGTTAAACATTAAAAACTCAAAACGATATTTAGTGTAAAAAATATAAAAATAAAAATAAATAAAAACCAAAGAAAATCCAAAAATAAAAACAAAAATAAACAAATTGTAACATCCTGTTTCAGATCGTCTGTGATTTAGGGTTCCTGGTCTGCAACCCGGGCATGAGGAAGCCTTGAGGCTGCAACGAGTTACTAGAAGCGTAGGGCTTCTCAACACCTTTCCGTGGATATGAGGTTCGTTGGAAACAGACTTATAACGAAGAAGCTATGATAGTTTGAAGTTTTGGCAAGTTTAGTCCTTATTGAGAAATGGGCGGCAAAAGAGTACGCAGGGCGTAAGTATGTGTACGCTCAACGTACTTATGTGCGTAGCATGGACGCGGAGACCACATAGTACGCTGGGCATACCAGAGAGTATGTTGGGCGTACTAGGCAGAGAATATAAACCCTAATATTTTGAGGTGACCCTATTTAAGGAACATGATGGCCTCATTTTCAGCGAACATTTCCAGCCTCCAACTCCTCTCAAAACCCTAATCTCGTTTCCACGGTTTGTGTGAGTGGGGTGGCTCATTTGAGTGTTTTTGGTGAAGCTCTTGGTGAAGAAGGAGTCTTGAAAGAGGATAGCTTGTGCGTCTAACTTGTGGATCTGAGTTCTACCCTTGTTGGTGCATCTTCCAGAGGTATAAAGTTTGAAACTTGCTCATTGTTGTGCTAGTTCTTGTTTTGGTTCCATTTTTGGGGTTTTATGTCCCAATATTGGAACTTTGTGAGTTTATTGAACTCCAGAGCAAATCTCATGTCCTTTTAAGTTTATTGGGTTGCCTTGATTCATAAAAATGAGAACTTGGTAATCTAGACTTCTTCATGCATGTGTTAAGAGGATTTAAGAGAGTCTTAATGGTTATTTTGGAAGTTGGGTCCCATTAAGACATGGAAACTGATAAAGTCGCCAACTTTATCCGTTAGGAGCCTGTAACGAAGCTTCATTGAGGTTTGGATGCTTTGGGCTGAAGTGGTTAAGTCGAAAATCGATTTTCTGGTCCTGAGCATTACGCCCCACGTACTGGTCTAGTTTCCCCGATTAGGATTTGTGTGTACGCTGAGCGTACCAAGGGAGGTATGCCCCGCGTAATCTCCCTATGGGATTTTTGGGCTGAATCTCGTATTGGGCCATAAGTGTTGGGCCTTGATTTTGGGCTTGCTGTATTGGAGATTTTGGATCAGAGGAATATATATATGTCTTGGGCCCTTGTGTTGGGCTTGCCTTTTAGACTTAAGTTTAAGGGTTGGGCCTTGGGAGGGCCCATTTAGTAATGGGCCCTTGTAGGCCCAATGGGTTGGGGTTATTTATGGGCCGGTTAGTGGACTATCTTTGGACCTAACGAGTGAGGGTTTGGTCTTAGATCCTAATTGGGTTAATTGTGGGTTTGGCTCAGTGTTAGAGGCCGGTGTGTAGCAGGAGCATTTATAGGAGCTGTTCATCAACTGAGGTGAGTCTTTTCACTATATTTACCTGAGCGGTAATCATTGTGTGACCGGAGGGTCTTATGTGCTTATAATGAGTTATGTGATATCATGCATTTTGTCTTTGTGATTTATGTTGTATATTACTCCTGTGCCTTATTGAGTTATTTTGTTTTTGTAAGACCGAAGGGTCTTCACTGAGATACCGGACTGGAGGGTCTGACCCGAGCTGTGAGACCGGAGGGTCTTCACTGAGACACATGACCGGAGGGTCCTTATCGAGATATAGCCATGAGAGGCTAATTATTTGCGTGTGGTATTTTGGGGAACTCACTAACCTTCGTGCTTACCGTGTTGTGTAATATGTGTTTCAGGTACTTTTCAAGATCGCGGGAAGGCACCGGCTTGATTGTACACACAAGTTTGAGATCATGATTTTGAGGATTCTGGGATTCTATCAAACATTGTTGACTTGTGTTTTGACAACTTATACATTTTGTGATTCTTGAGAAAGGTGATATTGAGTTTATGTGATTTTAAAAATGAAGAATTTATTTGAAAATTTACAGTGTTACAAGTTGGTATTAGAGCCTTGGTTTGAGGGATTCAGATGTACTCTCAGGTATGTCTGGACTCAAACTGAGGATTTGAGAAAATTTTCTAAAAAGAAATGATTTTTCTAAAACGAGTAAGAGTTTAAAGAGAAAACGAGACGGAACAGTGTGTATAATCAGCCAGAGCCCGAGCAACGATTTCCCAAAATACCATTACTTGTTTACATTTTGAGATATTTATGAGATATTTAACGTGCATGCTAGAGGATAGGCTAGGTATTTCAGAAATTAGGGCTAGAGTTGCCTGATTCATGACGCCTTAGCCTAGGGGATGCTATTGATTGATATTATCTGTTATTTTCTCTATGTATGTGGTGAGTGGGAGTGCGTAGCAAGAATATTTTAGAGAGAGCTTTGAGTACAGGAGTAATCTAGGAGAGATACCTAGATGTGCATTTGAGGAATCTACTCAAAGAGTATGTAGATACCCACGAGAGGTAGGGTTGCCTGAGTTCTATGACGCCTTTTAAGTTGTGGATAGAGTGAGTGGAGTTTTAAGCTAGAGTGGCTTTATGTGCTGGTAGAGGATATTTGATGCTCGAATGCTGCTTGCTTTGTGCTTTGTAGAACTCTTGATGATGGCAGTCAGCTACTAAGTGAATATGACAATATTTAGGAGGTAGATGGCTGGCATCATGAGGAGTTCTTTAGCAGCTAATGGCAAGGAAGTGTGACAACCTAGGAGAGCCTAGGGAGTAAATTTAGTGCGATGAGTACGCTGTGTAGAGGTGAGTATTCGTTGGAGAGCGAGCATGCACAAGGGGATGGGTGATCGAGGAGGTCGAGCAGCTACTTAGGAAATCTGGGATGATCTGTGTGGAAAGTATGGGTAGATGTGGCAGGTAGTATGGGCCCGTACTACTGAAAGTAGAGGACCCATACTCGATACAGGGAGAACTCCAGGGGTTATAGGTAGCATATTGAGGGGAGATAACGTGGTTTGGGTACCATGATTTGTAGCAGAGTGTGCTTCCATCTTTACAAGTTATCCCGCTATGGTTGTTCAGACCGAGAGTTGATATGGTAGATTGTGGGGCCAGAGGGCCATGTCGGTCGAGCTTCAACGGGGGTGTACCTTGCAAGGAAAATTGAGTTAGATCCCGAAGGGTCTGACTGGCGAGCTGCCAGTTGGAGTCGCAGGACTCAAGGAAAAGTGGAGATAATGCCTTGTGGAGGATTGCGGTCTGGGTTGAGTGATCGGCCGATGGATGAGATGTCACTTTCTATGACGAGAATTACACTATTTCCGCTTCCCGTGTGGAGAGAAAGAGATAACGAGCTTCCGATTTCAGAGTTTGGAGGTAAACCCCGTAGGGTAGCATATAGTTGAGATATTTTTACCAAAGTATTTTGTGGTATGTCTGCTACGAGGTATTTCTTATACCGTGAGGGAGTCATCAGAGGGGACTGTGATGGTTGAGGAAAAAGATATGCCTTAGTTGAGTATAGTAAGGCATATTTTAATAACAATTCCAGGTAATCAAGAGGAGTATATCGGGGCGGTGGCCCTCGTTGTCTACGTTGTGTATCGACGGTAAGGGTTGAGAGTCGTGACTAATTCGGGACAGTCGAGATGTCCGGTGTTGTGTCGGTACGAAATTTTGGGTGACTAGAGGCTGTCACATTGGGAGGAATCTGAGGTTTTCATCTGAGATTCAGGATACTTGGATTTATTTGGTCATTATGTGGAAGGTCATCGAGTGCTGCGTAGTACGTTCCATGAGTCGGGAATGGTACATCCGGTGAGCCAGTCTCTAGTGTGGTCTGTTTGGTATGTCAATGGTCGATGGTTCAAAACCTAAGTGGGGGAGAACTGGGTATTATGTGGGGAAGAGCCTCAATCTGATGTGGTACAGAGGTTTGGGTTATGGGAATCTGCGGCCCGAGTATATGAGACTGGGTTCATGTGGTAGTCGAGGCAACGTACAAAGCGAGATGATGCACATTGCACATGCTCAGGAGAGAATGATTTTTTTCACGGCAGGTGGCCGTTGGACAGGAATCCGATTAGGGTCCGTGTTTCTTCGGGTGTGTCAAGGTTGAGTTTCGAGACAGTTGGGTTGCTGAGGTCAAGATTTTACTGCTGAGAGATTGATAGTTCGATGTATAGATTGTTACCTGTACTCCGGGAAGGGCATCAGTTGATTTGTCAATCAACTTCAGAGTCGGAATGAGTAGTTTCGCATGGGAGTGATCAGTAAAGAATGGGGCTTTGGATTTTTTTCAATGTGTTCTCAGTCAGACGACAAGTGGAACATCAAGCGACCATATGTCCATATGTGAGACCATCAGTTAATTGTCGCCTGACGGGGATTATCCAAGGGTGTGACTGTACTAAGGAAAATGCATTGTCTACGAGAACTTTCGTCAAGAGTAGTGATGCATAATCTGGGTAGGTGAGTGCACCTAACTATGTTGGACCACAGAGCATGAGATAGTGAACTCAGTGTGGTGACAACTTGATGATGAGATTGTGGGGTGATAATAGAGTGAGCGGATCCGGGTGGGAGTAATCACTTAGGACTGTCATGGAAAAACCGGTGGGTGAGCCCATGGCGAGTGAGAGAGAGTATCGTATGACTGCGGGGAGCCGTAGCATACATGAGTTAGAGAGAGAGAGAGTATTGTATGACTGCGGGGAGCCGTAGCATACATGACTTAGAGAGAGAGTATCGTAAGACTGCGGAGATCCGTAGCACTCATGAGTTAGCAAGAGATAGAGTATCGTAAGACTGTGGGGAGCCGTAGCATTCACGAGGCAGTGAGAGAGTGTCATAAGACTGCAGGGAGTCGTGACACTTGTTAGTCAGTGAGAGAGTGTTGTAAAACTGTGGGGAGCCATGGCCTTTACTAGGCAGGGTGTGACGCAGAGGGGTTCTTAGGCTTGGGTAGCCTTGCCAAATGAGTCCGTGGGAACCTGGTGGCCGGACCAAGGGCGAGACTGGGGTCTTTGTGATGGTAGGAAACCGTATTATCTCGATCGAGGGAGAATTTTTCGAAAATCTAAAGGATGGGAGGAGTAATGTACGCGTGGATTCGCGGATCTCAGGTCTTGAGTTGAGTAACAGAAAGGATACGAGTGGTTCCAATTCTGTGTCAGGCCATACTTTTGTGTTTGAGTTGGCTCTATCTGTGTGAATGATAGGCAAGTTGGGAATTTTGGATTTGAGATGGATTCCATTTTGAGCGGTTATGGGTCCCATCTGATGTTTTAGACCTGGTGGGTCGGTTCGTTTGGCCTGAGGAGGACCACGACATAACCGGAATTAGCAAGTGGTAGACGACAGAGGTCGGAGGTGATGTGTCACTGCAGATTGGTTGTTATATTCTCTTGGAGTAAATCGAACTTAGTGATTGCGTGTACAGTGTGATTGGTTGAGATAACTTAGTTAGATCGATCGGCTGTGGAGTCGTATCGCTGGATGTGCTAGAGTAGCCTTGTTGGTCCAACTGTTGGGTTGGGAGTCGATCTTGTATTCTGATTTGGTGTCAAGCATTGAGAGGCAGCTGGAGTTATGTTTTTGGATATTAGCGGATAGTTTGGTCAGGCATGGTCATCGAGATCAGGGCCGGAGCTGAATCATCCTGGGGTCGGTAGTGAAATGATTTTGTCTGACCGGAGGTCGGACCTAGTGTAGACTTTTGGTTTCCATGTGGACCGGCAGGTCTTCATTTAGTGTTGAGGGCAGAGTATTGAGGTTCACTCTTCAGATGGGTTCTGATAGCTGTATCGGTGGTTGGTCCTTGGTGCGAGATCACCCCCGTTTCTTTGGGTTTTGGTCAGAATCGACTGGTATGTCGGACATAAGTGTTTAGCAGCTAATTATGGTCAACGACTTGTTCCATCAGTCGCAAAAAAGTAATTAGAGTTGGAGGTGTTTTATCGGGCATGTTATTTGTCACACCCCAAAACCGGAACGGCGAAATCGTTCGGGGGTGGAGGACGTCATGTTTAGTATCACGAGATATGTATATGGTAAGCAAGTAATGAACAACCATTTCATTTCGAAAGAAAGTGTTTACAAAGTGTGTGTTCACAAAACATAGAATTCATAAACAAATAACTAAACAAGACTTGAAGCTATAATGCTCCATCTTCTGAATTCCCAGCACGAGCACCTGTCTAATAGTCTCCTAAGAATACAAGTTATTTGAAAGAGTTGATCAGCAATTAAGCTGGTGAGTTCATAAGCTTTTAGTGATGTGAGTAAGTAGTAAGAAAGTTTGTAGAAAGTTGCAGTAATGTGTAGTAAGTTCTTTTTAGAAAAGTTCACCTGTTCCTCTAGAAAATCCTATATTTCCTACTTTGATGGAAGTTTAAGTAAATTGACACTACAACCCTTTCTATGGGTACTAAGCGGATACGAGTTATATAAGACTCAGAGTAAACAAACAATCGATTGTGCGCATCTGCCCGAAGCTCACAACCAAACAAGGAATAGAAATTAAGGCGGATAGAACACATCCCATTGGTTGTTAGATCATCGTCGTATATAACCCTAGTGTAAACACTTGTTACTCATGGATTTAATTGTAATGGTTCCTTTATATCTAATGGAAAGGTTTTTAAGAAAACCCATATTTCTTATAGTAAAATGGTGACCATAGTGACTACTTTTATAATAGCTTAGTTTATACTGATATATATAATCTAATATCGGATAGAAAGTTAATTGAGTGAATCTGACCTAAACCCACAACCAAACAAGGAACAGGAAGTAAGGCGGAAAGCACACATCCAACTACCTATTGGGTATTAGTTTTATATATAAACATGATGTAAAAACTAAGGTATTATAGAGTTAATCACCTAAGGTCCTTTAAATTGTACTGGTTTAATAAAATGGATTAAACCCTTTTCTGGGAAGTTTCTAGTTTTGTATACCAAAAGTACTGGTTTTGGAAAGTATGTTTTGTACTAGAAAAACTGTGCTTTGACTCTGTGTCCTATATCCTGACCCATACCTGGTACCCTTATGATGACTTAATGTATACTAAGCATACATATATATAGAATCAGGTAGAAAATAGATTGGGTGAATTCGTTCCAAGCCCACAACCAAACAAGGAACAGGAAATGAAGTGGAAAGAACACATCCTATTACCTGTCGGACTCTATTGGTATATATATATCCTGTGATGTATACATTAAGGAATCATAAGACTAGCATTATGGTTCTTTCTTTTGAACGTAGCCTTCTACCAAGGCATCTTCTGTTATGTGCTAGACTCGACTCCGTTTGTCGATTGTAAAATGTATATTTTCCCTAGTTTATAACTATCTTGACTCGAAAATAGTTTGAGTTTGACTTTCAAGTGGTACTGTCACTTTATGAAAGTAATGGGAAATGTAAGTACACGTTTGTCGTTTATAATGACATGCGGATGTACTAATAACCTAAAAACATATTTGTTTTATTAAGGTTATAATGTGAAGGCTAGTACCCCTACTAAACGCTCTCCCTGTCTAGAGATTAAGGGAACCAAACGCGACCTCTGCAAATTCTTGCAAGTCGTGTAATTCACATTGAAGTTATATGATCATGTATACCCAATATAACTATCACCTTTTGTGAAAAACAATGAGTTAGTGATTCATTGGTATAATTAGATCATGTAGTAGTTCCATGCTATAGTAACCTAACTTGTTTGTTTTGTACTGTATCTTGTACGTTCTGTTTGTTTCTAGTAATTGTGTGTTCTCTCTGTATGGTATTGTTTGATTCTCTTAACTATCTGTTCTGTATGGTATTGACTCTTTGTGTGCTTCATTGTACTAGAAGTAATGAATAGCATTCTCCTAAACTATAACTATTATAGCTTACTAATGTTCTACTTGGACTGTTACTGGAAAGACTCGTTTATCTACTAAGTTATGTTTGTACTTTAAAAACGGAGTTTTGTATAACTATAAAGTAACATAACTTTAAAAGAGTTTTTGAAATGTTTTGACAACTTATAAATGACATAAGTAACATATTGAAAGATGTTTAATAACAAACATTTACACAATTATCATTGTGTTCAACTTGTATTCCCCCCCCTTAAAATAGTTAAAAACAGCTAAAAGATTCATTACGGGGTATGAACTCACCTGATGTGGGTGATTCAAACGGGTATGCGTGTAAGGATGAGAAGTTCCACGAATGAAGTCCCGAGACACAATAGGTCCTAAATGACATATAAGGACACATATTGACATGAATATAGTGTTTATAAACAACTATATGTAAGGAAACACCTTCCGGGACTAGGAAACACCTTGATCAAGTGTTGGAATCACATGTGATTCATCAAAGGAAAGTAAAATGGCACTAACATGTGTTTATGGTCATGAGTTTACGGCCCAAGGGAGTTTACGGCCATAAACTCATGGTCAAACATGCTAAAGTGTTGGTTTGAATGCTAGGAAACTTTAAGGACTTGTATGAAGAAGACCACCTCAAATGAGGATTTTGATGAGTTTACGGCCCAAAGGGGTTTACGGCCGTAAACTCATGGTCATTATGATCTTGAGTGAAGTTTAAGGTCCTTCAAACATAAAGGAAGGGTTCTGGGTCACTTGCCTTGCATCCTATAGGGTTTATGGCCCTAATGGCCACCAAAAAGGGGTTTACGGTCTTGGGAGTTTACGGCCGTAAACTCCCTTTGATCTTGTGTTCTTGATGTTTTCAAGTCTCTAAGCATGGATACTAACTAGATATGAAGTATAGGGAAGTGTACTTACGATCTAGAAGCTTGAAATGGTTGATATTGGCCAAGAACACTAGTGTGTGTTCTTGGTGTTCTTGGTGAAACTTGAAGATCTATGAAAACATGATTTTCATGGATGAATCATGAGGATGAAGCTAGTTAAGAAGGATTAACAACTAACTAGAGAAAGAACACTTACGATTTTTGAAGATCAAGTATGAAGATCGGGATGATACTTGAGAGAAAACTCATGTGTTCTTGAGGAGAAAGTGAAAGAATGAAGAAAAGTGAAGGAAATGAACTTATGTGGAGGAGTTTTACGGCCTACATGAGTTTACGGCCGTAAACTCCATGTTTACGGTCGTAAACTCCACACGATGGATTTTAGGGCTTGATTCTTGTATTGTGGCCTTAGCAGATAAAATCTAACACTTATTCCTTAAGTGTACTAGGCTGAAACTCCTTAGAAAGACCTTTAACAAGGCTAGAACTCATTACTAATGAGTTTGACACTCATTTGAGTTGATTGACTGGGCTTTAAAATAATTTTTTTTTCCGGGTTGTCACATTATTCGATGAGCGAATTACATGGGGATATGCTGCATGGGCGGTCAGTCGGGGTGACATACCGCTATAGATTCGAAGTTTTGGAGAGGCAGAGTTGGTTCCGCAATGGCGAAGGGTTCGTTCTTCTTCAGGTTGGAGGGTTCCGATTGGTTTCGGTTGTCTTGGGGAGATCGTCTATGTTCCGAATATTCGGTTGCGCTTCTCGGGCTAATTGATTAGATCTGAGTAATGATAAGGAGTGATTTTGAGGGAGAAATCAAATTTAAGTGGGGGAGAATTGTAACATCCTGTTTCAGATCATCTGTGATTTAGGGTTCATAGGCTGCAACCCGGGCATGAGGAAGCCTTAAGTCTGCGACGAGTTACTAGAAGCGTAGGGCTTCTCGCCACCTTTCCGTGGCTATGAGATTTGTTGGAAATGGACTTATAACGAAGAAGCTATGATATTTTGATGTTTTGGCAAGCTTAGTCCTTATTGAGAAATGAGCGGCAAATGAGTAGGCAGGGCGTAAGTATGTGTATACTCAGCGTACTTATGTGCGTAGCATGGATGCGGAGACCACCTAGTACGCTGGGCGTACCAGAGGGTACGTTGGACGTACTAGGCAGAGAATGTAAACCCAAATATTTTGAGGTGACCCTATTTAAGGAACATCATGGCCTCATTTTCAGCCAGCATTTCTAGCCTCCAACTCCTCTCAAAACCCTAATCTCGTTTCCATGGCTTGTTTTAGTGTGGTGGCTCATTTGAGTATTTTTGGTGAAGCTCTTGGTGAAGAAAGAGTCTTGAAAGAGGATAGCTTGTGCTTCTAACTTGTGGATCTGATTTCTACCCTTGTTGGTGCATCTTGCAGAGGTATAAAGTTCGAAACTTGCTCATTGTTGTGCTAGTTCTTGTTTTGGGTCCAACTTTTCCTCTAGTCTGCAAGAACCCATCCAAGATGCAAATTTCGGGACGAAATTCCCTCTAACGGTGGGATGATGTGACAACTAGAAAATTTTGTAACAAGCAAGGTCTAAGTTGTAACTATGTATAAATGAATTCACAATGTAACCTTGTTGCAATAAAACTTTGAAAGCCAAAAGGGCATTATTTGTATATATATATATATATATATATATATATATATATATATATATATATATATATATATATATATATATATAGGTATATATACTATGAAAATCATATTCGTAACCAACACTTGAAAGTCAACAAGTTATAACAAGTCAAGACAAGTCAAATAGTTGGAATCGATCATGATTTACACATTGCTTTAGGAATTTCGGCCTAGTACCCCACCAACCTAGTGATTTCGGTTGTCCTAGGACCGAAATCACCCTTTAGTGGATGACCCCAAGACCGAAATCACATGGAATCACTAGGACCGAAATCACACTTGGTCAAACCATGCCTAGTACCGAAATCACATGTGATTTCGGTCATACTAGGGAGCTTTAGTGGGTTTTCGGTCAAGATAAAGAAAAGATACGGAAGTTGACTTTATGATTAGATATTTCACCCTTTTACCATGCAAAGTTTACCCAGCAGTATCCCACACAATTAATAAACAAATATACAAGCATTATCCAATAGTTAACCAAGTAAGAGTCCCATCACCTTTCTTCCTTAAACACGACAGGAAGCACCCAAAATCCCCACCATTTCCTTTCTACTTTCTGTTAAAATTCACTTTTCTCTCAAGAGTCAATGCCAAGCTTTAAAGGGTTTAATTCTCCAAGCTTGTTCTTAGAATTTGGTAAGTATTTCTTCAAAATCTAGTGTATTTATACACTTTCATGTTAGTTTCATCATATTTACACATATTATTATGTGTTAAAACTCTTAGGATAAGATCATTTCCAAGGAAGTTCATCAACCATATTCAAGTGTTTAGGCTTGGAAGTCTTCACACCATCTCTTCAAACAACCCACAAATCCACTCAATGTGAGTTCATACCCCCACATTTTCGAGATTTCTATGTTTTTGGGGGGGGGGGGGGGGGGGGAATACAAGTCAAAATTTGTTTATCATACAAATACTTGCATGTTTCATCTTTATGTTAATGTATAAGCCATTATTTGCATAAGATATGGTTATCACTAGCTTTTATACAATTATTTGTGATATATTAGTTTTGAAATGAAAAACTAACCAAAACAAAACATGATCTATATTATAAAAACCATGGGAAAAATGATGATTTGAGAAACTACAATATTTTTGAAATATTTTTACCAAAATATATCTTTTCTAACTAAAAGGAGTACATTCTAGTTATTTCACTATTTTGTAGGTTACAACCCAAAAATATGATGTTTGATCTTACACTTTGAAACTAGACAAGATAATTACTACGTATTTATATAAATGATTATATAAATGTTCATGACAAACAAACATGATAAACTATAACCGGTATAGTTTGGGAGTCACAAACACTACACTATTATTTTAGAAGAAACAAATAATTATTTAAAGGTTTAATTATTTCAATTACATGAAAAAGGAGATTTCAGTTCACGTAAATCGATTGATACTGGTTGGGAGACATTTGGCTTCACCGTACCTACCAGAGTACACACCTAAGTCCTGAATTATAACCAGAGTCTCTTGTAGGGAGAGTGTGACACTTGTGTATAGATCTATACGAGATTGACAAGTCCGCACCTAAACTGTTAGCTACAGTTAGACCGACAGGTCTGGGGTGAAAAATATCGTAACAGTTCCGATGCACGAAGCATGTTGTTCAGGCCACTAGTCGCACTAGTATGGTTATAATAACTCGCATAGGGTATCGATAACACATTTGATTTACGGATTAACATAAATTCAAGTAGTTTTATATAAAGATGAAACTTCATAACACCATTTATCAGTACAATATTACTTACATTTTTAGTATTGAAATTTAAGACTTACAACTCATTTATAAAGAAAATATCGGATTTTCTGGAAGTATACACTATCATTTTACACGAAACATTTAAAAATCCTTCTCATACAAAACGCTTATGAACTCACCAACTTAATTGTTGACACTGTTTCAAAATCACTTGTATTCTCAGGAAGTCAGTAAATAGGTAACCACAAAAGTTTTTGGTGGATGGGACGTCGTCGCATCACGTTATTTATTTTTTCATATGCATTTGAGATCATGTAAACAATGTTTTGAGCACAATGTAAACTTATTGAATATTCAATACAAAGGTTGTAATGCTTTGATCGCTACTATTCAGTTGTTATGATACTGTACATGAAGTCATCCGCCCCCAGACGTTTCTGCCGTTCTGGTTTGGGGGTGTGAAACATCATCTCTAACAACTTGTCTTATAGGAACATGAGGACCTTTTTTCACTAACCTCCATATCTCTCCACCATTTTCTTTTCCAACCAAAAATATCTCCATTGTAACTTTCCGATGATCATACTCATTAATAAGTAGCAGTGGGGCATGCGATGCGCAACGCACGCTATTTGAGATTTTCATTGAATGCATTTGTTGAGATTGATTAGAAGCAACCATTGATATGAAGATATTAGAGCTGAAGTTATGTATAGAATAACTTATATCATGAACACATAAATTATGAAGATACGAAGGTAATCTTAAATCAACTATAATCTGATCTTATAGATTCAAAGGACAACCACTTAGGCTCTGATACCAATTTTGAGTATTTAAACACTGTTAAATGAACAGACAAGGTTTGCAAACACAAACCTTGAATTAACCTTTAATATTGATGGTTGCTAGTAATTAAGAGCCATTCAAGTCTGGTCAAACCAGTCAACACTTGAAGTAAATAACTCAACAAAGTATCCAATAAGATTAAATAAAGAAAAGTATGAACAAAGTAAAGTAATTAAGAAAAAAAGAATTTCTAAGAGAAGATTGACAGAATATATGAGTGAAGTGGATGATTATATTTAATGCTCAAAAGAGGTGTGTTTAAATACCAGGTTGACAATCCTTTTATACCCAAAGGAAGCACAACAAAACAAATACATAAAATAGAGAGTACTTGCAACAACAAACAAAATCCTGATAAAGTGGATTTCCTCTGAATCGACGGTAGGCTAAAAATAGAATACAACCAATAGAACTTCACTTAAACGTTGAGACGTTATCCTATCTCCGAATGAGGATTGATCTCGGACTCTTCATCTCGGTTGAGGAGTGATCTCGAAATAACTTCTTCATCTCAGAGTCTTTACTCCTAAACACGATCATCTCATAATGAGAGACAATATCAGAATTGCTATGTCATCTGGAAATCATGACCATCTCTGAATGGATGGGCAACTTGGATTGTCTAAGGGCACTTTCATGTACTAACAAACCGTAATTTAAAATCAGATTTATAATGAAAACAATGCGGGATCTCAAATCATTAAAACATAGATGTGCGTGTGTACAATCTCGTCTTCACCATTCGATAAGTACTTGAAAAACATTTAATCCATAATTGTAAGCCAAAGCTTAGTGAGTCCCCGCAGAATACCCCATACACCAATACACATACAATGTATGCACACATGAGCCTTCAGTCTGCCTAGACCGCCTTGCGAGGCCTACAAGATGTCTTGAATGCTCTACAGATCCTACAGTTTGTTGGCCCGCCTCATAAGGCCTACATTAGTTGGACCACTCCCTTGGTCCTAAATTATGACTAGACCACCTCACAAGGCCTACAGTACACTGGACCGCCCGAGTATCTTGACCTACAACACAAATCAGGACCACCTCAACGATACCAACCACAATATGTCGACATATACACATAAACAAACAAACATACAATAGCTAGAAATATAGGTTATCATAACATATATACTAATCGATAGACCGCTACAACATAGCAAGATCCTACACACAAGGATACATACTACAATATAAATTATAGTGAGAAAACTCACCTCGCAGTCTAGCAAACAACAACACAAATCTTGCAAATCCAACACCTGGTACTACAGGTCACCTATACAATAATGAAGGGCCATTTCCTTAAAGTACAACCCAAAACCCTCAAATTGTTCTAAAGTTAAACTTGGTCAAGAATTCAACGGTCAAGGTCAACACAAGTCGAGAACCACGTCGTGGCCACCCATTGGTCACATCATGGCAGCTTAACTAAAAGTCGGGCAACCATCAGTCGCCACGTCGTGGCGAGTAGACTTATGTGTCGTGGAAACTTGTTTTTAACAACGTAATTGATTAACCTCCAAATCCATTAAGCCACCCATGGATACACTCCATAAAGCTTCCTAATGTCTAATACAACAGAAAGATTTATTTTGTTCAGTCATACATGTCCAATTCAGGTCTAACCCTCAAACTAACTCAAAATGGAGAAATAAAACTAAGATCTCATGCATGAAGCTCAATACACCAACAAACTTCAGATCTAGAACATATGTCCATCGAGGGAACTCAATGATCCATAAAGTTGCTAACTTTATGGAATCCATGCATATAACTCAACCCAACCATGGAGAAATGTGGGTAGAAACATAGATCTAACATGATATAATGAGAAAAGTAAGATCTTAAGGACTTACAAAAATCCAGAAATAACACAAGCTGATGATGGAGAGGTTTGCTAGCTAAAACAGTGCACCAAGAACACCTTGTTCTTCTTCAAAGGGGCCAAAAATCACCACCAAGAGCTCACAAGGTCAAAATGTAGGCTAGGGTTTCTTGGAGGGTGAGAGGGAGGTGATGGAGGTTGAGGGTGTGCAAACCCTAGCTCTCACTTCCCTTAAATAGGGCACAAACCCTAAAATTAGGGTTAAGTGTTGGTCCAAAACCTTAATAATTGTGTATGAATCTAAACGAAACGTGAAACAATAACACAAGTATTTCACAAAGATTTCTTTCACTAAGAAAAGTTCTCACAAAGAGAGTGGGTGCACAAAGAAGTTGATACAAAGCTGAAGATTATATCCAAGAACTCTCATATCTATATCTACTGAAACATTAACTCTCAGAATACAATAAAAATCATCAACTCTTAAGTATTGAGAAAGGCTAGCATAAATACTAGTCTAAACCTAGGAGATAGATAATGCTGCAGATAGACCAAATCTTCTAAATATATCAAACCCTTGATGTGATGTGATTGATTCTTCAATGATAAATACATATATGGTATATAAGGAATGGATTATATCAAATATTGAGAATACTTCCTCACCAACTAGATCTGATATGCTCCATATTCGCACATCAACACTAGCGTCAGGTAGTCATCCACTAATCAGCTTCAGCTCATGCAACTTCAGCAGATATTGTATGACCATCAACGTGTGTCATCAATGTATCATCTTATCAGTATGCGATTAATGTAGGACCTTCACCATATGGACACACTGATCAGTCTTCATTGAATTGTGTCTTCATGCTGATGATACTTTCAGTGCCTTTTGTACTAATAGAGTCTTCAGGGTCTTTTGCTCATCAGGGGATGATCTTCAGTCTTCACATATGAACTTCCATCAACATATCTTCAGATTATCTAACTAAACAATCTCTGACAAATCAACTTATCTAAGTGTATTATTTACACATACTTAGACAATACTGACTGTCTATAATGAGTAAATAAACTATAACTATAATGTATATATGTTGCATCATCAAATCTATATAAATATGTGATACAACAATCTCCGTTATTTGATTATGTCAAAACCAAAATAAAAATGAATGAAATAATAAATGAACTGACTGCATTTGAAGTAGAATGTTGATTTCTACTCTCACTTAGATTTTGCCCCCCCCCCCCCAGATAAACAACATCTGA
Source organism: Lactuca virosa (assembly GCF_052849685.1). Lineage (NCBI taxonomy): Eukaryota > Viridiplantae > Streptophyta > Magnoliopsida > Asterales > Asteraceae > Lactuca > Lactuca virosa. The sequence continues at coordinate 95,161,402 of NC_136430.1, read as the reverse complement.
TTTTTGCTCCCCCTTAGATGTATAACCTTCTTCTTCCAAGAGTGTCTGCTATTTAAATTAGAATGATCAAGTAACAACATAGTTGATCTACACATTTCTCCCCTTTTTTCACAGCGTCAATAATCATTTCCCTCTTTTTTTAAAAAAACAGCAAGTAACCTGAAATGAAAGAAAACATCAAATAAAGTTAAAGGGTGAGAGGATTTCGTATGTCACACTATTGTGCTATTGCAACAGTATATCACTTACACAGTTTTGTGTAGTCTCATTTGTGTATGGTTTTATATGCTGAATCATTTACCACTTCAATTAGAAAAAAGGGCGAGAGAGGGTTGGTGCATATAATATAGCACGATACATGATATACCCATCGCCACATATTTTTCAAGTTATCATCAGTGTATGGGATTTAACACTGAATCATAATCTTTTAAGAAGAATTTAAGGGCAAGAATGGGTTGGTGTGTTTGACAAATGATGGTACATAGCATAACCATCGGCATAGAGTTTCAAACTTTTATCAGTGTTTGGTATTATATAGTGAATCATCAAGTTCTATAAAGAAGACTTATGGGAAAAAAGTTCGATGTCTCAATCATGCTAAGGTGAAATCAGCTAGAATCATTGACAGTGATTAATCATCGGCAAGAAGTGGTTTAATCCTTGCATCATAGAGTTAGTTGCACTATAGAACCATCATGCAACACCCTATTTTGAATCGTTTCCTAATTCGGGGCCGTGACCCGAAGATCAATTATCATAAGGCTATGGGCCTTGGGGAAGGATACATTTAGACCCCTTGAATGTGGAAAATATAGAGTAGGTGATCCGAGAGTTCGGTTTGTGTTTTGGAGACTAAGGGTATAACCGTGAAGTGACAGCTCGCGTATTTTATGAATTTTGGATTTAAGCTCGGGAAGTTTTAATTGAAAGGAGTGTTGATAGAATTGTAGAGCTTCTAATTACCTTTCAATGGATATAAAGAACATCGAAATCGAAATTAGACAGAAGAACTTATGGCCTTAGGAAGATTGGTGGTTTTAGTCCCTAGCCGGGTATGTTGGGCATACGCTATGAGTACACCGGGCGTACAGGGTTGAAGTTAGTCATAGAGGAAACCCATGTACGCTGGGCGTACGTGGTGGTGCATAGGGCATATGGTCACTAGGGGAAAACCCTAACTTTTAGGGTTTGTGGCCTATTTAGACACCTTAATTCACTCTTGGACATTCCTATAACCAGCCTCCACCTCTCCAAACCCTAAGAACAAAACCCTAATTGCCCTTTGAGTGTTTTGGGCTTAGAAGTGAGCTTTGAGGGTGTTTTTGGTGATTTTGAAAGAAGAGGAACCCTTGGAAGTTGCATTGGTGTGGCTAGAGCTTGTGGATCCATAATCATCATCAACTTGGAAAGCTCTTTGAGGTAGAAAGCTCTTAACTTGATGGTTCATTTTTTTAGATCTAGTTAGGGCTTGGTTTTGTGATTTTTATGGTCCTTTAAGTAATGCATGACAGTATAAGCTACTCCAGAAGATAAGGATGATAGATCTTAGCATTTTTGAGGTCCCTTGTTCATAAAAATGCAATTTTGATGACTTATATTGGACCATGCATAAGTTTGGGTGCTTATTATGGATTTTATTGAGTGTTAGGTCCCATTAGACATGCAAAGGAGTAAATTTGCTGACTTTACGTGTTAACACATCATTTAGGATCCGATTTGAGAAGTTGACATAGTAGCATAATTACTTAAGCACTTAACAGGGATATGGGTTGGATGTGGAGTATGTTGGGCTTACCCAGCTCATACAGCGCACGTACTGGCCAAAAAAGACGTAAGTTTGAGTACACCAGGCATACTCAGCTGCCATTGACTTATGTTCACTTTTGGGCGATATTTGGGCTACTAGGGTTTTGGGCCTTGTTGGCCCACTAGTTCTTTTTGACTTTAGGTCATTGTTAGGTTTCGTGACATCTTGGATTTGGGCCCATGATGGGCTTTCGGTATAATTTTGGAATTTGGGTCATATTGGGCTTTTGTTGCCATTAGGTTGGGGCTCAGTTATTGGGTCAAGTGAGGAAAGGGTATATTGGTCTTTTACCCTGGGAGTTGGACAAATGAATCAGATTCATAGTTATGGTTGATGGCTCTATTATTAATTTGGGTTTTATTTGATTGATTAGTACGGAGATTATCCGGATCAGCAGTCTGAGCATTTATCAGATTTTTAGCCGTTTGTGGTGAGTCTCCTGACTGTGCTTGATGGATCTAAGGCACCAATGCTGACCCATGATTTATTATGATTAGGATGCTAGTTGTCTTTGCGAATCTTGCATGTCTAGTAGGTGATATGTATACCAGGCGGGGTCCGATGCCAGGCGAGGCCTGATGGGTCTACTGTATGGTATTCATCTTAGTGATTATTGCATGTGTTTATGTGTCTGTATGAATGCTCGATGAGGCTCTATGCCAGGTGGGGCTTGATGAATGTGATGGGTAGGGCCCATCTGATGTTCTGACAGATCTGTTTTGAGTGGGGCTCGATACCGGGTGGGGCCCGATAGTGGTTGGGCATGGCCCATTGTATGTTTGATATGTATGGTGTGAGGTATTTTGGGGAACTCACTAAGCTTCGTGCATACGGTTTTCAGTTTATGTTTCAGGTACTTCCGGATCGAATGGCATAGGGCTCGGAATAATCGCATCGCACACGCCATGTAGTTCCGCATTTTGTTGGCTTGATGTATTTGGATGCTTATTGTCATACTCTGATTTATTTTATGGTTTTATGAATACGTTTTGAATGTTGGTTTTATTATTATAAAAATGAAATTTTTGGCCTTAAATTTTGGGATGTTACAAATTGGTATCAGAGCCTTGGTTTGAGGGATTCGGGCATAATCTTGGGTGTGTTTGAACTAAAACTTAGAGTTTGGTAGATTTTTATTAAATAAAAGTTTTATTAAAGGATTTTCTAATAAAATAAAAGGGGTGTGGTGCTTGCAATCAGCCGAGCTCAAGTAAGTGATTCCCAGAATACCCATACATGTTTGTTATGTTATATGTTATGAGAAATGCATGCTAGATTAGGGATAAGGATCTTCTTAGGAATTTATGACTAGGAGTGATGCCTTTATATGCCTGATTGTTTGAGCTTTTAGAATTGCATGTTAGTATGAATTTCAGATGTCTGGAGGCATTGGTCTGGTATGTGATGACTTGTAACCTAAGAGAAATTGGATGTTACACTAGATTTGGAATCTTTCTTGGTAGGAAGTGATCTTGATATGTCCTCTGTTTGGCTGTGGATTAGAGTGTTACTCCATGAATGTTGCTTGCTTTGTGCTTTGTGCTTTGTGGGACTCTTGATGATGTGAGTTAATTATTAAGTGAATATGTTAAGTCACATGTTGGATATGTTAAATAATCTCAGAGTGACGGATTTGACCCTATTGCGCAACTCTAGTATGAGTCTAACCGTTGTAGGGATGAGTCTTTTACTCGAAGGATTATCTAACATTTTTTGCATGTGATTGTATTCATGAAGTAGTTAACTGAAATTATTGGGAGTTCTTCAGCAGCTGATAGCAGGGTGAGGTAGGGAAGGTAGTATTGGGCCTGTACTGAAAGCACATGATCCATACTCGACTCGAGGATAATCACAGAGACTCTAAGAAGCCTAAAGGATGAGGACTCTTTGGTTATGTTCTGATCATTTGTGTATGGTTGCTTTTTAGTATGGTGATGAGCACTTGTGGAGGAGGATCAGATTGAGGTTCAGGTGTTGGTGTTGAGTTGATGGATGAGCGGATGCGATAATTTATCTCTTCAGAGATCACCCATGGTATTTTGGAGCAGACTCCTATGATGTTTGGTACCATCAAGGAAGGGATCATGGAACTCTTGGATGACTATTTCAGGGCTTTTAGGGATGGGATTGCAGTAGTACAGTTAGGGGCCCATCGGGAGCTCATGGCTTGTGGAGCCCTAGAATCTTCAGGGGAGGAGGATCCTATTGCTTGCTCTTGTCATGATGGATCGAAGGTGGATTATGCATCACGCCTTTGGGGGGATCGATTACATGATTGCATTTCCACTGAGGTTCCGCGAGCCTTACGAGAGGAGTTACCCAACATTATTGGTCGTGTCACTCACATAGTGGTCGCCAGGTTCTAGAACCGGGTCTCGGTCGTTCAGGTAGTTGATAGGATGGTCGAGGTGACGTGAGAGCAGGAGCTTAGTTTGGAGAGGCAACTAGGGAAGAGGAAGAAGAATAATGATCCGACTCTGCTAGCATCATCTGAGTAGTTTGATGTTGTCATGCCTGGTGATAGAGATTTGAGGGGCCACGACATTTGCGCTTAGGGTGGAGGAACCCATGAGCGTGTGAGCGACAAGTCTAAATGCGACATGTGCAGATGGAATGGCCACCTTCGCCAAGAATGCACCTTAGAAGTACAATTATGTCATCGTTTTCATCACCCTGGTCATATCAGGCCAAATTGCCCATGTTTAATGGTTGGGGCGGCTCAGGTTCCATTGCAAGTGCTTCTGTAGGAAGGGGGAGCTGGGCCCTGAGACACTACGTGTATGTATCGTATTCTTCTCTTTCATGCTTTAATCAGTATACTAGTAATTCTGTGTTGGTGTGTGTGAAATGTTATGCCCTGATTATCTAAGAATAGAAGCACCTGTATGATTAATATAGTTATTTTATCCAGAATGTTGTCATATGTCATTTTGCATACCATGGGCAGTGTTTAGAAGAGGCGTGTGTATCCCGCATGGGATACCAGCAGCCGGTCAGATCTGTAGTGATATCAGGGAGAATTCAAGAAATCCGCAAGGTAGGCATGTCGGGTTGGAATGTAGGATGTGTAGGGGTGTTCATGGCATTGAGTTAATTAGGAATTGGTTCGGTCATGGGTGTAATGTCGGTAGTTTTCAAGTTCACACCTTCGAAGTGAGGTCAGTTGCAGGTTGCATAGGGATTGCTCTAAGCGCAAGTAAGTGGTTGAACGGATTGGGTATTTGCTCGATATTGAGATGTTGTTCCCCATCAACCGATTAGTCGCCAAGGACCTGTAGTGGATTCAGCGAAAAATGGCTGGAGATTCGTTGAGGTATTGCGAATGATCACCCAGTCTTGGAATATTTAAGCACTAGTTTTGGCTGGTCAAGGAAAGCTAGTTGTTGTAAAGCTCAGGTTGTCGACTACTACCATCAGTAGGGATTGAGAATTAGTAACATATTACTCTTAATTATTGGGGAAGTGTTGTTTGCATGAGTTATTTTAGTCATTGGGATTGTCAACAGAAATTGAATGGTATCTTTTGGCGAACTTTGAATACATCGATCCTTCAGCAGGTGAGTTGTTGAATTGATGATCCGTCCATTTTGGTTAAGGGTTATAGTTATATGCCACAAGAAGAGGTGGCTTAAGGATTTGGAGTTTTATCATGGGAAGTATCCCAACTGCCACCTAAGTCCAAAAAACACTCCTGAAGCATATCCTTTAATGTCTGAATAGTCCACTCGCTCTGATCATTGGTCTGCAGATGGAATGCTGTGCTGAAATGGAGACAAGTACCCAAATCATCCTAGAACCTCTTCCAAAACCTGGAAGTAAACCGAACATCCATGTTTGAAACCACTGAATTCGGCACCCCATGTCATGCTACAACCTCCCTGATATATACCTCACCCAACTTCTCAACAGAAATACTCTCCTGAATCGGGATGAAATGCGTGCTCTTGGTCAACCGATCCACGATGAACCAAATTGAATGCACTCTGCACGAAGTCCGAGGAAACTTCGTAATGAAATCCATGGTAATCTCCTCCCATTTCCATACGGGAATCTCCAACGGCTGCATCTTGTCGTGAGGTCGCTGATGCTTGGCCTTGACTTTCCTACAAGTCATGCACATCTCCACATACCAAGCCACATCCTGCTTCATGCAGCGCCACCAATAATCAGGACGAAGATCTCTATACATATTCGTCGCCCCAGGATGAATGGAGAATCTAAACTTGTGTACCTTCTCCATCAGAACCTGATGCTCACCGCCCTAGTATGGAACTCATACTCTCTGATGAAGAGTCAACAACTCACGGCTATCGTAATAATCGAAGCCACCTGACCCACAATACACTCACTCTTGGGTTGCTCTTCCTTCATGACCTCGATTTTTGCCTCATGAATCCGCTCCAAAAGTGGAGTAATCATAGTCATCCTCACACATATATCCCTAATCAGAGTCGCGACTACCTTGCGGCTAAGAGCATCAGCCACCATATTGGCCTACCCCAATGGTAAAGGACTTCAAAATCATAATCCTTCAACACATCCAACCACCAGCGCTGTCTCATATTCAGATTTGGCTGATCCATCAAATACCTCAGGCTCTGGTGATCCATGTAAATAGTACTGCGGACCCCATAGAGGTAACATCGCCAAATCATGAGGGCGAAAACCACGGCCCCCAGCTCCAAATCATGCGTCAGATAGTTCGCCTCATGAGGCTTCAGCTGCCTCTAAGCGTAAGCGATCATGCGACCCCTCTGCATCAAAATTGCCCCCAAAGCCGTGATCGACGCATCACAATAAAATAAAAAAATCCTCAACACCCTCCGACGGTGTCAAAATCGGCGCCTCGCATAATCTCTTCCTGAGGGTCTCAAAATCTGCCTACTGCCCATGCTCCCAGCGAAATGTGACCGTCTTCTTTGTCAACCGAGTCAAAGGAACAACTATCTTGGAGAAATCCTGGATGAATCTCCGATAGTATCCTGCTAAACGCAGGAAACTCCAAATCTCAGATGGAAACCTCAGAACCACCTCCCACATGACGACCTCGACCTTGGCCGGATCGACCAGAATACCATTCTGGTTGACAAGGCACCCCAGACACTGCACCTCACGCAACCAGAACTCATACTAGGAGAATTTTACGAAAAGTCTCTCCCTCCTTAAAGTCTCCAGCACCTCCCTCAAGTGCTCCTCGTACTTCTCCTGGGTCTTGGAATAGACCAAGATATTATCAATGAATACAATCACACACCGCTCTAGCATCGGCCTGCATATGCGGTTTATGAGATATATAAACGTGTCTGGAGGAGCCAACCGATACAGTGAATACAATCACACACCGCTCTAGCATCGGCCTGCATATGCGGTTTATGAATACAATCACACACCGCTCTAGAATCCCTTGTCTAACCACTCCTGCAGTTGTGTAGACAACTCCTACATCTCGGGAGGAGCCAACCGATACAGTGAATTGGCTATCGGAGCCGCACCTGGAACCAGATCAATCCTGAACTCAACCTGCCTCTCCGGAGGCACCCCAGGAAAATCCTCTGGAAACACATCCAGATACTCCCGCATAATCGACACATCATCCATAGTCACCTTATCCCTGGTATCCATAACATAGGCGATAAATCCGGAACAACACTGTTAAATATAGCGTCTGGCCCTCGCTGCTGAACACAAAATCGGCCCACGTTGAGCTCTCTCTCCCTAAACCACTAACTCTCCCCTAGTTGGGGTTCGGATCCAAACTAACTAGTTCTCACAATCGATCACCGCGCCATTGGGGCTCAACCAATCGATACCCACTATAATCTTGTTCCCACACAAAGGAATATGAACCAAATCAATCAGATACTGCTCGCTGAACATCTGATGGATACAATCCCGATGAACCCTCGCTATGCGGACAAATCGATCATCTGCAATTCTGACATATAAAGGACAACCCAACTCCCCCAGAGCTCTAACAAAGCTCTTGCTAAGAGAAAGCAATACAAATGATCGGGTAGCCCCCACATCAAACAATACCAAAGTAGAAATATTGTTCACGAGGAACGGTCCTAAAATAAAACACATAAATATTATCAGGGACACCAGGTGCCGCGCGAGCCTCCTCGACCGTCAACTAAAAAGCCTTGCTCTTCACCATAGGTGTATCTGCCTTGCCTTGGCGGCTGTGAGTGATCCGCAGAGTCACAGGAGCAGGTGCTGACACCGGCCCTGCTGCAGTCAAACTCGGACAATAGGCTTTCTTGTGGCCCCTTTAATTGTAATGAAAACAAATCAGATCAGATCCTGGGGTGGCGGTGTTGGTATTAGTGCAATCCCTGCTAAAATGACCCGTTCGATCGTACATTAAGCAACCTAAACCACCCACCCTACACGGTCCCTTGTGCATCTTGCCGCACTTCCTACAACGGCTCCAAACATGCTGGCCTCTCGATCTCGAATCCTGAATGTTAGGCCTATTGCCCGACCCTCCTAAAACTTAAGCCTGATCCAACTTCCTCTTGTTCTCTATCTCAATATCAAACTCTCTCTCTCTCTCTCTCTCTCTCTCTCTGGCTCTCGCTATCATATCCTCCAGTGTCTTGCAACTGGCTCGGCTCACAAACTAAGGAATACCAATCCTCAACATCTCATGGTACCTTACCTTGTTCATCTTCTCGTCCACCACATACTGCGGAACCAAAAGCGCCCTCTCACGAAACATCATGGTGATCTCAGCCACTGTCTTAGTAGTCTGGCAGAGATCCTGAAACTCTCGCGCCAAGGGATGCACCTCAATCACTGGTGCAAACTCAACTGTGAATCTAGTCACAAAATCATCCCATGACATGGACTCAATCGCCTCACCTCCCAAGGCATGTCCTACCTCCTCCCACCAGTCCTTGGCTCAGTCTTTCAGAAGAAAGGAAGCAAGTCTTTCCTTTAACCCATGGGGACAACTACTGGTGCGGAATGTGTTAGCAACATCTGCTAACCATCGCCTACTCGCTATCAGGTCCTTCTCCCCATAGTAGTCAGGAGCCACACATGCTCAGTACTCCTTAAAGGTTAATGAACGCGCCTCTATCAAGGCCACCATATCAGAATGGATATAGCCCATACGCTCCTTCAACAGCTGCAGAATACCCTCTTTGAACGTACCGAAGATCACACGAGTTTACTCGAGTATGCAATGCGTAATCTCAGACGAAATGAACTCCTGCGTCTGATCATCCAATTGCCCGGCTCCAGAACCTGAGCCTGAGTACTCACCGCACCAGAACTACCAACCGGTTTGCCACAAAGAGACACCATACTAAAAATAAACCGTATAAATGATCAGAATACACATCAAAATATATATCAAGGAATCTCATACTCTACAAGCTTCCCGGTTTTATCGTAGGTCTCCTTGACTCGAGTATGGATCCTCTTCTTACAGTAGTACGTACCCATACTACCTTCCACGTCTATCCGTACTTTCCCCAAGGATTTCGTTGAATCCGCCAAGTCACTCTTTATCCATATAATTAACCCTCATCAAGCAAAGACACCCAACACTAAATATCTCATAGGTTTTCCTAGGGCAACTACCACACTACTCTCAGCCAGCAGCTTCAGAAGGAACTCCTACCCGCATCCTTTAACTAGCTCACGAATACAACTAGATATCATTGACACCAGATAATTCTTGTAGTGAAAGGTCTCACACTAAAATGGTTGGAATCAAACCTGAGCTACGCAATAGTGTTAAAACCTAAACTTCTGAAATTATTTAGTTTCTGCAATATATAACTTAACATATTCGATTACTAGTTATCTGATGTTAGTGAGAACTCTTAAAAAGCACATAGCAAGAAGCATTCGAGCATCGAGTAATCAGAACCATGCATAACCTACTCAGGCAATCCTATCACTGACATCGAGCCCCACTCGGTATACATACCAACGCATAACACATGCAAGGGTCACATAGACATCTAACATCCAAACATAATAAACCATTGGCCAACATTGGCGCCTTCAACCCACTAAACACAATGAGCAAACTCACCTCAAGCTATTTGATAACTAAGATAAATCTCTGCCTGCTAATCCGACAAATCCCCGCGCTATCAATACCAATAACATCCAATTAATATTTGTATCCCAATCCATCACCATCAGTCTAATCAACTGGGCCCATTATTAGGGAAAAAGATTATTTTACCCTTAACCTAACTTGGCCCAAGACTAAGGCCCAATTCAACTACTTATGAAGGCCCAAATTCTACTTGGGAGCCCAATTGTAACATCCGGACTCCCGGGTATATTATTTATTTATTTATTTTTTGAGGACTATTGAGCAACTCGACCAGTTGCTGCTAAAACTCGTAGAGTCAGGTATGGCTACGTGGGATTAGTAACCTACACGACGAGTCAGAGAGTCGACTCGCCGAGTGGACGCTGAGTGATGAAACTCTAAATCCCCGGGTTTGGGGCCTATTTAAGGACACTTACAGTCTCATTTGCGGCTCACCAGCTGCCCAACTTCACTTAGAGAAAACCCTAATCGGTCATTGAGCTAAGTGAGAGTATTTGAGCTAACTTTGAGTGTTTGCTGCATCTTTTGAAGAGATAGGAAGGATTCCAAGCCAAAGGATGAGAAGAGGCTGTTAGATTCGTGGCTATTTCATCCAGTAGTTCCTGTGAAAGGTAAAAAGTCCACACTTTCTCAATTTTTTGGTTAGATCTCATATTATTTGGAGTTTAGGGCTTTTTCCATCTAATACTGGGACCTTGAGTGTATTGTATTCATATAGAGATTTGGACATCAGATCTGGACCTTGAGAGTCCTTAGAGTCCAAAGGTCCCCGCTTTATTCAGCCATAATAGAGCTTTCGAGAGAAAAACCTTTAATAGAGCATGTTCTTGGCATTTCAATCCCTAACTGCCATGCATGTACGTAAAGCTTATGAATTTACGTGATAATCGAGCCTTGAGAGTGTAGATCTATAGTTTGGGAAGGTTTTCTGCCTTGAAATCGTCTGAATGAGAAATGAGACCGAATGGACTCACCAAGTCGATGAGCCGACTCGACGAGTCGGTTAGGGTTGTCCCGATAAGCTTGATCATACGATAGCTCGGCGAGTTGGGGGTTAACTCGACGAGCTGAGTTGGACCTTCACGAGACTTCTGAGGAAACGAGTGGACTCGACGAGTCACATGGGTGCACTCGACGAGTTAGGTCAATCATGGATCGTTGACTCGAGTTTGACTTCTGTTGACTTTAGGGTTTGGTCAACATGAGTAATGGAGACCATAGAGGGGTAAAAAGGTCTTTTACCCATTCCAAGAGTTAGAGAGAGAGAGAGAAAGTGAGAAAGAGAGAGAAAGAGAGAGCAACCTTTGGTATATTTTGAGTATGAGTAAAGTATTAATTAGAGATAATTATTCTATGTGTTAGGCGGAGGCTAGTTCGAGATTCCGTGTACGAGATTGTTACTTGCTATCTTACGAGGTGAGTCTTCTCACTATACATACCTAGAGTGGTAATCTATGCATGACCGGAGGGTCTTATGTGCATATACTGTGTATTGAGATATCCTACTTATTGCCTTTGTGATATATATGATGTGTATTATATTGAGTTACTGAGTTATGACCGGAGGGTCCACCCGAGTTGTAGGATTGGAGGGTCCCACTGAGACACATTGACCTGAGGGTCTTATCTGAGTATAACCATGAGCGGCTAATGAGATATGTGTGGTATTTTGGGGAACTCACTAAGCTTCGTGCTTACCGTGTTATGTGTTATGTGTTTCAGGTACTTCTCTGGATCAAGGGAAGGCGCCGACTTGATTGTACACACATCAGAGATTGAGTTATGTTTTGAGAGGATCCTGGATTTTTAATCAAACAATAATGCAGTGTTGTGTTTTGAAAATTTGACATTTGGGATTGGTGAAATGTGTTTATGAGAATTAAGTGATTTATAAAATTAAAAAATTGGTTTGAAAATTTACGTTGTTACAAGTTGGCATCAGAGCCTTGGTTTGAGGGATTCAGGCGCACCTTTCGGTATGTCTGAACTCAAACTGAGGATTTGAGAAAGTGTTTTAAGAGCCCGAACGGTGATTTCCCAAAATACCCTTACTTATTGTGTTATGAGATGTTTATGGGATGTTAGTGATGCATGCTATAGGATAAGCTAGGTATTTCATATCTTAGGGCTAGGGTTGCCTGATTTGTGATGCCTTACCTTAGGAGTCGTTGATATATGTTATGTGCTTTGAGTATGTGCCGAGTGAGAGTAGCGAGCAGGATCACTTAAAGAGAGAATTCTGAGGCGAGGGATAATCTAGAGGAGATATCTAGATGAGTAGTGAGGTGTCTACTAAGAGAGTAGTTCGGTATTCGTGCGAGATACATTACTTGTGAATTACAATCCTAGGAGGAGGACTTAGGGTAACTACAGGCCCGGTGTGGAGGGTAGTATTGGGCTCATACTACTATAAGCACCAGGTCTGTATGCAACCCAACTAAGAAGCCTTAGGAAACTAAGGAACAAGTAGGGATGAGTGATCGCGTGTGAGTATGCTCGAGCGAGTCTCTGATGATTTTTGTGTTGTGTTTCAGAGACATCATGGTGGGTACACGCCACAACCCTGGAGGCAGTGGGACTAGTGATGATGAGATTCGCAGGATGATTCACGAGGAGGTGGCCACAGATATTCGAGCGGAGATTCCTAAGATGTTTGGGACTATTAATACCACCCTGATTGAGACGTTTGACGAGCGATACACTGCTGTCACTGAGGCTGCAGCTACTGCAACTGTCGCCGCTGCTAGGCCACATGGAGGTGAGATGGATTTCTACGAAGCCACCAGAGTTTGATGGGACACATGATCTGATTTCTACGATGAGATGGATTTCTGATATCGAGGGATGTTTTTACACATGTTCATGCCCATATCACTTGAGAGTTCGGTTTGCGCTGAACCAGCTTCGGTTGGGAGCGAAGGACTGGTGGAAGTTTGTGACAACGAGCTTTACCTCTGCAGATCTTGCTGCAGTGACATGGGAGAGGTTTGTTCTGATATTCTGAGAGGAGTATGTTCCCCCGGTGGAGAGGGAACGATTGGCACAGGAGTTTTTGTCTCTAAATCAGAAGACAGAGTCAGTGACTGAGATTTCTAGGATGTTTCACGAGAGGGCGATGTTTTTCCCTGAGCACGTGTCCACTGAGCAGGCACGTGTGAGTTGATATTTGAGCATACTGAGGAGGGATATATGAGAGTTCGTGGTGAAATCGTCATAAAGGACATTTGCTGAGCTTAATGTTAATGCTATGAGGAGGGAGATTGAGCTTGAGCTGCACACCAGGGAGGAGGAGGAGTCCCTGGGTAGTGACCGGAGACCAGTGAAGTCGCAGCCGGCGACGAAGCGGGCTAAGCCCGCTGATACCAGAGCTGGGGGCCAGAAGGGCCGCACTTGGGGCAAGTGAGACAAGAGTCACGAGGCGTCGTGCCGTGCGGGGATTTGGTACAAATGTGGCAAAGAGGGACACATGGCAAAGGATTTCCCCAAGGGGTTTTCGGTTTTCTTCCACTGCAACCAGACCGGCCATCTGAAGGCCGAGTGTCCTCAGCTCATGCAGGGATCAGCACAGGGATCTGCACCTGCTGCTTTGCGTGCTACTGAGAGTCGGCCAGCGAAGGCCAAGACACCGAGAGTTCGTGGGAGTGCCTTTCAGCTGACAACGGAGGAGGTCCGCGCAGCACCTGGCATCGTGGCCGATATATATTCTTATTATTATTCTTTTGAGATATATTGTGCTTATATTATGTCATGTATAGGTACTTTTCTTATGAGTTATGTACCTGCTTTGGTATTATTTGACTCAGGTGCGAGTCGATCTTTCGTGTTTGTAGCTTTTAGTCGTCACATCAGTATCCGACGTGAGGCATTGAGTTGACCTCTGAGGGTTTCTATAGCTGACGAGCATGCAGTTTTTGCTATTGACGTGATCTGTGAGTCTATACTAGAGTTTTTTGGTGTTAAGTTTCCGATAGAGTTGGTACCGATCGCTATAGGTGATGTATGTGTCATAGTGGGCATGTACTGGTTGAGTCGATTTGGAGCTGTGATGGACTGCGAGCGACAGTTAGTGACTATAGGAGACCCTAGTGTGGGAGTACTTCCGGTGTACGGCGAGGGTAATAGATTTGGATAAGCTTTCTGCTCTGCTGCCAGAGCGAGACAGAGTTTACAGCAGGGTTGTATGGATGCGCGGGTTGCTACAGAGAGACCGATTTCTATATATGAGGTTCCGATAGTGTGCGAGTTTCCATATGTTTTTCCCGAGGAGTTTCCGGGTGTGCCTCCCGAGAGGCAGGTGGAGTCTCGTATTGATTTGATTCTGGGTGCGGCTCCTATTGCCAAGGCACCCTATTGCATTGCGCCACTAGAGATGCAGGAGTTATCCTCACAGCTCCAAGAGCTGCTGGGGAAAGGGTTCATCAAACCTAGTAGCTCACCGTGGGGAGCTCCGATCCTTTTTGTCAAGAAAAAGGATGGTTCACACCGGATGTGCATTGATTACCGGGAGTTGAACAAGTTGACGGTCAAAAACCGTTATCCACTTCCGAGGATCGACGATTTGTTCGATGAGTTGCAGGGGGAATCTTGGTTCTCCAAGATTGATTTGAGATCTGGATATCATCAGATGAGAGTATGTGAGGAGGATATTACGAAGACGGATTTTAGGACTCGTTATGGGCACTACGAGTTTGTGGTGATGCCTTTCGAGCTCACCAACGCACCAGCGGCGTTCATGGACCTCATGAACCGGGGGTGCAGGCCTATGTTGGATCTATCAGTGATCGTGTTCATCGACGATATTCTTGTGTACTCGAGGTCCAGGGAGCAGCATTAGGAGCATATTAGAGAGGTTCTGGGAGTTTTGAGGTCGGAGAAGCTATATGCCAAATTCTCCAAGTGTGATTTTTGGTTACGAGAGGTCCAGTTCCTGGGACATCTCACTAATCAGAAAGGGATATTGGTCGACCCGACCAAGATTGAGGCAACTATGAGTTGGGAGGTGTCGAGATCTCCGACCGAGATCAGGAGTTTTCTGGGTTTAGCCGGCTACTATCGGAGATTCATCAGAGATTTCTCCAAGATTGTCGTTCCTCTCACCAGGCTGACCCGGAAGGGTGTTACTTTTACTTGGGGTCCTGAGCAGCTGGCCTCATTTGAGACCCTTCGCCAGAGATTGTGCGAAGCCCCGATGTTAGCCCTTCCCGAGGGAATTGAGGACTTTGTGGTTTATTATGATGCTTCTATATCTGGGATGGGCGATGTGTTGATGCAGAGGGGGAACGTGATAGCATATGCATCAAGGCAGCTGAAGCCTCATGAGACGAGGTATCCCCCCCACGACCTGGAGTTGGGGGCGGTGGTGTTCGCCCGCATGATTTGGCGCCACTATCTTTATGGTGTCCGGTGTACCATATACACTGACCATAAGAGTCTGAAGTACTTGATGGATCAGCCCAACATGAATATGAGGCAGAGGAGATGGTTGGATATAGTGAAGGACTACGACTTCGAGATCTTATATCACCCAAGCAAGGCTAATGTGGTAACCGATGCCTTGAGTCGCAAAGCCGAGAGCGCTCCGATCTGGGATGTGTGTATGAGGATGACAGTGATGACTCCAGTCTTAGATACCATCTGAGAGGCTCAGGTGGAGGCTGTTAGATCGGAGAACCGTAAGAGAGAGCATGTGATTAGGTAGGTTTCCGAGTTTTTGACGGACAGTCGTGGGCTTATGACTTTCCATGGGTGGATTTGGGTGCCCTATACAGGTGGATCTCTCCGTGTATTGTTGGAGGAGGCACATAGATCGAGGTTCTCGATCTACTCAGGAGCCACAAAGATGTATTTGCATCTGAAGAGACATTACTGGTGGCCCTGTATGAAGAGAGATGTGGCATGTGGACTTGAGAGGTGCTTGACCTGTCGCCGTGTTAATGCCGAGCACCAACGCCCTCATGGAAAGCTGCAGCCACTAGAGGTTTCCCAGTGGAAGTGGGAACAGATTTTCATGGATTTTATCACCAAGTTACCAAGGACTGCGCGTGGGGTTGACGTAAGTTGGGTGATTGTAGACCTGTTGACTAAGAGTACTCACTTCCTTGCTATCAGTGAGAGCTCTTCTGCAGAAAGGTTGGCCGAGATCTACATACGAGAGGTGGTGGCACGGCATGGGGTACCGACATCGATAGTGACAGATCGGGATGTGCGTTTCACTTCCAGGTTCTGGAAGAAGTTTCATGAGGAGCTGGGTACCCAACTGCATTTCAGTACAGGTTACCACCCACAGATAGATGGACAGAGTGAGCGGACAATTCAGACGCTCGAGGACATGCTAAGTGCATGTGTTATGGACTTCGGTGGAAGTTCGGACACTTATATGCCTTTGGCTGAGTTTTCTTATAACAACAGCCATGATTCCAGTATCGGCATGGCTCCCTTCGAGCTTCTGTATTGAAGGAGATGTCGAACTCCCATATGTTGGGGAGAGGTGGGGCAGAGAGTGATGGGGAGCATTGAGATAGTGCTCAAGACGACCGAGCAGATTCAGCAAGTCAGACAGCGGTTACTGACGGCCCAGAGTCGTTAGAAGAGTTATGCAGACCGGAGACGATCTGAGTTAGAGTTCCTAGTCGTCGATTATGTTCTCCTGAAGGTATCCCCATGGAAAGGGGTGATCCGATTAAGGAAACGGGGCAAGTTGGGCCATATATACATTGGTCCTTTCAGAGTGATCGCCAGGGTGGGTAAGGTAGCTTATCGGTTGGAGCTACCTGCAGAGTTGAGCAGTTGCTTAAGAAGTTATGATATATTGCTAAGGAATAGATAACAACAATTTTCCATGTGGATTGTAAGGGTAAGTTTTTCCGCAAAGTTTTAAAATAAAAGAAAATTGTTTAATTTTGTTTATTTGAAGTATCCTTACAATGGCATTTGTGGAAAATTGTTGCTTATATGATTCCACTGACAGCAATATTGGAAAATGGATTTGATTCTTTCATTTATGGTAGTGTCTAAATTTACCTAATCAGGAAAGTTCCTCATCACCCAAGTGTCAATTGGACCGAAACTTGGAATCATGCAAGTTGAATAGTATGATGAATTAGAACTTTCAAGCATTGGAAAATCAAGACTATTTACTTGTTCACATGGATGTGTGAGTCAAGTGAAGGACTAAAGGGATCGAGTATACATTCTTGTGCACTGGTCATGTCCACCACAAAGCTAGTTAAGACTATTTGATTTACTAAAGTTTAGTAAATATGGTTATAGTTACAAGTTTAAGTATAATTCTGAAACATTGGAACAGTCTCAATGTATGGCAGAACGAATGGGAATAATCAAATTAGGCAGAAAGATAAAAGTTTCTCAAATCTGAAAAGATGGGAGAGTACTTTAGTATCATGTTTGTGATCATCTTAATGATTTAGAAATCATATCACAATTAGTCCTCTAAAGGTCATCTTAGTGCATTCTTATGACTAAGAAGAGGAGTCATGAATTGTTGAAATGGTTAGATCAGGAAGATGAGTCATACTTCGTTCCAAAGCAATTCTTAGAGTCATACTCCAAGATTGTAACTTGAGTGACATATCTTAAAGAAAGGTTTAAAACACTTGTCAAATGTAAGAGTAAAAGTGTCCTACTCTTGTACATTTGAAATTGGTAAGTTGTGATGTTTTGGATAAAACAAAGACCAACTAAGGCCAATTGTGTGAAGTGTTTGTCTTGATAAAGAATCCGCACTATCTCTTGAATATTTGGCAAGATAGTCTTATATGTCAAGAGGATAGTGGGAGTCTTAAAGATCCTAAAAAGAATTTCAAGAACTAATCAAGAATAAAACCTGAGGTTCTTCACTAGCACATGACTTGAGGTTTATAACCTATCGTGTTGACATATTCTATGCCCATTCCAGTTAAAGTTGACTTTGCATAGGAGTTCTGAAAGTTCTCAATTGGTTGCATAACAACTTGGAAGCAATGGCAGGCCCTGTACTGCCAGGTGGAAAGAAGTCCATATGAGTTTGGATTTGTCATTATCCTTGTCTTGTGACTATGGTTTTGACGATTCACATGGATAAGAACACATACACCATAATACCTAAGGGTCATAAGGTTTCTCTCCGATTCATGAAAATGATGGTGAGGAAACACTTCCACCAAGTAGATTTGAAGCAGATGGCAAAAGGTCTAAACAATTGAGACTATGATTACGGCATCCCTTTTCATAGTTCTGAAATTGTTTAGACACACATGCATGCTATCTAAGGAAAGGTGTATGATTTTGATAAAGTTTTATCAAAGCATCTCGTATCAGAAATCTGAACTTTGGTAAGAAAGTCAATAAAGTATTGATTTCTAGAAGTCCAGCTGATTTCTGAGTACATGTCAAAGCTAGTGGGAGCATAAGTGTTATGCTAATAATCATCATGTTAGTGGGAGCATGATAATTATTGTTAGTGTTGCAAGTTAGCAATGTTAATTATAGAAAACAAAAGTTTCAATTCGTGAGGCTGCAGGGATTGAAAAAGCTGTTTTGCTATAATTAAGGGAGAGGATATACTTCATTTTAGTTCTAAAGGCTTAGATTGAGACCTTAATCATCTTTAGTCAAGAATATATATATATATATGAATTTCATGTTGGATTGGTTCAACTTAAGGAAATTCTATATATTGCGTTCTCAAAATTCGATTATGATTACGACATCCCTCTTCATAGTCAAATTTTGAAAACATGGCAAATAAAAATATTGTAGCAAAAGACTGGTCTAGAATCATGTCTTTATGCGAGACATCATGAATCGTGTACCATTTGCTTTGGGTACAGGATCGATTGCATGTGCTATAATATTTGTCATTTCTAAATTTTTCCAAATGCCCAGAGACATTAAGAAGGGAAAAGGTCTAGAATTGGATATGACTAAAATGATTAAGCAATTGTCGAGGACAATTTGAGGTTTACCAAAGATTGGTTTCTCAGGGACAATTGGAAGTATAGTGCTAATTTTGGAAGGAACATATTGACATATTCTGAAAAGAGGCATCTCTTGTTCAGAAGTGATAGTCAAAATGAGAATATGGAGTTGTCTCCATAGGTGGAAGTTATCTGTGTAAGATTAGAAAACTTAATGCAAGAAGCATGTCCAAAGCAATGTACTTTGAATATGATACTTAGTTTCCATGGAGTTGATCTCCATTGGAATACCTTATAATGACTGTTGACAAGTCTTTGTGACTTTGTACATATTCATTACAGGAGGGTCAGTGCATATAAGTTTAAAATCTAAACAGATTTCGATAAATGATAGGAATTTGAAATTCTCACATTTTTCGATAAGGATTTGGGAGTGTGAAATTAGAATCATTGAAATTATGTTCAATTGGTTTATTTCACAAAGTAAGGATCATAGAAAAACATAGAGTGCATACTTGGTGTCTGGAAAAGCTATTGTTTAGAAAAACATAGTGTACATGCTTGGAGCATGGGACAAGTAGTGTTTTTAATTCAGGTATAAAGTTGATAAAACCGAAACAATGAAATAATGAGTAATCAGTATGGTGATAAATAAAAGTGGTCTATTTATATTCATAGGGTTTGATACCATATTTGATTCATTTATTCTTGTGTTTCATTTTGCATGTTTTGACTTCGAGAATAAACTAGGTCATTCTTCCTGAATGACTAAGTTATTCAAACTATCCACAGTCGGTCATATGTTGGAAGTAGATATCAATCAAGACTGTCATGGGTTGGCTTGTAGAGGTCTAAGATGTTGGACAAAGCGGTGCTACAACACTCATGAGTGCTCATAAGTTCTGAGTATTGGATTCAACCCACGCTCATTTGAATAACTTCATGGATTTTATCACGAGTGATCATGAGACGATAATATCTTATATTCTTAAAACCTAGAGATATGAGTTGTGAGTATGAGTTGGTTATACATTGATTACACGAAAACGCATTGGTAACTCGATGTTATAAAACGTGCCTTTGTGTATGATTCAACAAGTAGTAGAACAAGCCATATGAGTCGAAGTTTATACATTCCTTTTACCTTCGGGATAAAAGCGATATCTGTGGGCCCCTCGATGATTTAGCGATGACACATGTGAGTGCTTGGCCAAGCCAGGACTGATTTGATTTGTTCAATCAGTCAGTCATCATAAATCGAAAATCGGGAAACAACAAATGGACAGAGAGAATGATTATAATCCATGTCTCAGTCCATATGATATCTAGAATGGAGGAATATATGATCCCTTATCTAATGGACAAGTCATTGACAAGGTCAGAGTTTGACAGCGGCTTTAAGAGCTACGATTGCCAGTTAGGTTTTGAAGTCATACTCAATAATAGTTTTAGACTTATCCAAGTGGGAGACTGTTGGATTAATGTCTAAGTCCACAACTATATTTGATATGTACTTGACCCGACCCGACATGGTCCATTTGGGTTGCACTTCACCGGTACAATTTATATGGATAATCTTTTGAGAATAGTATATTTATGATTTATATTAATATATTATAAGTTCTAATATATTAATATGGAATCATATTATTTTATTAGTATTGATCAAGAATTAATTTAGAATTAATTAAGTGATCAAAAAGAACTAATTAAATATGGACTCTTATATATATGGAATGGGCCAAGTTCATTTAGGTTGGGCTAAGCTTTCACGGATGGTCCATGGAGCTTTTAACCCATGGATCCTATGTAAATGAAAGGTCATGGGTATTAGGGTTTACATGGATGTAACCCTAATCCTCCATAATATATAAAGGGGTCCTTGGCTCACAAAATTGACACAAGTGTGTGAAAATAAGAGTGGGCCGATTTTAGTGTGCATACATATTCTCTCAAGTTCTTCCAAGGTGTTTTGGTGATTTGTGATTCCATTTGAGGCTTCCACACTATTGGGGCTAAGCTCTTAAAGCTTGAAGACATCAAGCTACATCAAAAGGTATGTCATCTAACTAGAACTTTGTAGTATAGGTGCTTCATAATATGCTAGTTAGGATGAAACCTTGGAATAGTTAATATTTGCATGTACAATAGAGAAAACATAGATCCAAGGTTTATAGGGTTGCATGTACACCATAGGAGTGTTAGAATGCTCAAAACCCAACAGAAGGAACCTCTAACACTAGCGCTCAACCTGACGAAGAGATTCATGTTGAACCAGTTGACGAGTCCCTACCTCTGAGACATTCCAGTAGAATTAGTGTTCCACCTGTGTTGTATGGTTTCCAAATAACTGCTGAGGGTGATACGTTTATCAGTGAAAGTACACTGATAAATTTGGATGAACCTAACAACTACAATGAAGGCATGGCAGACTCGGAGTCTACAAAGTGGAAGGAGGCAATGGACAGCGAGATTCAGTCCATATATGACAATCAAGTTTGGAACTTGGTTGAAAATGTGACAGGTCGTAAGATGGTCGAGTGCAAGTGGATCTTCAAGAAGAAGACTGACATGGATGGGAAAGTGCATACGTTCAAGGCACGACTGGTTGCGAAGGGTTGACTATGATGAGACCTTCTAACCAGTGGCCAAGATCAAATATATAAGGATTATATGGGCCATAGCTGCATTTTATGATTATGAAATTTGGCAAATGGATGTCAAAACTACCTTCGTTAATGGGAAGCTGGTTGAAGATGTTTACATGTGTCAGCCAGAGGGTTTTGTAGATGCGAATTACCCAAATAGAGTGTGCAAACTTGAGAAATCCATTTATGGATTAAAGAAAGCATCTCGTAGATGGAATCTTTGTTTCGATGAGAAAGTCAAAGAGTTTGGATTTTCGAGAAGGGAGATGAGTCATGTGTATGTCAAGGCTAGTGGGAGTATAGTTAGCTTTCTAGTTTTGTATGTTGATGACATACTACTCATAGGAATCGACATTCTGACCTTGCTGGAGGTTAAGTACTGGCTTGGGAAGTGTTTCACTATGAAGGATCTAGGAGAAGTTGCTTATATTCTAGGGATAAGGATATCGAGAAACAGAAGTCGGAGACTAATAGGACTTATTCAAAGTACTTACTTGGACAAGGTGTTGAAACGTTTTAGCATGGAAAATTCCAAGAAAGGGAACTGCCAATCCAAAGCAATACCAATCTGAGTACGACTCAGAGTCTGAGTTCCGATGCTGAGATAGCAGAAATTAGTCGTGTAACGCCCGTGTTTCTATGCTAGCCATTAATATTGACATGATAGTCTAGGTTAACCTTTGTGACTCATTTTGACGAAATGAAAAGGAATTATGTGAATATTATGTGTTTTATGCTTAATTATTAGGGTTTAATTAATTAAGACTAAAAATGAGCGTCGAAAATAAATATTAGATAAAGCCGATATTTATTATGAAAGTAGTAGTGGTCGTGACAAGGATTACAGATATATAAAGAATGCCGAAATCTGAGTTATAACGAAGAAGTTATGACCTGTCGAAGTTTCGCGACAAAACCGGCACGGTGCCGAATGTCGTAAAAAGTGAGTTTGTGATAAACTACTTTTTAGCCTTAGTGATCTAAACGAAAGTCGTAGTGCTCGTTAAACTGATAGTATGTATAAAAAGAACGCCCAAATCTGACTTCGTATGAGGAAGTTATGATTTTTCGAAGTTTCAGATTAGCAATAGACAGCTAAAAACTCGAATTTTAGATCGAGTGATTTTTAGCCAACACGACCTAAACGAGAACCGAAGGTCTCGTCAATAGTAGCACAACGGTAAAAAGACAGACGAAAACAGACGTCGGATGAAGAAGTTATGAATTTTAACGGATTTCCTGTCTCGGTCTGTTAAAAATAATAATATAAAAATTAAAGTCAAAATTAGCCGACGAAGTCTAAACGAAAGTTGTATATAAGAACGTCAAAAACGGAGCTCGTATGAGAAAGTTATGGATTTTAGAAGTTTTGGCGCGAAAATCGAGAAAAAAATATCAAAACCGGGAAATTTCGCATACGTGGACTTCGGCCACGTTACCTCGCTTAAATCATGCCATGTGTCCGAAATTGTTGTGTTATCAGAAGCGTGTCCGATCCGGAGAAGCCCTCCGAAGTGGTCCAATGAAGTTGCGACGTGTGCCCCTTTCCTCGTGCATCCGAGCTTCGCAGAGTGCAACGGACCCCCCCCCCCCTCGTCGGACCCGGACTTCGGTCCAATCAGGAGTTGCCAGCGAGGCCCTCGCATCGCAGCCCACGTGCGAGCCAGGTGGTGCCCTCTTCGGATCTGCTGCCGCGTGTCTCCTTCTCAGCCATTGATCCTCGGTCTCGCAGCCTATAAATAGGAGGGTGCGAACCCTCCCAGCTAGAATTTAAGAATTGGCAATTTTGGCCCCTTTTTCAATATTTTGGCTATTTTCACATCCCCCAAAGCCCCGGTATTGATTATAGCACCCGAAACACGTCCCGAAGTGCCCGAAGACCCAGAAAATTTATCTTTTCGGTTTCGAAGCCCGACCCTTCGCAGAGCCCGGTTTCTCAATAAAACTCCCGATTTTATTAGAAACAATTGTTTTAGGAAACGAATTGCTGCCCGATTTTCATTAAATCAAGTGAGTGTGTAGTTACTTTCACCTTACACATAGATATGAAGTATTTTACATAAAATACGTGCTATGTGAATATATATTGTTTGTTTATTTGAGATGGGTGTTGAAGGAATGATTTATACAGGTTTTTAAATAATTTAAACTGTATATGTATTTTTATCTACAAAAAATGTTGGGTAAAACATGGGTAGATGAAATAGTGAGTGTGATGAAAGGTGAGTTGGATAAAGGAGATGATCAGTAATATTGATCATGAGTTGAGGGTGAGTGGTGAAATTTGAGAGAATCACTTACCCAAACGTTGGCCCCCGTCATTCAGCAAAGTATGGATGACAACCATGGACTATTCTAGACGGTCTGTGGAACACTAGCAAGCCCGCAACATGTAGGTGTGTGAACTATATGTTCATTTGCTGTACTCTAAAAACCCATTGACATGTATTATAGGGGGGATTCCTGTGAATAATACTGTCGATAAATAAGAGCTATGGACTTAGCACATGTTGGATAAACCTTGGCAGCTATGGACTTAGTGCCTGTTGTATAAACCCTGGCGACGATGTGACTTCGTGCCTATTCCTTAGGATGAATCCTTAGGAAGGAGTGATAGTTGATTCTTAGGGTAAACCCTTAAGAAATAAATAAGATAATGGGGTTGGGGTAATTTGGTTGATTGTTGATGTTTAATCATAATAAATTTACT
This sequence comes from Lactuca virosa, assembly GCF_052849685.1. Lineage (NCBI taxonomy): Eukaryota > Viridiplantae > Streptophyta > Magnoliopsida > Asterales > Asteraceae > Lactuca > Lactuca virosa. The sequence goes on along the minus strand of NC_136430.1, from coordinate 95,137,239 downwards.
TATTGTGGGTTGAAAACCCTATATGATCCCCAGGCTTCCAAGCCTGACCCACTCAGCTTTTTATATTACAGGTAGTGGATCCCGAGCATAGTTGGATGATGATGAGTGCTTTATGGATTATAGGCCAGTAGTTTTAAATAACTGTTGTAAGGCTTATAATGTCTTGTTTATGCTTTTGATCTGTATCGGAACATGACATCCCGAGGTTTTGATATAAAAGGAAATTATATATTTCTTAAAGAAAGGTTTTCATAAACTTTTATCATGTTTTGTTTTGGGAACAAATTCCGCAACATCTTTTAAAAGGATTACTCTGATTTTATTTTAAAAAGCATAAAATAAATCGGTCTTTTCTGGCCGAGAAATTAGGGGATGTCACAAGTCGAGTACCATATGCTTCCACCGTTGGCTCGATCATGTACACTATGACATGTACTCACCCTGATGTGGCTTTTACTCTAAGCATGGTTAGCCGATATCAAGGGAACCCAGGTAGAGCTCATTGGACTATAGTTAAGTGTTGGGTTTTGAGCATTCTAACACTCCTAAGTGTACATGCAACCCTAGAAAACGTTGGATCTATGTTTGTCTAAAATACATGCAAAATACTTTTTCCAAGGTTCATAAACCTATCTAGCATACATGGGGAACTTTAAACATAAAAGATGGCTAGAATTACATACCTTGTAGTTGATATGATTCCTTAAAAACCTTGAGAGCCTAGCACCCCAAGCGTGATGCCTCAAATGTCTCACACAACACCAAATGCTTTGGAATGACTTTGAGAGATATGTAGAACACTGAAAATCGACTTTCCCTCTCTTGCTTCTAGTGTAGCCGAAATTGGTGGTTGTCATGTTCCTTATATAGTGTGTTACATTTAGGGTTACACCATGTAAACCCTAATGTAACATGGCTCTTCATTTCCATGACCCCTGGGTTTGTAACTCCCATGGAGCATCCTATGGACCTTAGCCCACCTTGATAATCCATGGAGCCTTTAGCCCACTATACAAGTTATGGATGATTTACATAATCAACCCATATATTTAATTAGTCATCTTTTTATCACTTAATTAATCCTAGATTAATTCTAGATCAATACTAATTAAATAATACTATTAATATATTAGAACTTATAATATATTAATAAACCACAAGTGTTATTTCTCTCATTTAGTCTATCCAAATGCATGATGCCATGCAACCCAAATGGACCATGCCGGGTCGGGTCAAGTACAACCCAGAAATAGTTATGAACTTAGACACCTAATCCAACAGTCTCCCACTTGGATAAGTCTAATAACTATAACTGCAAGTATGACTTCAGGAACCGACCAGCAATCGTAGCTCTTTTCAAGGTCTCGCGGAACCGAGATGATGTTGATACGCCATTTTAGATAAGTGATCATATAATCCTATGTTCTAGATATCAGCCGGACAAATACATGGAACAATGTCTTACTTATTGTCCAGCAGTTTGTTTCCCGATTTCCGATTTGTTTGACACAGAACTTAAGTGAATAGATCAACTTAGTTCTGACCGGGCCCGGTACATAGGTCAAAACAAAATCATCGAGGGTCCCAGATATCGCTTCTAATCCAAGAAGGAACATATAAACTTCGACTCATATGCTTGTTCTACTACTTGTTGAATCATACACAAATGCACGTTTTATAACATCGAGTTACCAATGTGGTTTTGTACGATCAATGTATAACCAATTCATAGGCAACAAGTCATATCTCTAGGTTTGAAGACTTATATGATATTACCGTCTCACGATCACTCGAGATAAGATTCCATGAAGTGATACCAGTGAGCGTGGGTTGAATCCAATACTCAGAACTTATGAGCACTCATGAGTGTTGTAGCACCACTTTGTCCAACATCTTGGACCTCTACAATCCAACCCATGACAGTCTTGATTCATATCTACTTCCAACATATGACCGACTGTGGATGGTTTGAATAACTTAGTCATTCAGGAAGAGTGACTTAGTTATTCTGGAAATCAAAACATGCAAAGTGAAACACAAGAATAATTGAATCAACTATGGTCTCAGAACTTTTGAATATGAATTAAAACACCTCTTATTTATCACCATATTGATTGCACATTATTCATTGTATACTGTTTCAAACTATCAACTTTCTTCTTGAATTAAAACAATAATTGTCCCATGCTCCGAGCATGTACACTATGTTTTCTAAACACTAGTCATGCCATACACCAAGTATGCACACTATGTTTGTCTCAACATTAGTTATGCAATGCATCAAGTATGCACACTAAGTTTGTCTGTGCTCTTTACTCTGTGAAATAGATCGATTGAACATACTTCCAATGATTCTCATTTCACAATCCTAAATCCATACTGCAAATGTACGAATCCCAGATTCCTGGCATTTGCTTAAATTTGTTAGATTCTAAACTTATATGCAGTGGTCCTCTTGTAATGATTATGCACAGAGTCACAAAGACTTGTCAACAGACATTACAGAGTATTCCAATGGAGATCAATTCCATGGAAAGGAAGTCTCATATTCAAAGTTCATTGCTTTGAACATTCTTCTTGCATTAAGTTTCCTAATCTTACACAGATTTAATGAATAGCCTCCACCTACGGGAACATTTCCATATTCCCTTTTGACTCTTACTCTTGAACAAGAGTTGCCTCTTTTCAAAATATGTCAATATGGTCCTTCCAAAATTAACACTATACTTCCAACTGTCCCTGAGCAACCAATCTTTGGTAAACCTTAGATTGTCCTCAACAATTTCTTAATCAAATTAGTCATATCTAGTTCTAGTACTTTTCCCCTCTTAATTCTCTAGGCATTTTTGGAAAAATTTAGAACAGATGAATATTATAGCACATGCTATCGATCCTATATCTGAAGCATATGGGACACGATTCATAAAGACATGATACTAGACCAGTCTTCTGCTATAATATTTCTATTTCTATTTCTATTTGCCAAGTTCTCATAATTCAGATTATGAAGAGGGATGTCGTAATCATAATCGAATTTTAGAACGCAAATAACGGACCCATATATAGAATTTCCTTATATTGAGCCATTCCAACATGAAATTCATATATATATATATATATATATATATATATATATATATATATATATATATATATATATATATATATATATATATATATATATATATATATATATATACTTGACTAAATATGATTAAAACCTCAATCTAAGTTTTTTGAAGTGAAGTATAATTTTCTCTCCCTTAATTATAGCAAAACAACTTTTCCCAATTGAAACCTTTTTGTTTTCTATAATTAACATTGCTAACTTGCAACACTTATCATAATTATCATGCTCCCACTTGCATGATGATTATTAGCATAATACTTATGCTCCCACTAGCTTTGACATGTACTCAGAAATCAGCTGGACTTCTAGAAATCAATACTTTATTGACCTTCTTACCAAAGTTCACATTTCTGATACGAGATGCTTTGGATAAAACTTTATCAAAATCATACACCTTTCCTTAGTTAGCACATATTTGTGTCTAAACACTTTCAGAACTATGAAACGGGATTTCGTAATCATAATCTCAATTATTTAGACTTTTGCCACTTCTCACAAGTCCATGTTAGTGTGCCGGTTAACCACACACGCTCCACTAACGACTTTGAGAATGCAAATATCACAACTGTTATCTACTTAAAATCTACTTAGTGAAAGTGTTTCCTCACCATCATTTTCATGAATCGGAGAGAAACCTTATGACACTTATATTTTATGGTGTATGTGTTCTTATCCATGTCAATTTGTCAAAACCATAATCACAAGACTGGGTTAGTGACAAATCCAAACTCTTATGGACTGAACTTGTGCAGTCTTAACTTCTTGCCACCTGGCAGCTCAAGGGCCTGCCATTGCTTCCAAGCTGTTATGCAACCAATTGAGAACTCTCGGAACTCATATGCAAAGCCAACTTCTCCTGGAATGGGCACAGAAGTAGGAATATGTCAACACGATAGGTTATAAACCTCAAGTCGTGCGCTAGTGATAAACTATAGGTTTTTCTTCTTGATTAGATCTAAAGGCTTTTCCAAGATCTTTAAGACTCCCACTGTCCTCTTGACATATAAGACTCACTTGCCAAATATTCAAGAGATAGTGCAGATTCTTTATCAAGAGAAACACTTCACACAATTGTCCTTAGTTGGTCTTTGTTTTATCCAAAACATCACAACTTACCAATTTCAAATGTACAAGAGTAGGACACTTTTACTCTTACATTTGACAAGTGTTATAAACCTTTCTTTAAGATATGTCACTCAACTTACAGTCTTGGAGTATGACTCTAAGACTTGATTTGGAACGAAGTATGACTCATCTTCTTGATTCAATCATTTCAGCAATTCTTGATTCCTCTTCTTAACCATAGGAATGCACTAAGATATCCTTAGAGGATCAATTGTGACATGTTTTTTCTTAATCATAAAGATGATCACAACACATGATACTAAAGTACTCTCCCATCTTTCCAGATTTGAGAAACTTTTATCCTTCTGCCTAATTTGATTCTTCTCATTCGTTCTGCCATACATCGAAGTCTTTCCAATGTTTCAGAATTATACTTATCTTGTAAGTATAATCATATTTACTAAACCTTTGTAAATCATGACGAATAGTATTATCAATCTTTTGTGGTGGACTTGACTAGTGCACAAGAATGTGTACTCGATCCCTTAGTCCCTTACTTGACTCACATATACATGTGAACAAGGAATTCGTCTTAATTTTCCAAAGCTGAAAGTTCTCATTCATCATACTACACAACTTGCATGATTCCAAGTTTCGGTCCACATGAAACTTGGTTGATGAGAATATTCCTTATTTGGTAAATTTAGACATTACCATAAATGATAGAATGAAATCCACATTTCCTTTATTGCTAGAACCATACAAACATCAATTTTCCATAAATGCCATTGCAAGGAGATATAAAATAAAGTAAAACAAAATTTTATTTATTTAATAAATGCGGAAAAAACTTATCCTTACAATGCAACTTTAAATGGAAACTATGCTATTAAATATTTCCTAGCAATCTATCATAACTCTCTAAGTAGTAGCTCAAGAATCCGATCTTCAAACCATGCGATTGAAATCCATCTTCGCGATGAGATTCAACATACCTTTCCTTTAAGTTTCCTTCCCTTTGCTTGATCCTGCCAAACACAAAAAATGTAACTGAGTCACATTTTGTATTAAGAGTCATCAATAAGGAACTTAATAGAGTTAGATAGTGGACTTTCCTAAATTAGAGTCAAATCTTCTTGAATTTTTCTTCTCTCTTAGATCTTTCAGGTAGTTAGGGCAGTTTCGCAACCAATGCCCCTTCTCTTGACAATGAAAACATATGGACTCTTTGGGAATGGTACATGGGACTATCACAGACTTAGCTTTTCCCTTTACCTTTTGGTCAAACGGGTTGACCAAGGCCGATCCCTTTCCATTGGGAAGGGAAAGTTTTTCTGGACTTCCAATGTTACCATTGTCAATGTTCATGGAAGTTTGAGAAATAGACCTTCCACCCATATTTGCTTGACTTTTGCGCCAAATCATTGCTGAATCAACAACAACAAGCAAATAAGAAAGATCTATTAGGGTCATGTCGTGATCTGTCATATAGTAGTCTTTAATAAACTCACTATACGACTCAGGAAGTGACTGAAGAACCCAGTCAATAGCAAACTTCCTTGAAATAACAGCACCCAACATTCTCAACCTGTCAATGTGTGACTTCATTCTTAAGACATGAGTGCACACAGGTCTTCCACCTTTATGTTTCATTTCTAGTAGGGTTTGAGTGACCTTAAAGCTTTCAAGTCTTCGTGCTTGTGGGTCAGGCAGAATAAATGGAGGATGTGGAGGTAGAGAAATATGATTTCCATGAGATTTGGGAAGATCACAGTTGTCTAACCCAGACATCTACAATGGGAGATATTCAAGTTAGTTGATTTTAAGTCCTTAATATAACACCCAATATGAAATATTAAGGCTAGGACCCAACACAATATTTTATATCTTGGAAGAGGGATGCCGTAATCCAAGCTATAAAATATTTGAAGGTAGGTGAATGACGATTCACCAATTTCCACCATGAAAAACGAAATAAATTATTAGGTTTTTAATTGGATTTGAAACTCCTAGATCTTTTGAGATTCATTGAACTTTCAATGACATGTTTCAATCTCGAGTGTGCCCTTCATGTTTTGTGACTGGGATACCGAGGATCACAAAACAAGGTGTGAAGTAACCATGCAAATTACTTGGTACCCTTAATGTTTTTCACTTAATCGATGTGCCGGTTAACCACACGCGCTCGACCGACCTATAAAAAACCTTAAATCACCCTTTGCCTACCTTGTTATGTCCAAGTTAGTGTGTCGGTTAACCACACACGCTCCACTAACCGACTTAAGCAAAGTGCAAAGTGTAATTTCATGGGTTAGCACCTTATTAATTTTTTCCAAAAGTAACTAAGACTGGGAATTATAAAACATTTAGTTACTTTATATTCATCATTAATATTTTTAATGAGGGGAGAATTCTACTCCTTGTCCTACCCGTTCGGCTAACGACCCTCAACCGATCAAGGAAGCGGTGGGTGAGAGTGGACTCCCATTAAGCTGCCATTTTATAGGCAACAACCTTATACCCCCCTTATAGACCGGCTTCGTGAATGAGGCCTACTTGCGGTAAAACGACTTAATCTTATACATATATAATTATTATTAAACTTGTAATATTATAAAGTATAAGGGTTGAATTTTAACTTTTAAAATTCAAGGGGTTGGAACTAAAGTTTTTAATGTGACTTTACATGTTCCCAAACTTGAGGGCAAGTTTTGTAACTTTCAAAACTTTTCATCTTTCATAACTTATGAGTTAATGGTTTAATAAAATGAGTGGCCTTTCATTTTATGTAACCTATGTGTTTCTTTAATGAAATTTTAAAAGAATGACTTTTGGTAATCCATAACTTGAGGACAAGTTATGGACTCCATTAAAACACATAATGATCAAGATTTAACACTAGCAAGAAGTTACAAATAATTGCTATGATCATCTAAACTCATAAGAACACGAATATGAATATCAAAATTTCAAGAACATATGAACACATATAATCATGTAATTTTGATATTAGCCATTGTAAATGGATTAGAACAACCATTACACATTCAAAAACATGTTTTAAAACACCAAAACAGTTTAGGGTAATGTTTCTAGTCCATTTCCAGCAGCAAAAGTCGAAAATCTGCACCCTGGGGCTCCTACTCGTCGAGTGCAAGAACCTACTCGACGAGTAGGATGAGTTTATGCGTGGACTCGTCGAGTTCCCCCATGGACTCGGCGAGTTCCCTGTGCAGACAGCAAGAAATTCGACTTTTTTCACTATTTTGCATCAAGTATCAACAAACAAGCTTAGGCTCTGATACCACTGTCGGGTTTTGAGCATTCTAACACTCCTAAGTGTACATGCAACCCTAGAAAACCTTGGATCTATGTTTGTCTAAAATACATGCAAAATACTTTTTCCAAGGTTCATAAACCTATCTAGCATACATGGGGAACTTTAAACATAAAAGATGGCTAGAATTACATACCTTGTAGTTGATATGATTCCTTGAAAACCTTGAGAGCCTAGTACCCCAAGTGTGATGCCTCAAATGTCTCACACAACACCAAATGCTTTGGAATGACTTTGAGAGATATGTAGAATACTTGAAAATCGGCTTGCCCTCTCTTGCTTCTAGTGTAGCCGAAATTGGTGGTTGTCATGTTCCTTATATAGTGTGTTACATTTAGGGTTACACCATGTAAACCCTAATGTAACATGGCTCTTCATTTCCATGACCCATGGGTTTGTAACTCCCATGGAGCATCGTATGGACCTTAGCCCAACTTGATAATCCATGGAGCCTTTAGCCCACTATACAAGTTATGGATGATTTACATAATCAACCCATATATTTAATTAGTCATCTTTTGATCACTTAATTAATCCTAGATTAATTCTAGATCAATACTAATTAAATAATACTATTAATATATTAGAACTTATAGTATATTAATAAACCACAAGTGTTATTTCTCTCATTTAGTCTATCCAAATGCATGATGCCATGCAACCCAAATGGACCATGTCGGGTCGGGTCAAGTACAACCCAGAAATAGTTATGAACTTAGACACGTAATCCAACATTAAGAACATTTTTAAGTACCTGCGAAGGACTAAGGGATGGGTCCTTACCCTTGGTGGGAGTGATGAATTGAGAGTGAGAGGGTACAGTGACACCAGCTTTTTGACCGATAGAGATAACTTCCGCTCTCAGTCAGGCTGGGTATTTACCCTAAATAGAGGAGTGGTTACTTGAAAAAGTTCCAAACAGGAGACCGTGGCTGATTCAAAATGTGAATCAGAGTAGATAGCAGTAAGCAAAGCGTCGAAGGAGGCGATATGATTGAACAACTTCATTAGAGACCTTGGAGTTGTAGCAGCCATAAAGGTGCCTATGGATATTTTCTGTGATAACGAAGGAGCGGTTGTTTTAACCAAGGCACAAAGGGATAATGGTAGATCTAGACAGATCGACAGAAAATACCACTTCATTAGACATCGGATAGAAGAGGGACTCCTCGTAGTCAAGAGGGTATCGTCAGAGGAGAACCCATCAGATCCCCTCACAAAGGGTCTGAGCAGGGTTAAGCACTTAAATCATGCGAGGAGCATTGGTCTGAAGGACGATATTAGTTTTAGTGATTAGATAGTTGTTTAGAAACTTGTAATAGATAAATTTAATTAACATTTGATGATTAAGTAATGGAGATTTATTTATGAGTAAAGTTTACTATCTTGTGTCGATTGTTTACTATTGTTTCACTTTTGCTTGTTTTACTTCCAGAATAATTAGATTATTCAAATTATCCACAATCAATCATACTTTGGGAGTAAGTAATGAGGTTATACTATCAGGAATTGGTTTTTAGACTGTCTAAGTGATTAGACATAGCAAACGTTTGCTACAATGTTCATGAGTACTTCTGAAATAAGATTTTAGTATTGGATTAAACCCACGCTCATTTGAATCACTTCGTGTAATTTATCACGAGTGATTGTGAGACTATAATATCGTATAGTCTTTAAATTAAGATATATGGTGTGTTGTTTACAAGTTGGTTGTACATTGATAATGCATAAACGCATTAGTAACTTGATGTTATAAAACGTGTTGTTTTGTATGATTTGACGAGTAAATAGTGCAAGCATATAAGTCAAAGTTTATCTGTTCCTTTTATCCTATGATGGTAAAAGCAATATCTTGGGCCCCTCGATGATTTTGTTTTGACTTATATGTCGGGTCCGGTCAGGACTGAATTGATGTGTTCATTTAAGTTCTATGTCAAACAAATCGGAAGTCAGGAAACAAACTGTTGGGCATTGAGAATGATTATGTTCCATGTCTTTTTCCACAAGATATCTTGCGGTACAAAGGAATATATGATCCCTTATCTAAAGGACGTGTCATTGAGTAGGTCAGAGTTCGAAAACGGCTTTTGAGAGCTACGATTGCTAATCGGATTTTGAAGTCGTACTTTCAGTTATAATTATTAGACTTATCCAAGTGGGACTGTTGGATTAGTGTCTAAACCCATAACTATAATTGTTATGTATTGTTGGGTACAAAGTTATCCATGTATGACTTTGTAAATGGTTTGACTTTTGTAGACCCACTTGCATGTCGTAAAGTAGCCTTGTAACATAAGAGATAGATAGATAGAGAGAGAGAGAGAGAGAGAAAGAGAGAGAGAGAGAGAGAGAGATGTAAACACCTCTATATAAGGTGGGTTTATACCACTTATAAAGGTGTTCTTAAGAGATGTAGCATTGAGAGTGTTAGTGTGTGTTAATTATGTAGATTTAGATCTAGATCCTTTTTTGTAACACCTTACATAATCAAATACATCTATTAAACACCGAAATCACCGTGTTCTTTGTGTGTTCTTTAATTCTGCATGCCAAACCAATGTTCATAATTCGCATCAATTGGTATCAGAGCAGGTCTTCGAAGATCAACATGATATTTTGAAGAAACGATTCTCGGTTTGGCTAGAATCATCACAATTGAAGCATCTATGGTGAGTCTCTCTATGATATCTTTAAATCTCGTTAATTCGTGCATTGCGTTCTTGAATTTTTTTATCATTTTGACTCATTGGATCAATTTTTTTTTGAAAAACCCACTTGTTGTGATCCAATAATTTTTTCTATTGATCTAGCCCAATCCAATCATATTTGTTGTTTGAAAAACCCACTTGTTGTGATCCAATAATTTTTTCTATTCATCTAGTACCGTTCATGTAATTTTTTTTGGCCCATATGTTATCTTTTGGATCCGATAAAATGACTGATTGAGTCCTTTTATTCATCAAAATCCAATCGACATGCTGTTGAGAAGTTTTGGTTGTATGCTTCAACATATTGTACATTCTTGATTCTCTTTTTATATGCATTCTTGAGTTCCGATCTCGATTTGGTGATTCTGAATAACCGATGCTTAGAGATTGTTTGTAAACTTGTGAATCGATTAAAATAGATTTGTTCTATTACAAATCGATTATGATCAAGTCAAATTTGGAAAAATCGTCAAATTGTATCTTTGATTTGGATGAACTTGACCAAGAACAACATGGATATGATGAAGAACAGCTAATTGAACACGTTTTGATCTGGAATTTGGTGAAGGAATCTTCAATTTCGTGTTTATTATTATTTGATTCGAAAAGTCAAACACGGGGAAAAAGTCAAACTCGAGTTTTAAGTGATGAATCAAAGAACTGGAGGTTGTTTGAGTTGAATACGAGATATAGATGTCGAAATCATGATTAATTTGGGATATAATTTCGAAAATTGGTTGTGTTCTTGTTCTTGTGTGAAAGGATGTGACGTAAGTTCTTGTTCGTCACTTGAAATTGATTTCAAAATTGGAAGTCTTTGTGGTAAATGTTGATGTCGAGTGTAGATGTCGAATACAGCTTTGCAAAGGTTCGCTGTGAATCATCTTATTGGGTATTGAGAATGGGAAGGTCGATGATCGAAGATTTTGATGTCTTGATTTCGAAGGTTTCACCGTTTGAATCGATAGTTTGGTTTGTACTTTGATTTCGATGGTTGTGATGGAAAAAGCGAATGGCTATGGATTCAGTTTTGGAGTAGCTGATGTCGATGATTGATAATTTGGGATTCAAATTGGATTTTGATGTAATGTAGCGAATGGAAGTATTTGAGTTAATTTCGAAAGTTTGGATTGGGGTTACTAAGATTTGAAAGTTTTGGTTATGAGAATTGGGTATCAAGTAACGAAGATTTTGGGTTACTGTCGAAGATTTTTTATCGGGATAGTCGAAAATTTTTTCAATCTTTCGAAGTTTTTGGTGACTTTTGCGACTGGAACAATGAAGGTTTCATAAATTGTAACAATGAAGATTTTTGACCCGATAGTAGCATGGTCCTTTTGGGTTGCCTTCACCGTAGCAACTTGACAGCATGAATTGTGAGAAAGAGGTTGATAGATGATTTATTAAATCATATTATTTATTTAGTATTCATCATAAATTAAATTGGAAATAATTTAGAGATCAAAGGAGACTGATTAAAAGAACGTGACTGATTATGTAAATCAGTAATAGTTGTAGTTTGGGATAATGGATCCTATTTGTATAGGATGGACGAAAATCTATGGCAAGCCCATAGAGTTTTCGTCCAAGGCTTACCATAAGGAGCTCCATATGTTTCTTAGGTCCTAAGCAAGGGAAATTAGGGTTTCCAGTTGGAAAACCCTAGTTGCTCAGCTATATAATGAACGCCTAGGTTACAGTTTTCGGCTATGCATTCTTAGACAACCCTTTAGGCCGAAAATTGTGAAGCTCCACAACCTTTCTCCTTCTTCCTCATTCCTAGTGGTGTTTGTGATTCCATTAGTGGTGCAAAAATTGAGGCACTAAGCTCTTGAAGGTCAAGATCAAGCAATCAACAAGAAAGGTATTCTTCTAACTCTAGTTTGTTTATCAAATCCGAAAATATGTATTCCAGATTAGGGTTTTTCTTTGGAAAATTATTATGCATGTATAACTTGAGAAAAACCTAGATCCAAAGCGATTAGGGTTGCATGTGCACCATAGGAATGTTGTAATGCTCAAAACTCATCAAATGATGTCATTTGCGAATCTTCCTTTGTAGTTTTGGGTTGATGTTGTTGCCACCACTTGTTTTACTCAGAACCGCTCCTACATCAACAAATGATTTCTAATTACTCCATAAGAAATTCTGAACAATTGGAAACCTAACGTTAAATTCTTGCATGTGTTTGGTTCCAGGTTCTTCTTATTCAATTCCAATGAAAATCAGAAAAATTTGACGTAAAAGATGACGATGGAATTTTAATGGGGTATTCATTGACATCAAAGACATATCGAGTTCTGAACAAGAAGTCAAAGAAGATTGAGTAAACCTACTATGTTATGTTTGATGACAATTACATGAAGAAATATCAAAAAGAAGTTTGTCAATCTGAGGAAAATTTTCCATTAAAAATTCTAAGATTATTCCTCTTATGAATTTATATGAGAATTTTCTAAATTTGTTTGATGAACTTGCCAAGGCGATTTCCTCAGAATCAAAAGCAAAGAACAATCAGGATGATGAATTAATCAAGATTGTTAACGAAGCTACTGAAGATATAAAGATTCCTCTTGAGCAACTAATTCTGAATGAACCTTAGCCAAAACCTTTTGATGCTCCAATCCAGGCAGACAGTTCCACTCCAATCTTAAATATAGACATTCCTCTCCAGGGGAGAATCCAATTTCGAATGACGGGTCACATGCGAACTTCCAGGGGGAGAATAATGAAAATAATGACTCGGATGCACAATCGGAATTTGAAGAAGTTTTTGCTGAAATTGATCCAACCTATGATCCGAACTATCCTCCAATGACAAAATGGACCAAAGATCGTCCTCCATATCAAGTGATCGGAGATTCTTCATCTGGAGTTCTTACTCATGCTCAACAAAAAGCAAAGCAAACTGCATTATTTTCTAAAATGGAATTTTGCATGTTTATCTCCTTTATTTTGAAAATTGAGCCTAAAACTGTTAAAGTTGCTCTTGATCATATAGATTAGGTTCAAGCTATGCAGGAAGAACTGAATGAGTTTGATCATAACAATGTATGGTGATTGGTTCCTACTCCGTAAGATGCGTCTGTGGTTGGTATGAAATGGGTATTCCGAAATAAAATGGACAAAGAAGGGAACGTCATTTGCAATAAGGCTCGATCAGTTGTTAAAGGCTATTGTCAAGAAGAATGAATCGATTATGATGAGATGTTCGCACATGGGGCTAGACATGAATCATTTCACATTTTTCTCGCGTATGCTGCTCACAAAAACTGTGATGTCTATCGAATGGATGCGAATTGTGCGTTTCTGAATGGAGAACTTGAAGAAACAGTCTACGCCGAACAACCACCAGGTTTTGTGAATGAAAATTTTCCGAATCATTATTACATTCTAGATAAAGCAGTGTATGGGCTTAAACAAGCTTCGAGGGCATGGTATGAAACTCTGACTCATTTTCTTAATCAATCAAAATTCAAACAAGGTTCTGTTCATCCTACCTTCTTTCGGAAGAAGGAGGTTAACCATTTAATGATAGTGTAGATTTATGTTGATGACATTATTTTCGGATCAACTAATCCCAACTTAACTGCAGAATTCCAGAAATTAATGGAAACTAAATTTGAAATGAGTTCTATGGGTAAAATTAACTTTTTTCTTGGCTTAAATATAAGACAAAGTTCACAAGGTATATTCATCAATCAAGAAGCCTCCACAAAAACATTACTAGCTAAATTCAGAATGGTGGGTGATTCAAACGACAAAGTCCCTATGGCGTTCGGAATGAAACTCACACCTTCTCTTGATAAACCAACAACAAATACTACCTTATATCATCAGATGATCGGATCCCTATTGTATCTGACATCTAGTTGTCTTGAAATTATGTTTGATGTTTGTTATTGTGCTAGGTTGCAAGCGAATCCTAGAGAACCACACATGTTGGTAGTTAAGAACATACTCCGGTATTTGAAGAGAACCACTTCTCTTGGTCTATGGTATCCCTCTAATTCAAGATTTTTTTTGCAAGCTTACTCCAATGTTGTCTTAGGGGGTTGTGGTCTTGATCGGAAAAGTACATTTGGTGGATTTCATTTTCTGGATGGCAAGCTTGTTTGTTGGCAATCTAAGAAGCAGGCATGTGTCTACTTATCTACAGCTAAAGCAAAATACATCGCAGCAGCATCATGCACCTCCCAAGTATTGTGGATTCAGAACCAGCGAAGAGATTATGTAATCAATATCAAGCGAATTCCCTTGTATTGTGATACCTAAAGCGGTATAAGAATTTTCCACAATCCAGTGCAACACTCCAAGACAAAGCATATAGCACTGAGATACCACTTCGTAATGATCATTGTTCGAAAGTTACTATTCATATTCCGAATGGTTCCAAGCTTCGGAATGGTTCGAAATCCACCGTTCATATTCCGACTTGTTCCGAGCTTCGGAATGGTTTAGAATTCTCTGTTTACTTCCGCATTGCTCCGATCTTCAGAATGGTTCAAAAGTTTATGAAGTTACTGTTTAATTTCGTTATTTTTAGAAAAAGAAAATCCCAAAAAATATTTTATTTGTTTCAGTATTTTTCCTTTTCAAAAATTCAAAAATATTAAAAATATTGTCTTCTTTCTAGTGTTTTCAAAATTCAAAAACATCAAAAATATTTTTGTTTCTAAATTTTTTTCTGAATTTAAGTCAGCAAAAAGCAATTGACGGCCGACTTAATCACATCTTTCTACCATATTTCATTACAACTATCATGTAGCTTCCTTGACTATTAGAACAAAACCACTTTTAGTATAGGGCTACAAAACTCTAGTTAATGATCGTAAAATTATTGTTAACATAGTTTTCGTGAAACTCCCAGCCATTCAACTACCAATCTTAATTCTTTATTATAACCCTTAGGACTCTCAGATTTTACCACTGAAGTTTAGGTTATAAAACTTATATGTTTATGATATTGAAATTGTTATTACCATGATTTTGAGTGAAACCTAAAAATATGAGATACCATCTCTGAATTAACGGTTAACAGTTCATTGTTCTAGATTGTTACCAAAATGAATTGATGGTGAAAAAATCATTGTTCTAGTTACATTACCAATTGAATTGATGAATAAAACCTGTTGGTTTGTACCTTTGTGTGTTTGAAATCTCATCTTTTATTTTTGAGTGATCTTAATGAAATCCTCTAAACCTATGAATATCTCAAGAATATCTCAAGCCTACTTGTTTTTATGGCTACACTGGTCCAACAAGTACTTCTTTCAGATCTTCATACTTATGTTAAGTTTCGGAATTTGGTTGAAGCTGAAACCACTCATAAAAGCCTTAAGAAAAGAATCCTTTCGCAGTTTCTCAACAAACCGATGATCGTAATTCTACGGGAAACCACACAAGCACTTCCGAGTCTCTCATGACTCAGAAGGAAGAGATTGTTTCCCGGAATCAATAAGCCTTTCATATCAACATTGCTTTATATCATAGAGTCCCACTTATGATTTGCTTTATTTCTTTTTCTTTGGCACACTCTTGCACTAAAATCCTTGTGATTTTACCAAGTATGGTTTCAATTCTGAATGGACGTTTATAGAGCCGGAAGGTAGAATGACAATTCCGAAAAGAGTAGTTCAGAATAAGGTAAACCCGAAACGTCTATTTCATGATGTTTGGATAACTTCAAATCTTGGGGCGATTTTTGAATTTTCCTAACACCGCGTGGTTCTTGTAACGGTTTCTGAAAGTCATTGATTAGCTGGCATAATTTTATTGGCTGATTTCTCGGAGTGCACAAATATTAAATGGCGGTTTCTCTCAGCACTCATCATACACCTTATAAAAGGGGTTTTCAAACGGTGTACTTTCTCTCACCACAAACACTACTCTCAAAGTCTCAAAGCAAAAACCTTCTCGCTCTCTACTGTTCATCGTCTCTCTCACAACATCAATGGCAGGTTCATCTGAAAACGTCTCATTCGCCGACCAGTCTGCCTCTGTCATCATGCTCTTTGTCAAACCCAACTAGAATATGATCATCGACCTTGATACCTCACACTACAATGAATTGATTAGGCCTATGATTGACTATCTCAAGTTCTCGCCACTAATGAAGGCGTTAATCATGGAGAAAACAATTCCTATTGTTCATCTCTCCAAAGCATTCTCCACTGTAATTTACAATATGTCAGATGATGTTATCAACTTTGATGTTGCAACCCACAAAACGTCGATGTCTAAGCCCCACTTCTGCAAACTTCTAGGTTTCACAACGTCAGAGGTCAGTGTCGACCCTGAATCGATTCCAGCTAACTCCATGATAGAGATGTTCTACCAGATGGGGTACACTAGTGACATCTTATTGCTTTCCAAGTTTAGGAAGGCTTTCTTACCCCCGATGTGGAATGGGTTATTTACATACTGTTCAAGAGCCTGTCAGAGAGGGTTTATGGGTATAACAGTGCAAGCAAGATGTACTACACTCTATTCTACGGCTTATACCACGACATCAATCTTTCCTATAGGGCAGTTCTTTGGACTCAACTGGTTCAGAGCACAAGTTCCTCTACTTTCCATAAAGAAGTCTTGTGTGTCCACTTCTGGTCAATAGTGGTCAATCAAGCCTTTGGTCATTTCAAAGTCTCTCTGATGAAAGATTCCTTAATGGTAGAGATTCTGACACTCCAAACGTATACATTTGTGATGTCTGATCCTAGAAACTTTGATTTTGTTGGTTCAATTCTTGTTGAAATGTTGGAAAAGGTTCCACTTGACAATGCCATTGTAAGGGAGTATCAGAAGTTATCCTCTGCTGGTGTTCGACCAATGCCCGCTGAACTGAGGAAGTTGATTGATGAAAGTAACAAACCAAAGCATGATGGTAAAAGGAAGGCTAAGGTTGGTCCTTCCTAAAGCGTCAGAGTTCCGTAGAAAACAAAGAAGCTAACAAAGAAACCGAGATCTCCGTCTCTGGTATTTCAAGAAGAATCGGAAGAAAGAATTGTTACCGAAGTTCAAGACGACGATGCACTCCGGCATAAGGAAGAGGATACAACTGCAACTTCTTAACCCACCCCTACAGAGAGTATTCTGAAGGGATCTTTTCCATTGTCTTCCTTTGTTCCAAATTCAGATATTTTTGACAACTTTTTCAAAGTACCTCTTTTGAACCTCACTACTACTCCACCACCACTGCCTATTATTCCTCCAACCTTACCAATGAAAACCTCACCAATCACCTCCACAATTCTGATCTCATTGATCCCTTCACTCCCACAAACAAGTACTATTGCGACTTCTCTTCCTCAGGTCTCAATTCCT
The DNA here is from genome assembly GCF_052849685.1 of Lactuca virosa. Taxonomy (NCBI): domain Eukaryota; kingdom Viridiplantae; phylum Streptophyta; class Magnoliopsida; order Asterales; family Asteraceae; genus Lactuca; species Lactuca virosa. The sequence goes on along the minus strand of NC_136430.1, from coordinate 95,119,675 downwards.
CCTTCTTCACCCATATTTTCCGACTCCACGAATCCCACAACCACAACTGTCTCAACTCCACCGAAAGTCTCTGTAATCAATCCTGTTTCGGAGGATAAACAAACATTAAGAATCCATGTCAACATATCTAATACGAGGGCAAATGCCAATATCGGTGTGAATTTCAAACCAGGCACATCAGCTGCTTCTCTTTTCAATGAGGATGAACATATATTGTTCGGAGATGAACAAGAACCTATCGAGGACTTTGTTTTTTAGCCCTTTAACCTTAACATCAACAATGATGAAGACAAAGCTCCCATGAAAAAGGGACAGTTCAAGCAGTTAACAAAAAATCTTGATTCACTCATAGATCAATCTCAAGCCTTTTCGACTTCTTAGTGGGTAAATCTTCTAAATACTCATTGTTGAGGGAAAAAGTTGAACAAACGTTAGTACGAGATAATATGTTGCAGAATTAAAGTTAATCTCAGTGGTTCTTGTTAGCTCAACAATAACAATAGTTAGATTGTAGAAATGTAAGAAAATAAATAGCAACAAGTTTATATCAATAAGCTAATAAACAAGTAGACACGAGGTTGAATCGTAAAAAGGTTTGCATGCAAACACAAGTTAGTATAAGATGAACAACACGAGTGAAGAGGAACTCGGTTAAGTATCAGTTAAGATAACTTAAGATATAGAGATGAACAATCTGATATTGATAGACATTCAGTGATCGATTGATTGATAAATTGGTAATTGGTAAGGATTACATGAAGTGGGAAGCTCTGTTTATAGAGTCCCAAAAGTTACATCAAAAGAGTAAAATAATCTAAAAGTAGCTAACTACAGTGACCATGAATGGTTCACCGGATCATACACGAAATACAAGAAATGTTAGTAAAGTAACTTAAACTATCTTCATGCATAACTTCACTCTGCGGTTCAACTTCAGGTCTGCGGTTCACAACAGATAAAAACAGTCTCCAGTAGTAACTTCTACACGGTATCATCAAGTGCAAAAGTCTGCGGTTCCCTTTTAGTTGAAAATGGTCACTTTTTGTTTCAAGAATTTCCCCCAAAGTGACCTCTCAACTATTTTCTTCACTTGTTCATTTTTAGCAACTTGATGATAATCCAACAAAACTTTCTAACTTCAAACAACCACTAGATTCTTCATGTAATCTCGAACTTAACCTCATCATTCGTGTGATTTGATCTTTACATCGAGGCCATGTTGACATCTATTTTCCTTTTTGTTAGTCGATGGATTGTGGTTATAGGAATGAAGTACTTAGGACCATCTTGATCTTTCCTGTACACGAATCCTAGCTCAGGGTAGCTTGTTGCACCAAGGGACATTTCTTGGAATCCTTCAGTTAAGTTTGGTACATGATCGAAAGTAGGAAAAGCATACTTGTTGGAAAGAACATGATGAATTTCAACATCAATTTTGCCAAATGTACATACCAAGGCCTTCAAAAATTCACAAACCCTTTCGAAAGCAATGTTCATCTTGGGAAATTTTTCAGCCTTAAGCTGAAACACCCAAGCTATCAAAAATAATTCTTCGGGGTTCATGTACATAAAATCAGCTTGGGATCTGACATACTCTTTCTCCTCTTCGGGTCAAGGTGTATTGGAAAAATTCACTTTTCATGAATTTTCTAACTTTGTAATTCTTCACCCCGTCTGGTCTATTGTTGGACCAGATATTCTCAAAATTAGAACCGTGTTTAGCATGAAAGAGGTTCAACCGTTCAAACTCCAGGGGGAGTCTTCTGTCATTAGGAATGTTGAGATCAAGCGATTGAAAGACTGGGAAATACTTGGAGTTTGGAGAAACTGGAATATCCGAATAGCCATCTTATGGTGGTTCTGCATATGTGAGATGAGGAATGTAATTAGCATCCATAAGTCTACGGGTTGGGTTTACCCATGAATTGATCAGGCTTTCGTCAAATATAGTGTCAAACCCTTGTTCGTTCCATATCTGTTCTGCAAACTTGGCGGCCCTCCAGTCACTTTTCTTTTATGATGTAGGAGAATAGTCATCAGTACGGTCAGATGACATTTCTTCTTGTACGTTCTTGAGATGAGGAGGAGTTTGTTGAGGTAAGCCCTGAGGAGTTGGAATTTGAGGAGATGATCGTGGAGTTAGTTCTTTGTTGAACTCTGCGGTTGGAGGTTGGTTCCGAGGAGGAGTTTGTTCTCTGCGGTGCACTGGATAAGGTGGATCCTGAGGAGGAGTGATAGAGTGATTATCTGATTGATTTTGATTTCCTTGTTCACTTACCCCTTTTGAGGAAGCAGGCTCCATCTGCTACTCAAACCAGTGTTTCAATTCATCAATCTTCTAAAATGTTGCATCAAAATAAGTTTTCATTTGAGCACACACTTGTTGGTTGTTGGGGATCTCATGATTGAAAACGTGCTGATAAATCTCCTTTGTGAGGCGGAGAATTTCATGAATACTTTGTTTAGTAGTGAGTGATCTTCTCAATCCCTTGATTGTATCTTGGAGTACCGGAAACCTTGATTCATATGCGGTATGAGTTTCATCGACAAGCTGCTTGGAGTTGCTTGCTTAGGTTTGAAGGGTTTGTTGGTGATCGGCTTTTAATTCTTTCACTTCCTTGATGAAGTCTTCAGCCTTGGAGATGAATTCCTTGTGGTATGCAGTCATTCGATTTTCGAGATCCCTGATACCCATTTTGACCTGTAAAACAACCCTCTCTGCTGTCATTCTTTCTCTTGTCTCCAAGATCTCAACACGATCAATGAGTAATTGTATGGTTGAAGTTTCAGCGCTCTGCGGTGTCTTGGAGGAGACTGTAGCTAAGATTTTATCAACTTTGGCTTGTAGGTTGAGGAATTCTTTTCTAGAAACTATTATCTTCTTTTTCTTCTTTTTCTTGGGCTTTGAAGTGGAATACTGAGATCCACTTGATTCTTCATCATTGATAACCATAATGAAATCGTCGGAAGGAGGAGGCTGTTGAACATCTTCACGACTATCATCATCAAGACCAAACATTAGGGTAGAGTTGATCTCGATTGCGGTACCATCGTCGTTAGAATCATGAGCTTCTTCATTTGGAGGAGGCTTGGAGGTACCAACAACATTCTCCATATCTTGAATCTTCTGGATATTGTTGTCCATCTCTAACATCCACTGTTGAATGGTGAGAATGTCATGTACTGTTTTGGCGTTGTTGAATGTGGTGGCCCAATATTTTGCCACCAGGAGAAGAGATTCCTCCATTTTTGTTGTTGCTGCACCTGTAGAGTTTTTCTTGGCTGCAAGGCCCTTTTAAAGGCTTCAATTTTTCTTATCCCAGACTCAGTTGTTGGTCGGTATCGATACCATGAATTGTCAGATGCATATCCTGTAACACCAGTCAAATTTAGATGAAAAATAAATTGATCAATAATCGTAATTGGGATGAACAGAGTGGTAGAGATTGTAACAAGGTTTCCACAAATATAAAGAACATTGAAATCCGAGTTATAACGAAGAAGTTATGACCAATCGAAGATCCGCGACAAAACCGGCAAAACAGTGTTCAGTGTAAAATGTAAATTTTCGATAAAAGGCTTTCTAGCCTTAACAATCTAAATGAAAGTTGTAGAATATGTTAAACCGAGAACTTTCATAAAAAGAACGTAAAAATCTGACTTCGTATGTGGAAGTTATGATTTTTCTAAGTTTCGGTTTAGCAGTAGACAGCTAAAAATTCGAAATATAAATCGATCGATATTTAGCCGACACAACTTAAAAAAGAGTTGAAGGTCTCGTCAAAAGTAGTTCAACGGTAAAAAGACAGACGAAAACGGACGTCGGATGAAGAAGTTATGAATTTTTAACGAATTTTCCTGTCCCGGTATGTTAAAAATAATAATATTAAAAATAAATTCAAAATTAGCCAACGAAGTCTAAACAAAAGTCGTACAGAATAATTTTACCTACACGCGCATGTAAAGAACATCGCAAACGGAGCTCGTATGCGAAAGTTATGAATTTCGCAAGTTTTGGGCACAAAAATCGAGAAATGTTGAAAACCGGGAAAATTCGCATGGTCACCCGTCGGCCACGTCACCTCGCATGCGAGGCTTCTCCGTGTCACCACGTGGTCACTGCTGATTGGACCGAAGTTGCTCGTGGCACCTCCTGATTGGACCGAAGTTCGGTCTACTCCTGATCCGACACGCGCCTCGCACCGTGGCTGCTTCCGAACTACGGCCTCGTGGCATGCGCTGCTGATGACGCGTGGCTGCTGACTCCTCCTCCCCCTCGCCACCTGTCCGAACACGCGGAAGTTTCTCCCAGCTTCAATTCCGAGGCTTCGGCCTATATAAGGCATGCGAGACTCTCTGGATATTTCACCTTTTTCACCCCATTTTTCATCCTTTTTCACTTCTTTCACCTCCCCAAACTTCCTTACAACCCCCCAAAGCCCCGGTATCATATCTAAAACCCGAAACAAGCCCCGAAGCCCCGAAATTCTCGAGAAGCTAACCTCTTTAAAATCGAAGTGCTGCCCGGGTAAAGCCTGGTTTTTACTCAAGAACTCGCGGTTTCTTCGAGAAAGATCATCTATAGAAACGAAACGCTGCCCAAATCACCACTTATCAAGTGAGTTCATACCCCTATAATTTACCTTTTTAATGGTTTTTAAATGCTTTTTAGGGGGGGTATACAAGTTGAACACAGTCTAAATTGTGTTAATAATTGTATGTTATAATAATCACACAAAGGATTTCCTTATGCTTTTAAGGATTTCCAAATACTTCTAAAATGACTTAAAGCCATGTTAAATCTTTAAAGTCATGTGAACTCATTTATTACTGTTGAATTCTTTGAAAAAGGTTTTATAAACTATTTCAAATTATAATTATCAATATCATATTCATATATGTATAAGTATATAAGTAAAACTTAAAGGGGCTGAGGACTAAAGAGTTGCCTTATCTCCTTTTCCTTATTTGGATGTGGATTTGAGGTGAGGTTAATTGTCCGAAGGTCGTTTCCTTCTTAATTATATACATTATACATATGGGAATATAAAAGGTTACTTCAGTTGGTATCATTACCTTTGTATCATGCTGAGCAAAGAGGTACGTTCAGGAGAGAGCATGCTAATCATGTAGAACGTATAAATTACAATAGGTATAATTTATGATTCAAAACTAAATATACAAGTATGATTCACGATTGTATACTTTTTATTCCAAGGAAATTACTACCAATTCATTTATCTATACCAGGATATGTATAATACTTTTAGTATATGGATAATATATTAAAGAAGTAATAAAACATCATACCGGGTTTGCATTAACAAGGGTACAAATACAACATAAAGAACCTTTAGTGGTTAATTCTATAATTCCTTAGTTTTTACATCAGAGTTATGTATAAGTAATATCCGATTGACAGTGAAATGTGTGACTTCCACCTTACTTCATGTTCCTTGTTTAGTTGTGGGCTTAGGGCAGATACACCCATTTAACCGTCCATTCGATATTAGGTTATATATAACTAGTATAAACTAAGTAATTGTTGAGGGAACTAATGAGGTTATCATTTTATCACATTAGGAAATATAGGATTTCCTCGGGGAACCAGCGAACTTTTCCAAAAGAACTTAGAGTATACTTTATAGAACTAAAATGCTTATGAACTCACCAGCTTAAATGCTGATCTACTCTTTCAAAATAACTTGTATTCTCAGGAATCCAATAGACAGGTACACTCCAGAAGCTTTTGAGAAGACTACCTAGTACCGTACTACGACTCTTGTCTTCTACTGTATCTACTTTGGTGTTTGAATATGTAATGTTTAAACACTTTTGTAAAACTTATACTTATTAATGAAATGGTTGTTTGTACTTTGATTACTATATTGCATGTGTTGTGATACTTACATGAAGTCCTCCGCCCCGGAACGTTTCCGTCGTTCTGGTTTGGGGGTGTGACAGATTGTTATCAGAGCAGTGTTTATAGTGAACTCAGTATATCAGTCATAAAAGATATACAACTATCAACCCATTAGGATAAAAACACTCTGACCAAGAGTTATACTTTAAAAATATAACAATATTTTATAAAAGTATAAGTACATGCAGAATATATATACTAGAAGGAGTATCACAAGAAGAACAAAACAAAAGTATTTGGATGTTGGACATTACAGTTAAACTCGGACAGTTATGTAATCATATCTGGGATCAATATAGCCTGATCAACTATATTCATTTGAGATATGACCAACATGTGTTTGGGAGTGATTGTAGTGTTGCAACAATTCTAATACCTACCTAGGTACCAGAAAAATTCTAGAACCAAACATAAAGGTTAAAATACTATAGGGGTATTTTAGGATGCTATAACAAGAAAGCTGAAAACTTATCAACTTCTTATATCTAGAAGTCCAAGAATCAAACTTATATTTAAAATACCATGGAAGTATTTTAGATACCATAAATAACTTTGGGGAAATGTTAAAAAGATCTTTTCTGGTAAGTCTATAATTACTAAGTGGATACATTAAGGTTATATATAGTTGAGATTTTATAGACTTAGAATATGTGATTTTCACTCTACTTCCTTTTCATTGTTTGTATGTGGTTTTAGAGTAGGATTACTTATTCGAATGTCTACTTGATCTAGATTATATATAATCGGTACACACCATGTGATTATAGAAGGACCAGAAAGGATCACCTTTGTAAAAATTTAAATTTTCTCATAGATTCTTTAGACATTCCCATTCTCGTATAAACCCCTTAGATAGATGTAGCCACTCCAGCAATCAATAGAAGAGTCAAGGAGGATCCAACAGAATTTCATTAGGAGAATTCTGAGAAAGAAACAGATGAGAAGTAAAGAAACTATAGAAATCATTTAGTACCCTTACCCTATTAAGGACACCAATGAGAGATTCGCATGAACTTCTGAGATTCAAAATCTTCATTACGAAGTAATGGGGATCAGTGTCAGAATCGGAAGTAAGACAGCCCAGGAATTCAATATACCTAGGGAGGAGAAGGACCCCATAGATACCAGGAGAGAACAAATCATTACCGCCCAGAATAGAACAAAGAATAGAGGAAAACCACATGTGATTCATGTGAAGTGTTTGAGCGCCTTTTCATCTATGTAATAACTAGTAAATCGATTCAACCTAGTGAGTTAGTATTTACATTACTCACATTAGGTTTTGAGCTTATCGTCTTTCCCTGACACAACTAATAACAATAAATAGGATCACGAAATCTCAATTGATAGTGATTACTTCTCAAATTCATAAGTCTATTTTATGTATACTTTATTATGAATTGTTTTCAAATCATTTCGAAAGTTGGAAAACGATATCCACCAATCGAAGGTAACTTAGTTCGGATGACACTCGGTTCATAACCATTCTAGAAACTTATTTTTTCTCCTTACCAGGACTGCATCATAGGGATGCAGGTCGAATCATTGAGAGCAGTATAACAAAACGAAAGATTTATATGTAGATACAAATGATTAGAATACATCTAGAGCCAACGATAGTCGCTCACGAGCTCATTTTCTTATCATGTAATAAAATCATGCCTCCGAAGAAACGTAACCAACCCACCAGCAAAACACCAATCCTTCAAATAGATTCGGCTACGTTTCAAGCTGCAGTCACAGCAGCTGTAGCAGTTGTCATGGCACACCTTAATGCTAACAACGCAAATGTTAGTGGTAATCCTATTGACAATCCCGATCGTGGTGATAACCAAGTACATCAATGAGTACCTATTTGTAAGGACACTTCGAACCTTAACCCTAATATCCTGAAATGAAAGTTCAAGAACAAGAAAGAGGGTTGTTCAACTCAAGAACCTAACAGAGGGCAACGAACTGGGGCAGTCAATACCCCCATCAGCCCTGTTATTCCAGCACCGACCACACCATACTTAGGAAACCTCCCACACTGCAGCAAGTGCAACTACCATCATCATGGAGTTTGCCGAGAGCTGCATTGCAATAGATGCAACCTCAACGGGCACACCACCTGCATCTGTAGAACTCCGGTTGAGTTCCTCACTTCAGCTACCAATGTTGGAACCATTCCAATATGTCACCTTTGTGGTTAAATAGGACATTACAAGAGGGATTGTCCAACATAGAATAATGACGGGGCAGCAGGAGGAGTTTGACCCCAATGCATGGGAAGGCATCAAAGAACCCTGCTATATTTTTGGTACGCTTCCAAACCCCAATAATTATCAATAATTATGATTACTCTCCCGTTAAAATTAAATCACAGCATTCATATAAAATTTGAAACCCTAACAGGTAAGCTATGATGACTTAGTATATACATAAGGGTCATTTATAATTAAGATTTGTAGACTTAGAGTGAGTAATCCCCCCTCATTTCATGTTCCTTGTTTGGTTGTGGATTTAAGGCAGAGTTGCTCAGTCAAAGGTCTTACCAATCTTAATTATACATGACTTGTATACACCAAGCGATTATAGAGAGACCTAGTAAGGATCATTTCATGAAAGTTCATAATTTCAAATTATCAGAACCCTTATATTGGTAGTACCCGCCAATTTCGAATCAAAAAGGGGATTCATAACAGTAATAACAAAATAAAACCGGAAGCGCTGAAAACTTAGGTAAATAGGATAGTTCACTATCCTAAGTAATCATTTCCCCCAGAACGAGTTAATATCTATTTCATTGAGAAAATTCTGACATCCTCATTCGACATGGTTTGGACTGGCCCTTACCATGTGAAAATTCTTATGCTGTGTAAGAGAACTTTTTCCTTAATCAGTCGTAAGATGAAATTCTTCCGATCCATAACGCAAACCCTTAGGTTGTCTCTCATTTCAAAACTTCATAAGTACCCATGCGAAGGGTACCATGCCCTTCTAGCCTACTCAGTATACAAGAAACTTCAAACGAAAAGCACCGAAGTACCCCAATAGATCTCATAGGAAAATCATTGTACCGCAGGTCAAGTTCAAGAATAGAGACTAAGAACTCATTAGGTTAATCTATCGCTGCTAAGTGTATACACATGAGTGGTATATAATTTAGACTTAACAAGATTCAGGATGTGTAATTCTACCCTATCTCCTGTTCCTTGTTTGGTTGTGGACCTGGGGCAGAGTCACCCATCCGAACGTTTTGTGAAATCTAAATTATATACGACTTGTATACACGAGGTGATGGTGGATGAGCCAAGTATGAGTCTTATCAATAACTTTGAAGCAAAAGCCGCATGCTTACTACAACAACCGGAGATACCTGAGTGGAAGTGGTAGCGGATTACAATGGGCTTTATAATCAAGTTACCAAGGCAACAGGTGGACTTGATGCCATTTTGGGTGATCATCGACAGATTAGCCAAGTCCGCGCACTTCCTACAATTTTGAGGAAACATGCAAATAGAGAAGATAACTAGAACGTGTGTTAGAGAGATTGGTCAGAGTGCACGGTGTTCCAATATCTTTTATCTCCGTTGAGATAATAGAATCATATCCCACTTCAGGCAGTCACTTCAAAAATCTCTGGGAACTAGAATAGTCATGAGCCTATGTGATCGACTTTGGTAAAGCATGGGATACCCATTTACCAATTAGTTGAGTCCTTTACCATGCTAGCATCTAAGTTGCTCCATTCGAAACCTTCTGTGGTCGCAAGTGCAGAACCTATCTGCACTGGACTAAATTAAGTGACACGCAACTAGCTAGAGGTTCAATTTCCACACAACACCTTCGTTGGTCTGGAATGCATCCGAGAAACTGCCGAAAAGAAAATACGAATTAGGAAGCGACATAAAGCTTCCAGAGTTAATCAGAGAAGATACGGCTTCAATAAAAGAAAACCCTTGGAATTCCATGTTGGTGAGCTTGTCATATGAAAGTCTCACCCTGGAAGGGCAAGATACGCTTGAGAAGGCGTGGATTACTAAATCCAAGGTACATAGGACCATTCGATATTCTTACTAGAATCGGTCTTGTAGCTTATAAACTTAAACTACCACAAAAGCTTAAAAACATTCATCCTACCTTTCACATATCTAATCTAAAGAGGTGTCTATCTGATGAAACACTTGTTATTTCACTCGATGAAATCAAGTTAAATAAAAGTCTACACTTTGTAGATGAACCAATAGAAATCATGGATATGGAAATCAAAAGAACCAAGCAAAGTCTTATCCCGATAGTGAAGGTACGCTGGATTGCAAACCGGGGACCTGAATTCCCTTGGGAAAGGGAAGATTAGATGAAACGAAAATATCCACTTCTTTTCCCTAGTCCATGAGTATTACTTTAGACTTAATTTCGGGACGAAATTCCCTCTAACAGGGGGATAATGTAACACCAGTCAAATTTAGGTCAAAAATAAATTGACCAATAATCGTAATTGGGATGAACAAAGTGGTAGAGATTGTAACAAGGTTTCCAAAAATATGAAGAACACTGAAATCCGAGTTATAACGAAGAAGTTATGACCAATCGAATATCCGCGACAAAACCGGCAAAACACTGTTTAGTGTAAAATGTGAATTTTCGATAAAAGGCTTTTTAGCCTTAACAATCTAAATGAAAGTTATAGAATATGTTAAACCGAAACTTTCATAAAAATAACGTAAAAATCTGACTTCGTATGAGGAAGTTATGATTTTTCTAAGTTTCGGTTTAGCAGTAGACAACTAAAAATTTGAAATAAAAATCGATCGATATTTAGCCGACACAACTTAAACAAGAATCGAAGGTCTCGTCAAAAGTAGTTCAACGGTAAAAAGACAGACGAAAACGGACGTCGGATGAAGAAGTTATGAATTTTTAACGAATTTTTATGTCCCAGTCTGTTAAAAATAATAATATTATAAATAAATTCAAAATTAGCCGACGAAGTCTAAACAAAAGTCGTAGAGTATAATTTTACCTACGCGTTCATATAAAGAACGTCGAAAACGGAGCTAGTATGCGAAAGTTATGAGTTTTGCAAGTTTTGGCCACATAAATCGAGAAATGTTGAAAACGGGGAAAATTCGCATGGTCACCCTTCGACCACGTCACCTCGCATGCGAGGCTTCCCCGTTTCACCACGTGTTCGCTGCCGATTGGACCAAAGTTGCTCGTGGGACCTCCTGATTGGACCGAAGTTAGGTCCAGTCCTGATCCGACACGCGCCTCACACCATGGCTGCTTCCGAACTTCGGCCTCGTGGCCTTCGCTGCTGATGACGCATGGCTGCTGACTCCTCCTCCCCCTCGCCACCTATCCGAACACGCGGCAGTTTCTCCCAGCTTCGATTCCGAGGCTTCGGCCTATATAAGGAATGCGAGACTCTCCGGATATTTCACCTTTTTCCCCCCATTTTTCATCTTTTTTCACTTCTTTCACCTCCCCAAACTTCCTTACAACCCCCCAAAGCCTCAGTAACATATCTAAAACCCGAAGCAAGCCCCGAAGCCCAAAAATTATCGAGAAGCTAACCTCTTTCCAGTCGAAGTGCTGCCCGCGTAATGCCCGGTTTTTACTCAAGAACTCGCGGTTTCTTCGAGAAAGATCATCTATAGAAACGAAACGCTGCCCAAATCACCACTTATCAAGTGAGTTCATCCCCTATAATTTACATTTTTAATGGTTTTTATATGCTTTTTAGGGGGGAATACAAGTTGAACACAGTATAAATTGTGTTAATAATTGTATGTTATAATAATCACACAAAGGATTTCCTTATGCTTTTAAGGATTTCCAAATACATCCAAAATGACTTAAAGCCATGTTAAATCTTTAAAGTCATGTGAAGTCTTTTATTACTGTTAAATTCTTTGAAAAAGGTTTTATAAACTATTTCAAATTATAATTATCAATATGATATTCATATTTGTATAAGTATATAAATAAAACTTAAAGGGGCTGATGACTAAAGAGTTGCCTTATCTCCTTTTCCTTATTTGGATGTGGATTTGAGGTGAGGTTAATTGTGTGAAGGTGGTTTCCTTCTTAATTATATACATTATACATATGGGAATATAAAAGGTTACTTCAGTTGGTATCATTACCTTTATATCATGCTGAGCAAAGAGGTATATTCAGGAGTGAGCATGCTAATCACGTAGAACGTATAAATTATAATAGGTATAATTTATGATTCAAAACTAAATATACAAGTATGATTCATGATTGTATACTTTTTATTCCAAGGAAATTACTAACAATTCCTTTATCTATACCAGGATATGTATAATACTTTTAGTATATGGATAATATATTAAAGAAGTAATAAAACATCATACCGGATTTGCATTAACAAGGGTACAAATACAACGTACTAGGGTTAGCAATCACGGGGTAATAATACATCATACCGGGTTTGCATTAACAATGGTACAAACGTACCAGGGTTAGCAATCACGGGGTAATAATACATCGTAATCTCGTTGAAACAATAAATTTGTAAGACTCTTCATGGTGTACTTATCTAAGTACGACCTTAAGTCCTGACTTATTAACCAGAATCTCCTAGAGGGAGAGCGTGAATTTGTGCATATATCTATACGGGACTGACAATCCCGCACCTTCACTGTTTGCTACAGTTTGGCCGGCAGGCCTAGGGTGACAAATGTCATATCGTTTCCGAAGCCTGAAGAACGTCACATCAGGCACATCAGTCATATTAGTATGGTTAATAGAACTCACATCATGAAATCAAGTATGGAAAATATACTTGTACTTTTGATTTTGGAACGTTTAAAACCACAAATCAGAATTATGGATAATATAATATTTTCCAGGATTAATACCAATGTTATAATGTAGAACAGATATAACTAAGAATACATTTAAAAATGAAACAGTTTATGGGATTAAACTACTTTTACAAATGGAACGTTTTGATGGGGATTTAAAACTACTTATTAGATGGAACTTAGTCATTCACTCTCTTTAAACTAGTATAACATAAAGAACCTTTAGTGGTTAATTCTATAATTCCTTAGTTTTTACATCAGAGTTATATATAAGTAATATCCGATTGACAGTGAAATGTGTGACTTCCGCCTTACTTCCTGTTCCTTGTTTGGTTGTGGGCTTAGGGCAGATACACCCATTTAACTGTCCACTCGATATTAGGTTATATATAACTAGTATAAACTAAGTAATTGTAGAGGGAACTATTGAGGTTATCATTTTATCACATCAGGAAATATAGGATTTCCTGGGGGAACCAGCGAACTTTTCCAAAAGAACTTAGAGTATACTTTATAGAACTAAAATACTTATGAACTCACCAGCTTAAATTGTAACATCCGGAATTCCAGGTATCATATTTTAATTATTTAGTTTGTGTCAAGAAGAGGGACTCGACGAGTTGACTCCTAAATTCGTCGAGTAGGATCGGGATTGCTGACTGGATTTAATGAATGGACTTGACGAGTCGGTGAGTTGACTCACCGAGTCCGCGCTGTGGACAGAAACCCTAAATCCTCGGGCCTGTGCCCTATTTAAGGGATCTTATGGCCATCATTTGCGGCGACCTTCACCCTTGAGAGCACCAGAGAACCTGAGAGCATTGTGAGTGAGAAAAGAAGTCATTTTCTTCATTTCTATTGTGATTTTGCAAGAAAGAAGGAAGGAGGGCAAGCTAGGCAGATTGAGGAGCTCAGATCTACTACCATTTGATCAGACGAGGCTGCTAGAGGTATAAATCTATGCTCATTCTCGTGAATATGGTGATTTACTTGAATCTAAGGTTTTCTTATGCCTTCTTTAGCATGGATTTGAAGCATATGAGGTCCCAAGGTGGAATTCTTCTTAGATCTGGACCTTAAGAGGTCCAGAGAGTCCTATATATCCTGCTTTATGCTATTCCTTTGGAGATATGAACCTAGGTTGCCATTTTAGAAGCTATTTCACCAAAAGAAGCCCTATGAGTGTTGCATGAGTGTAATGGTTGGACCTTTACGTGTTTATTGTGTATTGGAAGGTCAGATCTATAGATTAGAGAAGCAGATATGACCTCAGATGGTCTTTTGAGTGTTGCCATGGAGGGAACTCACCAAGTCCATAAGGGGACTCGACGAGTCGAGTCGGGTTGCCCCGCGATTCGTGACCAATGGTAACCCGTCGAGTGAAAGGTTAACTCGACGAGTCGAGTGAGGGTTTATGAGGATTAAGAGGACACGCATGGACTCGCCGAGTCACACGAGTGCGCTCGACGAGTTTGGTCAAAGTTTGACCGTTGACTAGGGTTGACTTCAGTTGACCTTAGGGTTTTGGTCAAGCTGGTTCAAGAGAGGTCAGGGAGGGGTAGAATGGTCTTCAACCCATTCTTTAGAAATGAGGACACGAGAAAGTATTGATTAGAGATGTTATTATGTTGATAGGAGGAGGCTAGGTGGGGTTATCGAGCACGAGAGGTTATCCGACATCGTACGAGGTGAGTCTTCTCACTATACTTTACCTAGAGTGGTAATTATGTGTGACCGGACGGTCTTATGTACTATGATGAGTATGTGATGCATGTTGTTATATGATATATATGTGCTATGTTATGTTATGAGTATTATGATATTGACCGGAAGGTCAACAGTGTATGGGCCAGAAGGTGAAGATGATATGGACCGAAAGGTCAGAGAAGTAGGATCGGAAGGTCTACTAGGACTATGGGACGGAAGTCCCCTGAGACACATGGACCGGAAGGTATTGTAGAGCTATATCCTTGAGTGGCGTATGTGGTATTTTGGGGAACTCACTAAGCATTTATGCTTACCATTTATGTGATATGTGTTTCAGGTACCTGCGAGGATCGCGGGAAGGCGTCGGCATGATCTGTACACATTAATGGAGTTTTATGTATTTGAGATCTTGGGATTGTTTTATTTAGTGGACATGTGTTACATTGGATTTTGATATTTCTTATGAATGAAATTATGTTTTAAAAATGAAAAAAATTGTTTTGGAAATTTGCGTTGTTACAAATTGGTATCAGAGCCTTGGTTTGAGGGATTCGGATGCACCTTCGGTTGTATTTGAACAGAAACTGAGGATTTTAGAAAGTTTTTCATAAAAGAAACAATTTTTCTAAAAAGTAAAGGAATGTGAGGAACGCGCAAAGAAGCAGTGTGTACGATCAGCCAGCGCCGAACGGTGATTTCCCAAAATACCCTTACATTATGTGTTATGAGACATGATATGATATGCTATGCATGCTAGGGTAGGCTAGGTATTCCTATTAGGACTAGAGTGGCCTGATTTGTGATGCCTTAGCCTAGGAGATTAATGCTGCTATGAGATGCTTCGAGAGTGAGTAGGTAGACGTGAGGAGCTTATGAGAAGTCTACCGAAAGGTAGTCTATGCTTAGCGAGATGTGGAGTACTTGTGATCTGGGATCCTAGGAGGAGGACTTGGAATGAATGTTGATGCGGTGTGGAAGGTAGTATAGGGCCCGTACTACTGAAAACACTGGATCAGTGCGCAGTCCAAGTAAGAATCCTTAAGGTACTAGGGAACAAGTAGGGTTGAGTTATCAAGTGCGAGTATACTCGAGCAAGTCTCTGATATTTTTATGTCATATTTCAGAGACATCATCGTTGGGACACGCCACAGACCAGAGACCAGCGGCGTGAGTGATGAGGAGCTTCGTCAGATGATCCACGATGAGGTAGCTGCGGCTATCTGAGCAGAGATACCGGAGATGTTTGGGTCTATTAAGACCACGTTGATTGAGACATTCGATGAACGGTACGCCGCGGTTACTGAGGCTGCAGCTGCTGGAGCTACGACAGCTGTTGCTGCTGCTAGACCTCAGGGGGTGACTCGTTGCTGTTATGGGAGTTCAGCAACACGAAGCCACCAGAGTTTGATGGGACACAGGACCCGATTGCTGCGATGAGATGGATTTCTGATATTGAGGGATGCTTCTACACCTGTTCGTGTCTGGAGCATCTGAGGGTACGGTTCACGCTGAACCAGCTCCGCTTGGGAGCGAAGGATTGGTGGAAGTTTGTGACGGCAAACTTCACTCTTGCATAGATCTTAGAGGTGACGTGGGAGAGGTTCACCACCATGTTCAGAGACGAGTATGTTCCCCCAGTGGAGAGGGAACGGTTGGCACAGGAGTTCTTGTCCCTCAAGCAGGGGACGGAGTCCGTGACTGTGATTACACGGATGTTCCACGAGAGGGCGTTGTTTTACCCTGAGCACGTGTCGTCTGAGCAGGCACGCATGAGCTGGTATTTGAGCATTCTGAGGAGGGGCATTCGGGAGTTCGTTGCGAACTCGACTTACCAGACATTTGCTGAACTCCAGGAAAATGCCCGGAAGAGGGAGATTGAGCTACAGACTCGGGCCAGGGAGGAGGCCGAGTCTCAGAGGAGGGACAGGCGACCGGTACAGGTACAGCCGGCAGCCAATCGGGCTAAGCCCGCTGATACGAGATCTGGAGGCCAGAAGGGCCGCACTTGTGGGATGTGTGGCAAGGTACATGATGGAGTGTGTCGAGTGGGTGCTTGCTACAAATGTGGCAGGGAGGGGCATATAGCCAAGGACTGCCCCAAGGGATTTATGGTTTGCTTTCATTGCAACCAGACGGGTCACCGGAGGGCCGAGTGCCCACAGCTGTTACAGGGATCAGCGCATGGATCTGCCACTGCTACTCCACGAGCTACTGAGGGTCGGCCAGTGAAGGCCGAGGCACCGAAGGCTCGCGGGAGAGCCTTTCAGTTGACAGCGGAGGAGGTCCGCGCAGCGCCCGATGTCGTGGCTGGTATGTATTATTTCATTTATTTATGCTGAGTTGAGATATTGTGCTTATATTATGATATGCGTAGGTACTTTTCTTGAGAGTTATGTACCTGCTTTGGTGTTATTTGACTCGGGTGCGAGTCGATCATTTGTGTCGTTAGCATTTAGTCAACACATCAGTATTCGACGAGCGGCGTTGAGTCGACCTCTACGAGTTTCCATAGCTGACGAGTGAGCGGTGTATGCTACTGACGTGATTCGAGGATCTGTACACGAGATCTTCGGTGTCGAGTTCCCGATAGATCTGGTCCCGATTGCGATGGGGGACGTTTGCGTCATAGTGGGCATGGATTGGTCGAGCCGATTTGGGGCGGTTATAGACTGCGAGCGGCAGATGGTGACGATACGAGACCCTAGTGGGGGAGTGCTGACTGTATATGGCGAGGGTACCCAATGTGGGTCAGCATTTTGTTCGGCTGCCAAAACGAGACAGAGTTTACAGCAGGGCTGCAACGGGTTTGTAGCTTATGTGATGGATACACGAGTGGCCGCAGAGTGGCCGACTTCGGTTGATGATGTTCCGATAGTGCGTGATTTCCCGAATGTTTTTCCCGAGGAGTTTCCGGGTGTGCCTCTCGAGAGGCAGGTGGAGTTCCGCATCGATTTGGTTCTGGGGGCAGCGCCTATCGCCAAGGCGCCTTATCGCCTTGAGCCGCCAAAAATGCTGGAGTTATCCTCGCAGGTTCAGGCGCTGCTGGGGAAGGGGTTTATTCGACCGAGTAGCTCGCCGTGGGGAGAACCGATCCTTTTTGTCAAGAAAAGGATGTTTCACACCGGATGTGCATTGATTTCTGGGAGTTGAACAAGTTGACGATCAAGAACTCTTACCCCTTACCAAGGATCGATGATCTGTTCGATCAGTTACAGGGAGTGTCTTGGTTCTCCAAGATAGATTTGAGGTCTGGATATCTTCAGATGAGAGTGTGGGATGAGCATATCCAGAAGACGGTGTTCAGGACTCGTTATGAGCATTATGAGTTCGTGGTGATGCCTTTTGGGCTCAGCAATGCACCGGCAGCTTTCATGGATCTCATGAACAGGGTGTGCAGGCCGATGCTGGATCGATTGGTAATCGTGTTTATCGACAATATTTTGGTGTATTCGAGATCCCGAGAGCAGCATGAGGAGCATTTGAAGGAGATCCTCGGGGTTTTCAGATCGGAGAGGCTTTACGCCAAATTCTCCAAGTGTGATTTCTAGTTACGAGAGGTCCAATTCTTGGGGCATCTCGTTAATCAGAATGGGATATCGGTCGATCCGGCCAAGATTGAGGCGGTGATGAGTTGGGAGGTGCCGAGATCCCCCACCGAGATCAGGAGTTTTATGGGGTTGGCCGGCTACTATTGGAGATTTATCAAGGATTTCTCCAAGATTGTCGTGCCACTCACCAGGTTGACCCGGAAGGGCGTTGCTTTTGCGTGGGGTCCAGAGCAGCAGACCTCGTTTGAGACTCTTCGCCAGAGACTGTGCGAAGCCCCGGTGTTAGCCCTTCCAGAGGGAATGGAGGACTTCGTGGTATATTGTTACGCATCGATATCGGGGTTGGGTGCGGTGCTTATGCAGAGAGGGCACGTGATAGCGTACGCATCGAGGCAGCTGAAGCCTCACGAGGTGAGGTATCCCACCCACGATTTGGAGTTGGGGGCCGTGGTGTTCGCCCTCAAGATATGGCGTCATTATTTGTATGGGGTTCGGTGTATCATATACACGGACCACAAGAGTTTCAAGTACTTGATGGATCAGCCCAACCTGAACATGCGCCAGAGGAGATGGTTGGACGTGGTAAACGATTATGACTGCGAGATCCTGTACCACCCGGGCAAGGCTAACATTGTAGCCGATGCCCTAAGCCGTAGGGCGGAGAGTACCCCGATACGAGATATTTGTATGAGGATGACGGTGATGACTCCGGTGTTGGATACCATCCGAGAAGCCCATGAAGAGGCTATGAGACCGGAGAACCGCAAGAGAGAGCAGGTGATTAGACATGTATCCGAGTTTATTACCGATAGCCGAGGGATTATGACCTTTCAGGGTCGGATTTGGGTGTCGTTTGCTGGCGGGGCACGTCCCATCCTGATGGAGGAGGCGCACAGATCGAGGTTTTAGATCCATCCCGGGGCCACTAAGATGTATTTGGACCTGAAAAGAGATTATTGGTGGCCCTGTATGAAGAGGGATGTTGCGTGGTTTGTTGAGAGGTGCTTGACCTGTCGCCGGTTTAAGGCCGAGCACCAGCGTTCGCATGTCAAGTTGCAGCCACTTGAGGTTCCCCAGTGGAAGTGGGAACATATTTCTATGGATTTCATCACCAAATTGCCGGGGACCGCGAGGGGTGTCGATGCAATCTGGGTGTTCGTTGACCGGCTGACGAAGAGCGCTCACTTCCTTACTATCAGTGAGAGCTCTTCCTCAGAGAGACTGGCAGAGATGTATGTGAGAGAGGTGGTATCGCGGCATGGAGTACCGATGTCTATTGTGTCAGATCGAGATCTACGTTTCACTTCCAGATTCTGGAAGAAATTCCACGAGGAGTTGGGTACGAGGTTGCATTTCAGCACCGCTTACCACCCATAGACGGACGGACAGAGTGAGCGGACAATTTAGACGCTCGAGGATATGCTTCGAGCATGTGTGTTGGACTTCGGAGGAAGTTGGGACACGTACTTACCATTGGCTGAGTTTTCCTATAACAACAGCCACCATTCGAGTATTGGTATGCCTCCCTTCGAGTTGTTTTATGGGAGGAGGTGTCGGACTCCCATCTGTTGGGGAGAGGTAGGGCAGCGAGTGATGAGTAGCACTGATATAGTGCTTCAGACGACTGAGCAGATACAACAGGTCCGACAAAGGTTGCTGACAGCTCAGAGTCGCCAGAAAAGTTATGCAGATAGGCGACAATCCGAGCTCGATTTTCAGGTTGGTGACTTCGTACTCCTGAAGATATCTCCTTGGAAAGGAGTGATCCGATTCAGGAAAAGGGGCAAGCTGGGGCCCCGATACATTGGTCCTTTCAAGGTGACTGCGAGGGTGGGCAGGTTAGCGTATCGTTTAGAGCTACCTGCGGAGTTGAGCCAGATACATGATAACTTCTATATGTCTCAGTTGAGTAAGTGTATAGCCGACGAGTCGGCGGTAGTGCCACTAGAGGATATTCAGGTGGATGCGAGCCTGAACTATGTTGAGAGGCCGATCGCGATCCTGGATCGGAGGATCAAGGTTCTGAGGAACAAGGAGGTGCCCCTGGTTCAGGTCCAGTGGCAACATCGGAGAGGGTCCGAGCTGACTTGGGAGTCGGAGTTGGAGATGCGGGAGCAACATCCAGAGTTGTTTGCAGAGCGAGACTTCGAGGGCGAAGTCTGATTCTAGTGGGGGAGAATTGTAACATCCGGAATTCCAAGTATCATATTTTAATTATTTAGTTTGTGTCAAGAAAAGGGACTCGACGAGTTGACGACTAGACTCGTCGAGTAGGATCGTGATTGCTGACTGGATTTAATGAATGGAATCGACGATTCGGTGAGTTGACTCGACGAGTCCGCGCTGTGGACAGAAACCCTAAATGCTCGGGCCTGTGCCCCATTTAAGGGATCTTATGGCCCTCATTTGCAGCCACCTTCACCGTTGAGAGCACCAGAGAACCTGAGAGCATTGTGAGTGAGAAAAGAAGTCATTTTCTTCATTTCTATTGTGATTTTGCAAGAAAGAAGGAAGGAGGGCAAGCTAGGCAGATTGAGGAGCTCAGATTTACTACCATTTGATCAGAAGAGGCTCCTAGAGGTATAAATCTATGCTCATTCTCGTGAATATGGTGATTTACTTGAATCTAGGGTTTTCTTATGCCTTCTTTAGCTTGGATTTGAAGCATATGAGGTCCCAAGGTGGAATTCTTCTTAGATCTGGACCTTAAGAGGTCAGAGAGTCCTATATATCCTGCTTTATGCTATTCCTTTGGAGATATGAACCTAGGTTGCCATTTTAGAAGCTATTTCACCAAAAGAAGCCCTATGAGTGTTGCATGAGTGTAATGGTTGGACCTTTACGTGTTTATTGTGTATTGGAAGGTCATATCTATAGATTAGAGAAGCAGATATGACCTCAGATGGTCTTTTGAGTGTTGCCATGGAGGGAACTCACCAAGTCCATAAGGGGACTCGACGAGTCGAGTCGGGTTGCCCCGCGATTCGTGCCTAGTGGTAACCCGTCGAGTGAAAGGTTAACTCGACGAGTCGAGTGAGGGTTTATGAGGATTAAGAGGACACGCATGGACTCGCCGAGTCACACGAGTGCGCTCGACGAGTTTGGTCAAAGTTTGACCGTTGACTAGGGTTGACTTCAGTTGACCTTAGGGTTTTGGTCAAGCTGGTTCATGAGAGGTTAAGGAGGGGTAGAATGGTCTTCAACCCATTCTTTAGAAATGAGGGCATGAGAAAGTATTGATTAGAGATGTTATTATGTTGATAGGGGGAGGCTAGGTCGGGTTATCGAGCACGAGAGGTTATTCGACATCGTACGAGGTGATTCTTCTCACTATACTTTACCTAGAGTGGTAATTATGTGTGACCGGAAGGTCTTATATGCTATGAAGTATGTGATCCATGTTGTTATATGATATGTATGTGCTATGTTATGTTATGAGTATTATGATATGGACCGGAAGGTCAACAGTGTATGGGCCGGAAGTTCAAGATGATACGGACCAGAAGGTCAGAGAAGTGGGATCGGAAGGTCTACTAGGACTATAGGACGGAAGTCCCCTGAGACACATGGACCGGAAGGTCTTGTAGAACTATATCCTTGAGTGACGTATGTGCGTATGTGGTATTTTGGGGAACTCACTAAGCATTTATGCTTACCGTTTATATGATATGTGTTTTAGGTACCAGCGAGGATCTCGGGAAGGCGTCGGCATGATCTGTACACATTAATAGAGCTTTATGTATTTGAGATCTTGGGATTGTTTTATTTGGTGGACATGTCTTACATTGGATTTTGATATTTCTTATGAATTAAATTATGTTTTAAAAATGAAAAAAATTGTTTTGGAAATCCGCGTTGTTACATAAATGCTGATCTACTCTTTCAAAATAACTTGTATTCTCAGGAATCCAGTAGACAGGTACACTCCCGAAGCTTTTGAGAAGACTACCTAGTACCGTACTGCGACTCTTGTCTTCTACTGTATCTACTTTGGTGTTTGAATATGTAATGTTTAAACACTTATGTAAAACTTATACTTATTAATGCAATGGTTGTTTGTACTTTGATTACTATATTGCATGTGTTGTGATACTTACATGAAGTCCTCCGCCCGCAAACGTTTCCGCCGTTCTGGTTTGGGGGTCTGACATATCCGCCAAATCCTTTGTTCGCCGAGGTGTCCCTCGGGTTCATGGATACCTTCATATTTGTGCTCACCATGCCTAAACCGCTTGAAAGTAATGAAGGTGGTACAGGATTTCTAGAGCTTCATTGGTCTCCTTGATCTTAAATCAAGTTTGGCCTCATCTTTGTTCTGGAAGGGCTTCGAGAGAGGTGCCATGCGGTGCAACAGGTGTTAGATCTGTTTGTGTGACATGAAGAAAAATGGAGTGCAACTCTTCGGTAGTAAAAACGTGCAATCCTGAAGCCCAGGAGACCTTAGGGAAAGTATTCACATCTGGATGCACTTGGGCTCTATATGGGGTTCTGTCTCCAATTTGAGATGAAATAGATACATTGTTTGTATCCGAGTGGTGAGTTGGGGTTCTTGCAGGTGAGTCTGTGGTGACTCAAATGGTTTTGGGAGTCTTTTGAGAGACTCCGACATTTTCCTTGGTGTGCATTTGACTGTGAATTGGGGTTATCTTCAACTTCTTCCTTCTAAAGACGTCTGCAGATTCCAACGGCTCATCTTGGTTGTCATCGACAACATTAACAGGGGGATCATGAGCCTTTCAAAGGGAAGGTTGAGCTTTAGGATTAGACTACGCGGTCTTAGCCTTTCTTTTCTTTGAGGGACCAGCTCCGTTAGTAACAACGTTCATTGGGGTTTTCCTAGCAAGGGATTTAACCCTTTTTGGTTTTGGTTGCAGGTCCGGGACTACGGTAGGCTAACTGGGTCTTGGAGGGGAAGAGTGATATGCGGAAATATCACTCGTAGCCATAATATGATCAACCACCTCTACGGTAGTAAGTCCAATGGACTCCAGAATATACATTGGCAAACGTTGAATGAGACCAAAAATAGATTGATCCTTGGAAGGATTGTACCTTTTAAGATCGCGAGCTGAGAACAAGTTTGTTTCGTTTTGCATGCTAAGTTTAGCATCTTTGTGTAGATCAACAAGACATAATAACCAAAACCTTGCAAACGTGAGTTCTCTCATGCCTTCCTTCAGGGCATCCTTGGAAATGTATTTGCAGAAAATCATCCTAAATGATTTGCCCATAGTTCACTGCATTACCAGTGCAGATACTCCAAGCTATGCCCAATACTGTTTTCCCATGTTTTCTGTCCCTCTTGTTCTGCCTGAGAGACATCGAATCACAAGATGACAAAAAAATTGCCAAACAGCAGGCAATTTGCTTTTCTTGAATTCTCCTAAGCCTTTGAGTTTTGCATGGTAACCCGTTTGATAAAGTGCAGAAAACACATCTGATGTGCTTGGAGCGTAGAACATTGTTGAAGGAAGAACCCTTAAGTTGATTGCAGCAAGGAACCTTTATTTTGTCAAAACCACTAAAGAATCATTGACGAGATTGAGATGAACTTCTTGAGGTTTGTCATGAAGTCTGAATGAAGAGAATGCACACTTGAACAGAACTTCTTGTGGTACAACTTTAGTAGAGGAATCGAAAGCTTCAGACAGAGGGTGAGTTGGAAGAAACTTGATCATCAGTTTGATGGCTTCATTGTACGATGGTTGATCTTCAAAGATTCCTCTGTAATTATTGGTTGCTATTGATGGAGTTAGATCTTTGATCGTGGATTTTGACCCAGTTCGTCGTGCGGAACCAGAGGCTTTGGATTGTTTCTTCGAGATGCCTGATTACACCATTGTTGCAGGAAAAAGGTTTGAAGAATTTGCTTGAAAGTATTTTTGCAAGAAGGTGAAAGAGATGAAGATAGTCTGAGAGTTCAGAAAGTGTAAAAGCTCTCTTGGGAAGAAAAAGGGTTTTTATACCTCCAGATTTCAAAAAGTATTGATATTAATTTAATTACAGCTGTTAAAGTTAAAAACCTTTGGGTTTTTACCATTATAAGATCGAGTTAAAAAATAAATATTTTCTGGGAAAAGAGGAGCATTAAATGTTTTGCAGGCCCATCATGACACGTCGGTTAAACATGGGGTGAGAAATGGTTTATGCATTGTGAAAATGGGGAAGTGGAATGGATTAGATCCTAATGGTTGCTTGATATGATTTGAAAGGATTTACAAAAAGATTTTACAGAAGGCAAATTGGTTTTCTTTCTTTTTATCCAAAAATAGGCCTGACTGAGGAAAGTCATTTGAAAAGAGACTGAAGTATCATGTGCGACAAAATGAATGTTTGAAGAATGTTTGTAATTTCATTATATATCAGTTATTCTAGAAATAGACTACAGTGGATAAAGTGCTTCAATATTTTTGTTTTGAAAAGAAAAGAAGCAGTTTATTCACATCTAGAGACCTAACAAGGTCTGCGGTACCTATCCTTTCAAGAAGAACTGTGGGTCAGGGTTCATCATCCCTAATATTTCCAAAAATCCATTCAATTTTGTGGAATCAAGTTCTTTAGTGAAAACATCAGCTATTTCCTCATGAGTTGGCATGAAAATAAGTTCAATGTTACCTTTGAGGATGTGATCTTTGATGAAGTGATACCGTAGCTCTATGTGTTTTATCTGTTAGTGATGAATAGGATTATGATAAATCGCTATAGCATTCTCTTAATCATAATAGATGGGTACCCGCAACATCCTGTACCCATAGTCCAAGACTTGTGTCTTCATCCAAAGGACTTGGGAGCAACAACTGGCTATGGCCACATATTCTGCCTCTGCGGTAGACAATGAAATACAATTTTGTTTCCTTGAAGACCAGCTAACTAATCTTCCACCCAAGAACTGACATCCACTTGAAGTGATCTTTCAATCGAGTCTGCATCTGGCATGATCTGCATCTGTGAGAGCCTAAAGACTGAATCCGTTACCCGCAGGGTACTAAATACCCAAGGTTTTACTACCTTTTAGATAGCTGAAGATTTTCTTGACTGCGATCAAGTAAGATACTTTGGGATCTGATTGGTATCTAGCACATAATCACGTAGCAAACACAATGTCTGGTCGACTAGAAGTAAGGTACATCAATGAGCCAATCATTCCTCGGTATATTTTGTGATCAACTGACTCTCCGGTAGGGTCAGCTGAGATTTCATACCCAAAGGCCATAGGGACCTTTTCCGAGGAGCAATTATCCTATGAAAATTTCATCAACAATTCCGTGGTATATTTCCCCTGATGGATGAAAATCCCTTGAGAGACTTGTTTAACCTGAACAACAAGAAAGAAGTTAATCTCTCTATTCATGCTCATTTGAAACCTGCTTGTCATGAGCTTCGCAAATTCATCCACCATTCCCTGATCCGTTAAACCGAAGATGATATCATCCACATAGATTTGAACAAGCATCAAATGTTTGTTATTTTCTCGTCTAAATAAAGTGGGATGAATCACACCTCTTTTGTACCCTAAAGAGACAATAAACTCTGAAAGAGTTTCATACCATGCTCTAGGTGCCTGCTTCAAAGCGTAGACTGCTTTCTCCAGCTTGTAACAATGATTTGGAAATTCTGAGCTTTCAAAGCCTGGAGGTTGTTGCAGATATACTTCCTCTTTCAGTTCTCCATTTAGGAAAACACTATTCACAGCCATCTGATGGACCTTGATGTTTTTATGACCTGCATACGCTAAGAAAATACGTATGGCTTCCATCCTAGCAACTGGTGCATATGTTTCATCATAATCAACACCTTTAAGTTGATTATACCCCTTTGCAACTAAGCATGCTTTGTTTCATATCACTACACCAGATTCACCTAACTTGTTTTTGTAAACCTATCTTGTACCGACAAAAGTGTGACCTTTTGGCTTCAGTACCAATTCCCAAACTTTATTACGTTCAAACTCATAAAGTTCCTCTTGCATTGTAATGATCCAATCGGGCTCTATAAGTGCTTCTTTTGTGGTTCTAGGCTCGACTGATTACATGAATGTTGAACAATGAAAATGGTTATTTAAATCAGCAGAACAACGAGTTTGAATACCTGAAGACAGGTTACCGATGATTTGACATGGTGGGTGATCTTTCGTCCAAATATGTAGACGAGATTGTTGATGGTCTGTGGCTGCGGTTGAGGGAATATCTTCTACATCAGAGGACTCTTCGGGTCTGCTTGAAGAGGTAGTTCTCCCTTGTTCTGTAAACAGCCCGCAAATAAGTCTTGGATTGTTGGGATTGGTTCTGCGGTAGGTAATGGAAGTTCCCCCTAGATTGAAGATGGGAGTTGCCCCTGAACCGATGATGGTTCCCCTGAACCAGTGAAGTCGGTTCCCCCTGGAGTGATGAGTGATTAATAATCCTTTGATCCGTTCTTGTATCAATGTTTTCAACTTCTTCATCCCCAGAGTCTTTAGACACAGTTGATTGCATGGTTCGTCTGCGAGTAGGTGTTGGAGCATCATCTTCAATTACTGGAACCTCGATGGTTGTTACTTCCAAAGGAATTGAACTTTTCCCATCAGAAGGCAAGGTGGAAGTTTTGAATGATGTTCCTATTGGATTAGGTATCTAAGCCTATAACCATAATTGGTATGTACTTGATTTGATAGTAGCATGGTCCTTTTGGGTTGCCTTCACTCATGCAACTTGGGAGGATGACAAGTGGAGAGAGAGTAGAATTTATTATGTGAAATCAGTGTTGTAAAACTCGTCGAGTTGGCCGATTACTCCTCCGAGTACTCGCTACTCAGCCCCTTACCGAGGCGAGTTACAAAATCCCGAGTACTCCCCGGTCGGCCCCTTACTGAACTGAGCAGTGTTGTAAAACTCGGTCAAATCGGTGATTAATAAGTATAATATACTTAATGATTTATTATTTAACACATACACATATGATTATTACTATATATATATATATATATATATATATATATATATATATATATCAAGGTTGCAAAAATCGCTCGACGTAGGCTAATCGGTGGACTGGGGTCAAGGGATTAATCGGGTAGGCGGGGATTAATCGGGGACCATTAATTATTAAAAACTATTAAAAATTAATAAGTATCACATTAATGCTAAGAATATAAGTAAACAAGTTAACTAATAATAAATATGTAATACAAAATTTATTTTTCTTTTCAATTTCTAAGTTTCTTCTTTGAAGCATTTACTCAAACACTTGGCATTCTAGTTACAAGCTTGATTCTCAAGAATGTTAAAAACACCATAAGAACCACATAATCCATATCGATCACACAGACCTATCCAATCCAAAAGACCTATCCAATCCAAAAGAACAACTTGTAAGCACTATCGGCATCAACAATCGATTTCAAATCGTAACAATCAGAAACCAATTTCAATTTCAATTCATAAACAAGATATTTGTAACCAATTTCAATTCTCAACCAAGATATCCCACAATTTCTTCATCGTCATCTGCCCGGGCTTCTTCACTTCGCCGATAACAAGCTGTGGGAAGTATAGCATCAGAGTAGTCGTCATAGAGTATTGAAGTCGTCGTTGTCAAATGACTAGTCGTCATCAACTGCCTGACACTGAAAGAGATGCCTTCTAAACTGAAGAATTTCATCTCGACCGAATCTATTCCCAACAAACAAGTTTGAACACGAATATGTTCTCTGTAATTTCACATCTGTTTCACATCTGTTTCTCACAAATGAATCGTGATTGAAGAACTAACCTTCGTAGATTGGGAAGAACTATCCTCATTAATGGTGGGTCGGCTCCGCTAGCTGAATCGTGATCGAAGCAACTGAGTCGTGATGCCTTCCATCTTCGAGAAGAAGGGTGGGTCGGTGATGGAACTCAAATTCTCCTTCCGAAGAATGAGATGCAAAGTAGGGAAGAACGAGATGCAAAGGGAATCATAGATCGAGTGAGTTTGAATTGAAGGTGAATCGAAGACTTAGGAGACTTAGGTGTATTGGAGATGCAAACAGAATCACAGATGCAAACGGAACCATGTGTAAAGATGTATAAAACTGTTACAAGTTTGGCATCCCACATCGCTGGTGGGAAAATAAATGAGGGCACCCGTATCTTATAAAAAGGAGACTTAGGTTCCTTTAAAAAAATCAAACCTAATTACTCGGTGGGATAGCTGGTTCTTTCGAGCCTGGGGTTAGCTTGACCGATTTGGCCTAATTTTGAGTCCGAGTTGGACCGATTTAGTCCGATTTGGACCGAGTTGGACTGGTTTTGACCGATATTGACCAATGCCGATTATTTTACCCTCTAGCCCTTATTCGTCGGCGGTTGGAGGCTGTCTGGCGCCTAGGCGCTGATTAATCGGCCGCCTAGACCGATTTTTACAACCATGATATATATATATATATATATATATATATATATATATATATATATATATATATATATATATATATATATCTTAAATTTCCTGTAATTATTCATGCAGCGAGACCATTATGTGTTTTTCCGTTTTTGTGTATTCACATGTAGCTAATTTTGTTATATATTTCATTCAACTTCTGATTGTAACTTATGATTTTCACATATATAATTTCCCTAAAAATATTTCTACATGAATTACCTAATCCGACTACTCCCCGAGTACTCGCTACTCGGTAGTCGGCCGAACAGGTACCGAGTAACGAGTTCTACAACCTTGTGTAAAATAATAAATTGTTACTCAAAATCATTTTATTAATATATTACAAGTTTAATATATCATTTGTAAATCATATTATTAATTAGTAATTAATCAGAAATTAATTTGATATTAATTTTGAGATTAAAGGAACTAATTGATAATGGAGGGGATGTTTTGCAAATCATTGATAGTTGCAAAATTGTGCTAATGGACTCCTTAATTAGGAGTCGACAAAATTCTATAGGGGGCCCTATGGATTTCATTCAAGGCCTCATAAGGAGGAGTCCATGGGTTGCTTAAGCCTTAAGCATGAATTAGGGTTTCCTCCAGAAAAACTAGCCACCCACAACTATATAAGGAACCCTCGTTTATGGGATTTCGACCTATGCAAGCATTCTAAGAGAACCCTAGACGATTTCCTCATCTCTCCTACTCATCCTTTCCATTGAGTGTTTGTGACTCCATTAGAGGTGTAACACTTGGGGCACTAGGCTTTCAGAAGACAAGATCAAGCAAGGATTGTTCTTGTTATTACAATATAACAAGTGAGGTAAATTATCTAACCCTAATATATACATGAATTTCGAATTGTATATGCCAGATCTAGGGTTATTGCTTGGGTGTTCATATTTGTATGTTCAATAGAGAAAAACTTAGATCCAAACCAATTAGGATTGCATGATCACATATTAATGTTGTTTTGCTCAAAACCCATCAGTGGTATCAGAGACAGGTTGTTTTTCAATTGAATTGGTACAAGAGTGAACTGTCCGAAGAACAAGAAATCGATTTTTTTTTTGCTGTCTGTCACATGAACAAGACGAGTCCATAATGAACTCGACGTGTTCAGAACCCAACTCGACGAGTTGACTCGTCTGTTACCTAAAATTTCGATTTTTAGATCTGTTTTTGATTTGGATAATTACCATAATTCGTTTTTATTGCCTAAAATCGATTTTTCTTATTGGTATCATCATATTCTTATCAAAATTAAAGGATTTGGTTAAATTTGGATAATATAAGATTATTTTGATTCAAAGATTTAACCTAGCAATTTTGAAATGTTTTGAAATAAACCCTTTGGTTTTATAGTTTGAATTTGAAATTAAAAGTTTTAATTTTTGGAAATTTAAATGGTTAAACCCTAGTAATTTCAATTGTTTAAAATTATACCCTCATGGATTTTATTAAAAAATTTAATTAAGTGTTTAATTAATAGAGAAAATTAAATAGTCCACAATAATATGGTTTAAATTTAATTAAATTAAAAGTCTAATTTATTAAAGGAGTAAACCACTTAGTATTTTAAAAGTTTAAATTACACCCTTATACTATATAACATTAAAAGTCTAATTCATTATATATGTATAAGAAAAGTCAGTCTTACTGTTAGTAGTCCTCATTCACAAAGCTGGTCTATAAGGGGTGTTTAAGGAAACGTCCTGTAAAATGACTGCCATTGGGTATCTACTCTTACCCACCGCACCCTTGACTAGTCGAGGGTTGATTAAAAGTATAATGAATTATAAATTTCCAATCTTAGTTACTTTAGGAAAATGTGAATTTGATGCTAACCCATGAAATTACACATTGCACCTTATTGGTCGTTAGTGGAGCATGTGTGGTTAACCGGCACACTAATATGGGACTAATGAAGGATGTCAACGGGTAGCTCGTAAATTGTCATTTATTGATGGAGCGTGTGTGGTTAACCGGAACATTGATTAGATGATAAATGACATCGAGAGTACCAAGCTAATTTGCATGGTTAAATGACATCGAGAGTCACAAACTTGAAGGGCATAATCGAGATTAAACATGCCATTGAAAAATTCAATGAATCTCAAAAGATCTAGGAATTTAATTTAAAACCTAATTCGTTTAAAATTTCGTTTTCATGGTGAAATTGGTAAAGCGCCATTTACCTACCATCAAATAATTGCAATTGGATTACGGCATCCCTCTTCCGAATTATGAATTATTGTGTTGGGTCCTAGTCTTAATATTTCATTTGGGTGTTATATTAAGTATTTAATCAACTAACTTGAATTTCTCCCCTTTTGTAGATGTCTAGTCTAACAACTATGATCTTCCTCAATGCTTTGGAAAAGGCTGTCCTTCTGAAGATGATCTTCCACAATGATCAAGGTGAAAGATTAATCCCTTCCTCATGTATTGGTGGAACTGGAAATCATACTTCAATTCCTCCACTGCCTCCAGTGATTCTCCCTGACCCACGTTTTCGACGACTTGAAAAGTTCAAGGTCACTCAAGCCCTATTAGCATGCAGACACCGAGATAGAAGTTCTGTATGTGCACATGTTCTAAACATGAAGTTGCACATCGACAGACTGGGAATGTTGGGTGTCATTTTCCCAAGGAAGCTAGCTGTTGACATGGTTCTTCCATCGCTTCCTGAGTCGCATAGTCAGTTCGTTAATGCATACTATATGACAGATCACAACGAGACCCTCATAGTATTTTCTAATTGCTGCTGAAGCATCAATTCTTTGGCGTGTCGGTCAAGAAAATTTGTTTGGAAGATCTACTTCCCAAACTTCCATGGACATTGGCTATGACAACGATGATAGTCCAGAAAGGGTTTCTTCGCATAAGGGAGAGAAATTAGCCAATGTAAAAAAGTTTGACCATAAGAGAAAGGTTCACTCTGAGATAGTTCCATGTGTCACGCCTAAAGAGTCCATTTGTTTCTACTGCCAAATGAAGGGGCATTGGAAGCGAAACTTCCCTGACTACCTGAGAGATCTAAGAGATGGTAAAGTCAAATTGTATGACACTACTTCAGGTACATCCACTATGTAACTCTATTTGAAGTTCCTATTTACAGATTCTTATTACATGATGTGTTAATCACATTTTTGATGTTTTGTGGGATCGAAGAGAAATGAGGAAGATTAAAAGAAGAGTAAGTTGAGTCTGATCGTGAAGAGATGGATTTCGGTCACATGGTTCGATGATCAGATTTTTGAGCTGCTGCTTAGGAGTTATGATATATTGCTTAGGAATATTTAGAAACATAATTTTCATTTGTATTTGCATTGTAAGGACAAGTTTTCCGCATTTTTTTTTATCAATAAACTAAATTTTGATTTTCTCTTATCTTACGTTTCCTTGCAATGGCATTTATGAAAATTGGTGTTTGTATTTCTATTATTAGCAATGTTGAAAAATGGATTTGATTCTTAGTTATATCGCTTGTGGTAGTGTCATAATTTACTAAGGGAGGAAGGATTCTAATCACCCAAGTTTCAACTGGACAGAAACTTGGAATCATACAATTTGAATTGTATGATGCATGAGAATCTTGATCTTTGGGAAATTAATACGAATTCCTTGTTCACATGTATATGTGAGTCAAGTGAAAGACAAAAGGGATCTAATACACATTGATGTGGATTGGTCAGATCCACCACAAAGGACGATAAAGTTTGTTCGTCATGATTTATTGTTGGTTCAATAAATATGGTTATGCTTACAGGATTAAGTGTAATTTTGATACCTTGAAAAGTTTCAAAGTATAGCAGAACGAATAAGAAGAATCCATTGGGCAGAAAGATAAAAAGTTTCTCCAATCTGAAAAGAAAGGATAGTACTTTACTATCCTGTTTTATGATCACCCTAATGATTATGAAAGCATGTGACAATTGATCATCTTAGAACATCTTAGTGCATTTGTATGACTGAGAAGAGGAATCACGAATTGTTGAAATGGTTAAATCAAAAGGATAGGTAATACTTCATTCCAAAACCAAGTTTTAGAGTCATACTCTAGTTACTCGAAGTTGTATCTTTAGGACCATGTTTTATGTAGGTTTATAACGCTTCATGAAATGTAGAGTAGAAATATTTTCTTACTCTTGCACACTTTTGAAATTGGTAGTTATGATGTTTTGGTTAAAAAAAACCAACTAAGACCAATTATATGAAGTTTTTTTCTTGATAATAACTCACACTAACTCTTGAATATTTTTTTGTCAAGGAATGTTCCTTGATAGAGAATCTTATATGAAAAGAGGTCAGTGGGATTCTAAATGGTCTTGAATAGTTTCAGGAACTAATCAAGAATAAACCTTTTAGTTATCGCTAGTACACGACATGAGTTTGATAACCTATCGTGTTATCATATTCTTGTTTCTATGCCCATTCCAATTAAGTTGACTATGCACGTGAGTTCCATGAGTTCTCATTTGATTGCATAAGGCAAAGCACCTTGATCAATGAAAGTACATTGATTTGTATGGGTGAGATGCTCAATGACCTGGAAGTACTGGTAGGCCTTTTGTGCTACCGGATGGCAAGATATTAAGATTAAGTAAGTTCAGTCCATATGAGTTTGGATTTGTCATAAACTTTGTCTGTATGATAGTGGTTGGAAATGAGAAATTTACATGGATAGGAACACATACACCATTAAATCTAAGTGGAAGAGGGTTTCTCTCTACATCGTGAAAGTGATTGTGTGGAAACACTTTCACTAGTAGCTTTTAGAGGATTAGAGTTAGCTGTTGTGACATTTGCGTTCTCAAATTCGAGTATGATTACGACATCCCTCTTCATAGTTCGAATTGTGAGAAATGGAAAATAGTTTGAACATTCGGGACATATTGCTATAAGTTCTGAAAAGGGTTTAGACAGACACATGAGCTATCTAATGAAAGGTGTATGAGCTTGAGGAGTCTAGATAAAGACTTATTGAAGCACAACATATCAGAAATCTGAACTTCGGTAAGAAAGTCAATAGGTATTGATTTCTAGAAGTCCAACTCATTTATGGGTACATGTCAAAGCTAGTGGGAGCATAATTTATATGCTAGAAAGAACATAATTATTATGCTAATGGGAGCATGAATGTTATGTTGAGTGTTGTAGGTTAGCGATGCTATTTATAGGAAACAAAGGTTACAAATTCGCAAATTTGCAGAGTTTGGAAATTGTTTCGCTATAGTAAGATTTAAGGGAGAAGACACTTGTACTTCATTTCGAATCTAAAAGATTAGATTGAAATTTTAATGGAATTTAGTCATGAACATATATAAATATCCTGTTGAAATGATTCAACATAGAAAATTCTATATATGGAAATATTGTAGCAAAAAACTGATCAAGTATAATGCCTTTATGTAAGACATTATGAATCGAATCCCATATGCTTCGGGTATAGGATCGATTGCATATGCTATAATATTCACTCTTTCTGATTTTCAAGATGCCCAGGGCATTAAGAAGGAAAAAAGGAATAGAACCTGACATGACTAAAGTTGTTAAACAACTATAAAGAACAATCTGAGGTTTACCAAAGATTGGTTACTTGTGGATAGTTGGAAGTATAGTATTAATTTGGACGGGCCATATTGACATGTTCTGAATAGAGGTAACTCTTGTTCAGAATTGATAGTCATATGGAAATATGGAAAATTTTCTATTATGGGATTTAGATATTGAGAATCTATATGTAAGTTAGAAACTTTAATACAAGAAGGATGTTCAAAGGAATGTACTTTGAATGTGAGACTTCATTTCCATAAAATTGTTTTGTAACAAATCTCCAATGGAATGTCATGTAACATCATTGGCAAAGTCTATGTGATTTTGGTGCCTTGACATTACAAAAGGATCATTGCATGTAACTTTGGACTCCAACAAATTCTCGTGGTGGCAAGAATTTTGTATTCTTACACTTGTAATAAGGATTTGGAATTGTGAAATAAGCATCATTGGAAATGTGTTCAATTGATATATCTCACAAAGTAAAGGACCATAAATAAACATGGTGTGCATGCTTGGAGCATGGGATGACTATTTTTTTAATTCAAGTATTAAGTTGATGATTCGAAACATTATACAATGAATAAGTTTTAATTAATATGGTGATTAAATAATAAGTTTTTTATTTATATTCAAAAGTTTTGAGACCATATTAGATTAGGTTATTCTTGTGTTTCACTTCGCATGTTTTACTTCCCGAATAATTGGATTATTCAAACATCTACAGTCGGTCATACTTTGGAAGTAAGTATTAAGGTAAGGTTGTCATGAATCTGACTGTAGATTGTCTAACTGCTTAGACATAACAAATGTTTGATGCAGTGATCATGTGTACTCCTGAAATAAGAATTTAAGTATTGGATTAAACCCACACTCATTTGAATCACTTCATTGATTTTATCACGAGTGATTGTGAGACGGTAATATCTTATATTCTTGAAACAGAGACATATGAGTTGTTGTTTGCAAGTCGGTTTCACATTGATAACACGTAAACGCATCAATAACTTGATGTTATAAAACGTATTGTTGTTTGTGATTTGATGAGTAAATTGTGCAAGCATATGAGTCGATTTTTATCCATTCCTTTTACCCTAAATGGGATAAAAGCGATATATGTGGGCCCCTCGATGATTTAGTGATGACACCCTAAGAGCTTGGCCAAGCTTGGACTGATTTGATTTGTTCAATTAGTCAGTCGTCATAAATCTGAAATGAGGAAACAAATCTTGGACAGATATTGATTATAATCCATGTCTCGTGTCCATACGGTATCTTGTAGAACGGAGGAATATTTGATCACTTATCTAAAGGACCCGTCATTGATTAGATCAGAGTTCGACAACGGCTTTTGAAAGCTACGATTGCTAGTCAAATTTTGAGGTCATATTTGCAATAATAGTTATTAGAATTATCCAAGTGGGAGACTGTTGGATTAGGTGTCTAAGCCCATAAATATAGTTGGTATGTACTTGATTTGATAGTAGCATGGTCCTTTTGGGTTGCCTTCACTCATGCAACTTGACAGGATGACAAGTGGAGAGAGAGTAAAATATATTATGTGAAATAATAAATTGGTACTCAAAATTATTTTATTAATATATTACAAGTTTAATATATTATTTGGAAATCATATTATTAATTAGTAATTAATCGGAAATTAATTTGATATTAATTTTGGGATTAAAAGAACTGATTAATAATGGAGGGGATGTTTTGCAAATCATTGATAGTTGCAAAACTAGGCTAATGGACTCCTTAATTAGGAGTGGACGAAGTTCTATAGGGAGGCCCTATATATTTCGTCCAAGGCCTCATAAGGAGGAGTCCATGGGCTGCTTAAGCCTTAAGCGGGAATTAGGGTTTCCTCCAGAAACCCTAGCAGCCCACAACTATATAAGGAACCCTCCACTATGTGATTTTCGGCCTATGCAAGAATTCTAAGAGAACCCTAGCTGATTTCCTCATCTCTCCAACTCATCATTTGCATTGAGTGTTTGTGACTCCATTATAGGTGCAAGACTTGGGGCACTAGGCTTTCACAAGTCAAGATCAAGCAAGGACTGTTCTTGTTATTACAATATAACAAGTGAGGTAAATTATCTTACCCTAATATATACATGAATTTCGAATTGTATATGCTAGATCTAGGGTTATTGCTTTGGTGTTCATATTTGTATGTTCAATCAAGAAAAACTTAGATCCAAAACAATTAGGGTTGCATGATCACATAGGAATGTTGTTATGCTCAAAAACCATAAGTTCCTTCAGACAAGATTGGTCCAGATACTTCTGCATGTTGTTGTTGGGCTACTGAAGACACCAAAATTTCTGAAAGATGTGTTATCTCTGTGGGATCGAAGAGGTCATCATAGTTAACTTCAACTATGTTTAATGGACACGATAAGGTTGGGATATCACTTTCCATGATGAACTTTCTTTCTGGTGAAGGAGTAGTGACGCGGACGTTATAGTCATCGAATTTGACATCAAAGCTTTCGATTATTAGTCTTGTACGCCGTATGAGAACCCTTATGCAACTTTTTTGGTTAGGTAAATCAGGAAAATGCCTTCATCTGATTTCGGTGCAAACTTGTTAAGATTATCCTTGTTCTTGATCACAAAACACCTGCAACCAAAAATGTAAAACAAATCATACATTGGGTTTTTGATTGTTGAGACCTTCATAGGGATTCTTGTTGAGGTGTTTGCAAATGATGCTTCGATTTTGAACAAAGCATGCAGTTGCCACTGCTCCTGCCCAGAAGTAGAGAGGTAAATTGGCAAAATTCAGCATCGATCTAGCTACTTCGACCAATGTTCTATTCCTTCTCTCTACTACTCTGTTTTGTTGCGGTGTGTAGGGTGCCGAGAAGTTATGGCTGATTCCCTTGGAAACTAAAACCCTATTCAAGAGCTAACTAGTAAATCCAGTGCCATTATCACTCCTTATCTGCCTGACTAGTTGTTTGATCTGGAGCTCTCTTTCCTTGATGAAGTTTATCATGATCTGCGGTGTGTCTGACCTGAGTCTCAAAAAGAAGACCCAAGCGAAGTGATTAAAGTCATCAACTATGACCAGAATGTATTTTTTGTGGTGAAGACAGGCTACGGTTGATGGACCACAGAGATCAATGTGAAATATCTCTAGAGGTTCAACGATTGAAGAATCAACTATCAGAGGATAAAGTATCGTTGTTGTATTTCACGATAGTTTACCACATTCACAGGCTGGGCATAAAGTATCGTCGTTGTATTTCAAGATTGGTAGTCGGCGGACTAACTCTTCGGTTACCAGTTTGTTGATGTATCTGAAGTTGAGGTGAGCAAGTTTGCGGTGCCATAACCAACTCACTTTAGACACTGCCTTTGACAGTAAACACAACTGCTGTTTGCCAATGATTAGAGAGACATCCAATGGATACATTGTCCCTTCGGCTTAGATTTGATCATGCAAGTGTTTCTGTCATTCGTCATGATGTAACATAACTCACTATCGAACTCAACCCGATGACCAGCTTTACATAATTGACCCACACTGATCGGATTATTTTTTAAACCTTCTATGTAAGCAACTTGTTGAATAAAGAAGCTCCCCGTAGTCAATACTCCATAAACCCTGATAATCCCGTTTGTGTTGTTCCCATAGATAATGTGTCCTCCACCACTAATTACCCTGAAATCACAAAGGTATTCCAACCTTCCTTTCATGTGCAAGGAGCAGGCACTATCGATTAACCATTCTTCTTCTTGTTCCCCGTTGCACATTGCCTACACAATCAGTTGGTTAGTTCGGACACCCAAACAAGTTTGGAGCCCGTAGTAACATAGAAAACCTTTTTAACAGATGCATGCATGTGGGTCTTGGAAATAGATTTCTTTTTCCAT
Source organism: Lactuca virosa (assembly GCF_052849685.1). NCBI lineage: Eukaryota > Viridiplantae > Streptophyta > Magnoliopsida > Asterales > Asteraceae > Lactuca > Lactuca virosa. The sequence goes on along the minus strand of NC_136430.1, from coordinate 95,081,825 downwards.
GTTTGTTTGAAACCACGATGTGTTACATCTTTTGGAGTTTTTCGAGTTGGGATTGGACAAGTCTTCGATGGCAGTAGATAAAAGCAAAAAAGATAAGTTCTTTTCATTAATCCACAAACCATACCTAGCCAACAGTCTTGAGGGTGTGGTCTTTTGTTTTTGACTTGTCCGAGGTTAGTGTTTCTTGGTATTGTCCATTGGATTTTGAAAAGGTTTTTTGAAAGAGGTTGTCATAGGTTTAGACCTTTTGACTAATGGAAGGGATTTCGAAATTTGTGAAGTGTGTAAAATACTCTTCATTTTTTTTGTCTATGAAGGAATTTGATGATGTTGACTTGACCCCTTTTTGAAAATTTCCAGTTTTGTTTGAGTCAAGAGATTTATTCACTGAACATGACTTTTTGCACGATCCATCAACTACAATGGATTTGAAAAGTTTTTTGTAGTGGTGGGTTTTTCAAAATTCTTTTTTTTTAAACATGGTCTGGTTTTTGAAATTTTTGTTTTTGGAATCAGCTTCTCGTTTTTCACATCGGGATCTGATTTCATTCTCTATAGCCAATTTTGCTTCTACCTTTGGTGGGACAACATCAGAAACATTTAGTTGAGGTTTCTTTGAATTCTTTGTTTGAGTTAAAGATAGAGGACTTGAGTCATCAGAACTAGAAATTTCATGACTCTGAGAACATTGTCCAAATTCAATATTATCATTGGGTAGTTCATGTTGTTGGATTAGATGTCTTAGCCCATAACTATTATTGGTGTGTACTCGACCCGAGAGTAGCATGGTCCATTTGGGTTGCATAACACCAGGACAATTTGTTAGGATGGACTCTTGAGAGAAGGTTATATATGACTTATTAATATATTATAAGTTCTAATATATTAATATGAAATCATGTGTTTTAATTAGTATTGATCAAGAATTAATTTGGAATTAAATTAGTGATCAAAAGAGACTAACTAAATCTATGGGGACTAGTTATAGTAATTAGTCATATTTAGATGTGTTGGGCTTATGGTCCATGTTGGACCAAGTTTATGTATGGATACATAAAGAGTTGGGCCACATGAACCATGGATCATAATACCCATGGGTATGGATTTTGGTTATACCCATGACCCTCTAAATACCACATATAAATACATACTCAATTGCCCAAAATCACAACAGGTAAGACTGGTAGTTCTAGGAGCTCATGTAGTTGATTTTGGTCTGGATGGAATTCTCTCTCAAGGGCCACCTTTGCCCTAGGTGAGTTGTGAGCCATTTGAGGCATTCATACTTTTGGTGTTAAGCTCTTACGGCCAAATACATCAAGACTTCAAGCTACACAAAAGGTATGTTACTCTCACTAGTATTTTGTATGGTATATAACAATTGCATGCTAGTTATAGGCTTAATACCTTGAAAACATCATTGCATGTATAATTAGTGAAAACATAGATCCAACGTATTTAGGGTTGTATGTGCACCATAGGATGTTGTAGTATACAAAACCCAACACATGCTAGATGGGCTGAAGAGTTGTTTTGCTTTTGACTGGGGTCTGCGGTAGATTGAGAGTCGGGACAAATTGTGCCAATTATGGGTAAGAGATCATCTATATTACCTGAGGATTCAGGAAGAATTTTGCACAACTAGCATTTTAGCTTGGAAATTATATTCCTATGTAACCGTTCATCTATTGTAAAACATGCACTCTAAGTAAATCTCACTCAATGCTCATTTAGATTCATCAATTATGTTCAACAAAGAGTCTAAAAAAATTAAAAAAACCCTAAGAATCCCGGTTTGAGTCCATATTGGACTAGAAATTCCTTATTGGGCCTAATGGACCAATAAGCACCCAATTCAACTTTATTGGACTTAGAAGCCCTAATTGGACCCAATTCATAAATTTAAAACATTTTGGACCATTTGGGTCTAGAATGATTCATTCTAACCCTAATGGGCCTTATTGGGCCATAACTAATCCAATTAACCTTAGTGAGCCATAAGCCCATTCTTTTATTCTATTTGGGTCGTGAATGCTTTTAAGAGCCCAATGGGCCGAAAGTTTTTTTGTTTAGGATCCAAATATCCTAACTAAAGTTAATGGGCCCAAACCACTCCACCCTTTCTTCTTGGCACAAAATCTCGGCCCATGTAAACAAAAAAAAGAAGTGAAATGGGGGGGTTGACTTTGGAGGTGCCACCTCCATTTTGTTCAACATGTATCCATGCAAGGACCCCCATACATCCATGCTAGTCACCTCACTACCTCTCTCCTCTCTTCTTCTTCTACTCTCGGCCGAGAGCCAAAACACACACACACTTGAAAATTTCTCTCCAAACTTCTCTAAAATCATCCTCTTCCTTCCTCCAAGATATCAAAAATTTGCTAGGGTTCTAAGGATCTTCATCAAGTCATTCAAACATTTGGTAAGTTATTGTCAAACACAAGCATCTTCTTTCATCTTAATATGAAAAACTCCTTCTTACATGGTTTTTATTCCATGATCACACCATAGAAGCTTCATAAACTCGAGATCCACAACAAAGGTGTGCTCAGACCAAAAATCCTTTCCACTTCTTCTTCAAAAACCAAAACATCAAGCAAAGGTCAGTTTATACCCCCTTGTTTTTGGTTTTCATATGATTTTTGGAGGAGAATGCAAGTAAAATGTGTAGATCTATGTGTTATATGCATGTTTTGTGTGAATTCTTGGTTTATTTGGTAATAATGTGTTAGATCTTAGTAAATCTCGAAATTGTAAGTATTATTTAGCAAAAAATATATGAACTATGACATTATATACACCACATTATCAAGCCAAAAGTGATTACATGTTTAAGATACAAAAGATTTCAACAAAAACCTTGTTAAAGGTCAAAATTGTCAAAGAAACAAAAGATAAGGGCAAAAAGGGACATTTATGTTTTTATAAGGTCCAAACAGGTCCTACATGTATAAAAAGGTATCTTTATGGTAAACATACTTTAAAAAGGGCCAAAAATGCAAATTTAAGCTTTATGGGCCATAACTCTTGGGCCTCATGGTTTTGGGCCCAATTTGCGAAAAAAATGAAGTTTTGGGGTTAAAAATGTTATTTGGCCAAAGTTTGAGTCATAAATATAAATAAACCAAATTTAGGGGTGAAAATAACATTTATTTTCAAATTGGACCAAAAATGTAAATTTTCCAAAATTGGGCCGAAAGTGTAAATTTTTACAAACAAGGGGCTGAAAATGCACTTTTCTGCAAAACAGGGTTCTAAATGTGAAAATATAACTCTTTGGGCTAAAACCGTAAATTTTTAGACATTTAGGACAAAAATGCAAATTTTTATAAATTATGGACTAAAGTGTCATTCTTACAAAACTATGGGCCTTAATTAAAAATTGGAGGATTATTGACCAAAAACGTCGTTTTTACAAAAAGAGGTTTTTTATCATCAATCTATTAAACCTCGAGCTAAAACAAACAACAGAATAAAACAAACGAACGGAATACGTCGATAACTATTTATTGGGCCTAATATTCATGTTACTTGGCCATTGGACCCTAAGGGCCCAATTAAGTGTATATTGAGCCCAATGTTTTCCATGACGTGTTTATTGGGTCTTGCGACCCACTTACATGTTAATTTGGGCCTAAGTTATGGATTACATGTTTATTGGGCTTTTGAGGCCCATTTACATGCCTATTGTGCCTAAATTACCCTCTTATATGTTATTGGGCCTTGGTGGTCTAATTACATGCTAATAGGGCTTGGAATGGAAATCTCACATGTTAGTAGGCCGTAACTATACCTTTGCGTAATCATTAAACATCGAATACTTATATATGTACCTTTCGAATACAAAAACATACCACACATACGTAAACATTAAACATAGTACGAAATGGGTTGAGGATCTAGTGAGACATGTCGGTTGGTACCTCTGAGTGTACAATCGTAGCCTGTAGTTATAATCAGAGTTTCCTAGTAGGAAAGCGGGAGTTTGTGTATAGATCTATACGGGGTGACCCCCCACGCGTTAGCTGTTCGCTACAGCTAGACTAGGCCAGTCTAGGGCGACAAAATCCTTAGCAAGACCGACATTTGGAAAAATACCAAGACGGGCGACCTAGTCCTTATCATGCATGGTTATAACGGCTCATAAAGGGATTCAATACCAAAAGTTTAAACTTTTTAAGATAAACTCTTTAATTGTGTCAATGCAAAACGACTTAATTAACGATACAAGAATCTAGACGCTGTTATAAAACAATGAATCTAAACTACACTCATATAAGTTATAACTATGAAATTCACACATGCATTTATACTTGATTTTCACATCATTTTCAGACATTTTACAGAAACTATCGGATTTTCTGGGTTTTTACGAAAGATACAAAGACTTTTACTCAAACATACTTATGAACTCACCAACATTATATATGTTGACCGTTTTCAAAATAACTTGTATTCTCAGGTAATGATTAAGCTGGAAGATTTGCAAGTGTGTATGGTTTCGTTTTATGTAACAACACTTATCGTACTTTTAACAATGGGAACTTATGTATTATAACAATGTACTTGATGTGAACAATGCTAGTTGTATTATGTAATGTTGGTGATGATCGTGTTATGATTGATGTAGATTCATTGTGATGATTATTCAGTTGTTAGTCACACCAGCCCCCAGACGATTCCGTCGTCTGGTTCGGGGGTGTGATAGGTTGGTATCAGAGCAATGTTTATAGTGAACTAGCATATCTAACCATACATGATATGCAAATATAAACACAATGGGACTAAATAGCTCTGAACAAAACAAAAATTTCACACTTATGTACGCATAGTAGGATAATAACCTAACAATATTTAATAAAAGCTTCTGGAGGAAATTGAACACTATGATTAAACCTAGGCAGTTATGTAGTCATATTAGGGATAAATATAGCCTGATCAACTATATTTATTCAGAATATGACAGACATGTGTTCGGGAGTAAACACAACGGGAAATGAATCCAAAAGCCTTCCCCACTCTCCAATAACTCTAGGGAACCCGAACACAAATAATTAAAAATACTATAGGAATAATCAAAACATGACTTGTTCCCGCGCCCGCATGCAGTCACCATGGATGATGATCAGCAAGGGGTACACTTCTATCAAGCACTAGTGGCTCAAGGAGTGCTTCAGGAGGATCCTGAACGGGAACAAGGGGGAGCCCATGATGTTGGACCCGACGAGTACACCGATACCGACTATGAGTTTGAGGGAACTGACGAATACATGGAGGAAGATAGGGACGTGAATGAGACCCCTGTCGAACCACCTACCGATTAGGCACACCAGGACCACGCTGCTCCACCAGCGGATCCCGTTGGCGAGGGTCGTTCTCTGGAAGCAGAGGCCACCACACTTCGGCAGCAGCTGTTTGCTATGGAGGCACGAGCCATACAAGGTGAGCAGCAAAGGGATGAGGTCATCGGAGAAATGACCGAGATGGCTTAGTTGTTGGTACAACATTTTGGGATATGATTTCGCTACCATCTTTAGACACTTCTCTGTATGATCAGGATTAGTAGCGTATCTTATTAGTATTAGGATTCTCTTAGGCGTACTATGCTATGTACTATCGACTCTATGTTTAAGTGATTACACTACTCATAGGGTCGTCATGCTGCCGGATTTTTATAGTTCTATTTATTTATTGTATGCCTTTTGGAAAACTTTCATGTATCAAAACTATTAGTATTAATGAAAATGCTTTATGTTTTATCATGACATTGTTATCTGCTATGTGTTTTACCTCCTTGTTTTATGTCAATGTGTGAAATTACTTAAGTACATGCTATACCCCTAGTCTATAGGATCACAAACTCGCAAAAACCATAAGCACTCAACATCTTTCTGTTCCATGACAGAAAGATGCCTCAAAGACCCAACCGTGGAAACAACGCAAAACCAACCCCGCCAAAAATAAACTCGGTTGCATTCCAGCCAGCAGTGTCTGCTGCGGTCACTGCAGCACTTGCACAGATTCGCAATGGAAACAATGGAGAAGGCAACGGGCAGGGAACCGGAAGCAAAAATCAAGGGACAAACCACGGAGCCGGACGACCATGCACCTACAAGGATTTCACCAACGCCAAACCTCAGACCTTTAATGGGACAGGAGGCGTCATAGCCCTGAAGAGATGGATTGAGAAAGTAGAGTTTGTTTTTGAAATATGCGGGTGTCCGAATGAGTGTAAGGTCAAGTTCACTGCCTGCACGTTTGTTGACCAAACTCTCTCCTGGTGGAATGGCCACATAGAGGCCATGACACTCCCGGTGGCGAACGCGATGCCCTGGGAAGAGCTAAAGGAGATGATGCTAGCAGAATATTGTCCTAGAGGTGAGATTCAGAAGATGGAACAAGAGTTGTGGAACCTCACGGTCCAAAACTCCAATATTGACGCATACATAAGCTATCTCTTCTGTGTCCCGGAATGATCATCTCAGAAGAGAAAAAGATTGAAAGGTTTATCTGGGGACTGACTGAACCTATCCAAGGGAATGTCATTGCAGCAAACCCTAAGACGTTTGATAGTGCCAAGAGACTGGCCAAGAAACTGTACGATCATGGAAATAAGAAGGGTGCCAAGATAGTGGAAGCGGAGGTTAAGAAGGAAGCAGAGAACAAGAAGGGGAAAAACAACAAGCGAAAAGGAAAGCAAAACTCGGAATCGTCTAAGAAGCAACAAACGGTGTCTGTCCATGCTGCAACACAAGCCACTACCATACCACATGCTCCAGCCTCATCCACGCCAAATGCTTCCAAGCAGTACTCGAGAAATCTCCCCAAGTGTAACAAATGCAACTTCCACCATCACGGGGAGTGCAGAGAGATGAGTTGCACAATGTGCAATCGGAAAAGCCATACAATAAAGTATTGTAGGACTCAGCTTCAACAGAACCAGATGACAAACAACAACAACAACACCACTAATAATGGATCTAGCTATACCTGTTACGGATGTGGGAAAACTGGGCATATCAGGAGAAACTGCCCCAACGCGAACAATCAAGGGACAGGAGCAGCAGGGAGAGTACTAAAAAGAGGTCAGGGTGAAGCAGTACAGGACCCAGCCGTTCTTACCGGTACGTTCCTACTTAACGACTAATATGCATGCATCTTATTTGATAGAGGAGCGGAACGAAGTTTTGTGAGTAATAAGTTCAAATACTTACTAAAACAACAACCCCAAAAGCTTAATGAAGCCTTCACGGTGGAAATGGCTAATGGGAAGACTGAATCAACTAAGGATATCTATGTGGGGTGTACACTAACTCTAAACAGTCACACCTTCCAAATAAACTTAATGCCTGTAAATATTAGGAGTTTTGATGTGATCATCGGCACGGATTGGTTAAGCCCCCATCGTGCCGATATTATGTGTCACGAAAAGGCCGTTCGCCTTCATCTTCCTAAACACGAAACCCTAATAATCTACGGAGATAAACCCGACGCAAACTTTCGCCTTATCCCGAGTATCAAGGCGCAAAAGTGTCTACAAAAGAAGAACTACGCATTCCTTGCTCACATGGTGGATAAAACCAAAGAGGAAGCGAGCATTCACAACATCCCAGTGGCGTGTGATTTTCCGGATGTGTTTCTAGAAGATCTTCCGGGAATACCCCCAGAACGACAAATCAAATTCCGAATCGACCTAGTGCCTGGAGCCACTCCAATCGCCAAATCACCCTATAGGTTGGCTCCTGCAGAAATGCAAGAATTATCAAGCCAACTGAACGAACTCCTGAATAAAGGATTTATCAGAACCAGCTTCTCGCCGTGGGGAGCTCCGGTTCTTTTCGTTAAAAAGAAAGACAGATCCTTCAGGATGTGCATCGACTATAGGGAATTAAATAAGCTCACCATCAAAAACCGGTATCCACCTCCACGAATCGATGATCTATTTGACCAGCTTCAAGGATCTAGTTACTTTTCAAAGATAGATATGAGATCCGGTTATCATCAACTCAAAGTCCGAGATGAGGACGTTTCTAAAACTGCTTTCCGAACTCGTTACGATCATTACGAATTCGTCGTGATGCCCTTCGGTCTGACGAATTCCCCCGCTGCATTTATGGACCTCTTGAATCGAGTCTGCCACCCATTCCTTGCAAAATTTGTAATTGTTTTCATTGATGATATTCTCGTGTACTCTCGAACTGAAGAAGATCATAGCCAACACCTCCGACAGATTTTAGAAACCCTGCGGGTCGAAAAGTTGTATGCAAAACTCACCTATTCTTTCCTTCACAATCCTAGTTTTCAAAACAATTTCGGGACGAAATTCCCTCTAACGGGGGGAAGATGTCACAACTAGCATTTTAACTAGGAAATTCTATTCCTATGTAACCGTTCATCTATTGTAAAACATGCACTCTAAGTAAATCTCACTCAATTCTCATTTAGATTCATCAATTATGTTCAACAAAGAGTCTAAAAAAACCCCTAAGAATCCCGGTTTGAGTCCATATTGGACTAGAAATTCCTTATTGAGCCTAATGGACCAATAAGCACCCAATTCAAATTTATTGGACTTAGAAGCCCTAATTGGATCCTAATTGGACCCAATTCGTAAATTTAAAATATTTTGGACCACTTGGGTCTAGAATGATTCATTCTAACCCTAATGGGCCTTATTGGGACATAACTAATCTAATTAACCTTAGTGAGCCATAAGCCCATTCTTTTATTCTATTTGGGTCGTGAATGCTTCCAAGAGCCCAATGGGCCAGAAAATTTTATGTTTAGGATCCAAATATCCTAACTAAAGTTAATGGGCCCAAACCACTCCACCCTTTCTTCTTGGCTCAAAATCTCGGCCCATTTAAACAAAAAAAAAAAGTGAAATGGGGGGGGGGGGCGGTTGACTTTGGAGGTGCCACCTCCATTTTGCTCAACATGTATCCATGCAAGGACCCCCATACATCCATGCTAGTCACCTCACTACCTCTCTCCTCTCTTCTTCTTCTACTCTCAGCCGAGAGCCAAAACATACACACACACACACACTTGAAAAATTCTGTCCAAACTTCTCTAAAATCATCCTCTTCCTTCCTCCAAGATCTCAAAAATTTGCTAGGGTTCAAAGGATCTTCATCAAGTCATTCAAATCTTTGGTAAGTTATTGTCAAACACAAGCATCTTCTTTCATCTTAATATGAAAAACTCCTTACATGGTTTTTGTTCCATGATCACACCTTAGAAGCTTCATAAACTCGAGATCCACAACAGAGGTGTGCTAAGACCAAAAATCCTTTTCACTTCTTATTCAAAAACCGAAACATCAAGCAAAGGTGAGTTCATACCCCCTTGGTTTTGGTTTTCATATGATTTTTGGGGGAGAATTCAAGTAAAATGTGTAGATCTATGTGTTATATGCATGTTTTGTGTGAATTCTTGGTTTATTTGGTAATAATGTGTTAGATCTTAGTAAATCTCGAAATTGTAAGTATTATTTAGCAAAAGATCTATGAATTATGACTTTATATACACCACATTATCAAGCCAAAAGTGATTACATGTTTAAGATACAAAAGATTTCAACAAAAACTTTGTTAAAGGTCAAAGTTGTCAAGAAAACAAAAGATAAGGGCAAAAAAGGACATTTATGTTTTTATAAGGGCCAAACAGGTCCTACATGTATAAAAAGGTATCTTTATGTTAAACATACTTTAAAAAGGGCCAAAAATGCAAATTTAAGCTTTATGGGCCAAAACTTTTGGGCCTCACGGTTTTAGGCCCAATTTGCGAAAAAATGAAGTTTTGGGGTTAAAAATGTTATTTGGTCAAAGTTTGAGTCATAAATGTAAATAAACCAAATTTAGGGGTGAAAATAACATTTATTTTCAAATTGGACCAAAAATGTAAAATTTACCAAAATTGGGCCGAAAGTGTAAATTTTTACAAACAAGGGGCTGAAAATGCACTTTTCTGCAAAACTGGGTTCTAAATGTGAAAATATAACTTTTTGGGCTAAAACCGTAAATTTTTAGACAATTGGGACAAAATTGCAAATTTTTATAAATTATGGACTAAAGTGTCAATCTTACAAAACTTTGGGCCTTAATTAAAAATTGGAGGATTATTGGCCAAAAACGTCGTTTTTACAAAAAGAGGATTTTTATCATCAATCTATTAAACCTCGAGCTAAAACAAACAACGGAATAAAACAAACGAACGGAATACGTCGATAACTATCTATTGGGCCTAATATTCAGGTTACTTGGCCATTGGACCCTAAGGGCATAATTAAGTGTATATTGAGCCCAATGTTTTCCATGACGTGTTTATTGGGTCTAGCGACCCACTTACATGTTAGTTTGGGCCTAAGTTATGGATTACATGTTTATTGGGCTTTTGTGGCCCATATACATGCCTATTGGGCCTAAATTACCCTCTTACATGTTATTGGGCCTTGGTGGTCTAATTACATGCTAATAGGGCTTGGAATGGAAATTTTACATGTTAGTAGGTCGTAACTATACCTTTGCGTAATCATTAAACTTCGTATACTTATATATGTACCTTTCGAATACAAAAACATACCACACATACGTAAACATTAAACATAGTACGAAATGGGTTGAGAATCTAGTGAGACATGTCGGTTGGCACCTGTGAGTGTACAATCATAGCCTGTAGTTATAATCAGAGTTTCCTGGTAGGAAAGCGGGAGTTTGTGTATAGATCTATACGGGGTGACCCCCCAAGCCTTAGCTGTTCGCTACAGCTAGACTAGGCCAGTCTAGGGCGACAAAATCCTTAGCAAGACCGGCATTTGGAAAAATACCAAGACGGGCGACCTAGTCATTATCATGCATGGTTATAACCGCTCATAAAGGGATTCAATACCAAAAGTTTAACCTTTTGAAGATAAACTCTTTAATTGTGTCAATGCAAAACGACTTATTTAACGATACAAGAATCTAGACGCTGTTATAAAACAGAAAATATCGGATTTTCTGGGGAAGTTATTCATATACACTTATCATTTATTCAAAATACAATGAATCTAAACTACACTCATATAAGTTATAACTATGAAATTCACACATGCATTTATACTTGATTTTCACATCATTTTCAGACATTTTACAGAAAATATCGGATTTTCTGGGTTTTTACGAAAGATACAAAGACTTTTACTCAAACATACTTATGAACTCACCAACATTATATATGTTGACCGTTTTCAAAATAACTTGTATTCTCAGGTAATCGGTAAGCTTGAAGATTTGCAAGTGTGTATGGTTTCGTTTTATGTAACAACACTTATCGTACTTTTAACAATTGGAACTTATGTATTTTAACAATGTACTTGATGTGAACAATGCTAGTTGTATTATGTAATGTTGGTGATGATCGTGTTATGATTCATGTATATTCATTGTGATGATTATTCAATTGTTAGTCACACGAGCCCCCGAACGTTTCCGCCGTCTGGTTCGGGGTGTGACAAATTTCCTCAATGACAGAATTGTTGCTAAGTTCATGAAGTCTACCGAAGTGACATCTTATGTCTTTGGGAAAAGTCTTGTTATTAACTGGATAATGACAAGTCCGGTCTGGTGGGACATAGGGACGATTGGCATCAAACCGAGGAGGAGTTTTCTTATCGGTAGAGTACCCATTGGACCATCCCCAATTATAAGTGTTGTCAACGGTCCCATTGTTAACTAAATTCTCAATTGCTTCACTTTAAGTAAATAGTTTTTCAATTAAACGATTCAAATGTACAATTTCTTTTTGGGCAAAATCCCGTTGATTCAAAGCAATATCTAATTCGGTTTCACTTAACACTCTAGAATCTTTTTATAAGAACAAATCTTTTTCTAACATAATGACCTTAAGATTTTTGTCTTCTAGTCTTCCTCTCACGTGGTACAGCTCTTGGGTCGCTATGTTCTTTTCATCTAGGGCTTTTTTGTAGTATGTAAGGACGGCATCACATGTGTCATTAAGTCTTTATAAGTAAGGTTAACCATGATGCTTGCTGTAATCATTAGACTGAATCATAATTTTTACCTGTTCGACGATGCTGCGAGTTTCATCTTTTGGCGTGTAGCAATAATTCTTATGCATGTTTGTTGATTTGTCTTCCTCACTAGCTGCCGCCATACATATTTTCCCTTTCTTGTTATTTTTGTTAATCCTTTCATCTTCATCACCCAAGGACCATACTTGGTGATCCCTTCTTGTCACACCCCCAAACCAGAACGGCAGAAACGTTCGGGGGCGGAGGACTGTTGGATTAATGTCTAAGTCCATAACTATATTTGGTATGTACTTGACCCGACCCGGCATGGTCCATTTGGGTTGCACTTCACCGGCACAATTTATATGGATAGTCTTTTGAGAATAGTATATTTATGATTTATATTAATATATTATAAGTTCTAGTATATTAATATGGAATCATATTATTTAATTAGTATTGATCAAGAATTAATTTAGAATTAATTAAGTGATCAAAAAGAACTAATTAAATATGGACTCTTATATATATGGAATGGGCCAAGTTCATTTAGGTTGGGCTAAGCTTTCATGGATAGTCCATGGAGCTTTTAACCCATGGATCCTATGTAAATGAAAGGTCATGGATATTAGGGTTTACATGGATGTAACCCTAATCCTCCATAATATATAAAGGGGTCCTTGACTCACAAAATTGGCACAAGTGTGTGAAAATAAGAGTGGGCCGATTTTAGTGTGCATACATATTCTCTCAAGTTCTTCCAAGGTGTTTTGGTGATTTGTGATTCCATTTGAGGCTTCCACACTATTGGGGCTAAGCTCTTAAAGCTTGAAGACATCAAGCTACATCAAAAGGTATGTCATCTAACTAGAACTTTGTAGTATAGGTGCTTCATAATATGCTAGTTAGGATGAAACCTTGGAATAGTTAATATTTGCATGTCTAATAGAGAAAACATAGATCCAAGGTTTATAGGGTTGCATGTACACCATAGGAGTGTTAGAATGCTCAAAACCCAACAGTGGTATCTGAGCCATGGGTTGTTTTCTGTTATATTGATGCAAATATTTTATTTTCAAGTTGAAAAAAAAAGGAAAAAAGAACATGACGTTTGTCAAATTTTAAGATAATTACTTGTTTTTGTGAAAAACTAATTATTTGTAAAATTTGAATCATTTGCTATATGAGTTGAATTAGGTCAAATTTAGTAAAAGATAAAATGATATGATTATTTTATTAGTTTTAAAAGTTTGATTTAAAGAGTTTTTTGAAACCTCCATAAGTTATGGATATGAAAAGGTTTTTAAAAAAAAATTGATTCAAAGTTTTTTATGGAGTTACAAAACTTGGTCTTAATGTTTTAAAGAATTCCATAACTTGTTCTTAAGTTATGGAACATGAAAAGTTTCATCATAAAACAAGTATTTAACTCCATAAGTTATGGAATCCAAAAGTTTTCAAGAGTTACAAAACTTGCCCTCAAGTTTTGGAATTTGGAAAAAGTTTTTTATGATAAAAAAAAAAGAATTGAATTCTAAAACTCTTGGGTTCATAACTTAAACAATTAATTAAATGGTTTTAATTTTGAATTTAATAATTGGAATTATGATGTTTTTATTGAATAATTCAATTAACTCTTATGGACTTTATTAATAGATAATTAAAGTGTTTAATTAAAAGAGAATTAATAATTCCATAATGACATGGTTTAAATTTAATTAAATTAAGAGTATAGTTTAATTAATAGATTAAACCACCAAGTATTTTAAATGTCTAAAATACACCCTTATACTATTATAATATTAAAAGTTTAATATATTATATGTATAAGAGCAAGTCGTCTTACCATTAGTAGGCCTCATTCACGAAGCCGCTCTATAAGGGGGTTATAAGGTTACTTCCTATAAAATGGCAGTTTAATGGGTGTCCACTCTCACCCACCGCTTCCTTGACTGGTGGAGGGTCGTTAGCCGAACAGGTAGGACAACGACTATAATTCTCCCTTCATTATAAGTATAATGATAAATACTAAGTAACTAAACACTTATAAATTCCCAATCTTAGTTACTTAGGAAAATGTGAATAAGGTGCTAATCCATGAAATTACACTTTGCACTTTGTTTAAGCTGTTATTGGAGCGTGTGTGGTTAACCAGCACACTAACCTGGACTTAACAAGGTAGGCAAAGGGTAACTTAATGTTTATCATAGTATCGTTGGAGCGTGTGTGGTTAACCGGCACATCGATTGAGGGGTAAATATTAAGGGTACCAAGTATATTTGCATGGTTACTTCACACCTTGTTTTGTGATCCTCGGCATCCCAGTCACAAAACCTGAAGGGCACAGTCGAGATTGAAACATGCCATTGAAAAGTTCAATGAATCTCAAAAGAATCTAGGAGTTTCAAAACCAATTAAAACCTAATAATACATTTCGTTTGTCTTGGTGGAAATTGGTGAATCGTCATTCACCTACCTTCAAATATTTTATAGCTTGGATTACGGCATCCCTCTTCCAAGTTATAAAATAGTTTGTTGGGTCCTAGCCTTAATATATCATATTGGGTGTTATGTTAAGGACTTAAATCAACTTTACGAGAATTTCTCCCATTGTTGATGTCTGGTTTAGACAACAATGATCTTCCCAAACCAAGCTTTCCTAATGAATATGACTTCCCGAGTTTGGCTCATGGAAGTCATACTTCTCTTCCTCCACCTCCTCCAATTATTCTCCCTAACCCACAAGTTCAAGGTCACTCAAGCCCTAATGGCAAGCAAGGTCTATGTGTGATCACATCTTAGAGATGAAGTCACATATTGACAAGGCAGGAGAGTTGGGTGTCAAAGTCTTGAGAAAGTTGGATGTTCAATCACTTTCTAAGTCACATAGTGAGTTCCTTTGGGACTACTATGAAATAGACTATGACATGAACCTTAATGATCATATCTATTTGCTTGGTGCTGCTGAATCAGCAATGATTTGGAACGATAGAAAAGCAAATTTGATTAGAAGATCAACTTCCCAAAAACTTTATGGACAGTGACAATGGTGACACTGGAAATCCAAAAAAAGCATTCTCTTCCCAATGGAAAGGGATTGGCCATAGTCAACTCGGTTGACCAAATGGTAAAGAGAAACGCTAAGTCTGAGATAGTCCCATTACCAAAGGGTCCATATGTTTATTTTTCCAAAGGAAGGGGCGTTGATTGCAAAGCTGCCAAATTTACCTAAGGATGTTAAAGTCAATAAATTTGACTCTACATCAGGTAGAGCCCATTATCTAACTCTGTTAAGTTCTATTCTGAGATCCTCATTACATGATGTGACTGGGTCACATGTTGATGTTTTAAGAATAAAAAAATAGAGAGAAATCTTAAAGGAAGTATATGCTGATTCTGATCGCGAAGGTGGATTTCGATCGCATCAGAATTTTGAGCAGTTGCTTAAGAAGTTATGATATATTGCTAAGGAATATATAACAACAATTTTCCATGCAGATTGTAAGGATAAGTTTTTCCGCAAAGTTTTAAAATAAAAGAAAATTGTTTAATTTTATTTATTTGAAGTATCCTTACAATGGCATTTGTGGAAAATTGTTGCTTATATGATTCCACTGACAGCAATATTGGAAAATGGATTTGATTCTTTCATTTGTGGTAGTGTCTAAATTTACCAAATCAGGAAAGTTCCTCATCGCCCAAGTTTCAATTGGACCGAAACTTGGAGTCATGCAAGTTGAATAGTATGATGAATGAGAACTTTCAAGCATTGGAAAATCAAGACTAATTACTTGTTCACATGGATGTGTGAGTCAAGTGAAGGACTAAAGGGATCGAGTACACATTCTTGTGCACTGGTCATGTCCACCACAAAGCTCGTTAAGACTATTTGATTTACTAAAGTTTAGTAAATATGGTTATACTTACAAGTTTAAGTATAATTCTGAAACATTGGAAAAGTCTCAATGTATGGCAGAACGAATGGGAAGAATCAAATTAGGCAGAAAGATAAAAGTTTCTCAAATCTGAAAAGATGGGAGAGTACTTTAGTATCATGTTTGTGATCATCTTAATGATTTAGAAATCATATCACAATTAGTCCTCTAAAGGTCATCTTAGTGCATTCTTATGACTAAGAAGAGGAGTCATGAATTGTTGAAATGGTTAGATCAGGAAGATGAGTCATACTTCGTTCCAAAACAATTCTTAGAGTCATACTCAAAGATTGTAACTTGAGTGACATATCTTAAAGAAAGGTTTAAAACACTTATTAAATGTAAGAGTAAAAGTGTCCTACTCTTGTACATTTGAAATTGGTAAGTTGTGATGTTTTGGATAAAACAAAGACCAACTAAGGCCAATTGTGTGAAGTGTTTGTCTTGATAAAGAATTCGCACTATCTCTTGAATATTTGGCAAGATAGTCTTATATGTCAAGAGGATTGTGGGAGTCTTAAAGATCCTAAAAAGAATTTCAAGAACTAATCAAGAATAAAACCTGAGGTTCTTCACTAGCACACGACTTGAGGTTTACAACCTATCGTGTTGACATATTCTGTGCCCATTCCAGTTAAAGTTGACTTTGCATAGGAGTTCTGAAAGTTCTCAATTGGTTGCATAACAACTTGGAAGCAATGGTAGGCCCTGTACTGCCAGGTGGCAAGAAGTTAAGATTGCATAAGTTCAGTCCATATGAGTTTGGATTTGTCATTATGCTTGTCTTGTGACTATGGTTTTGACGATTCACATGGATAAGAACACATACACCATAAAATCTAAGGGTCATAAGGTTTCTCTCCGATTCATGAAAATGATGGTGAGGAAACACTTCCACCAAGTAGATTTCAAGCAGATGGCAAAAGGTCTAAACAATTGAGACTATGATTACGACATCCCTTTTCATATTTCTGAAATTGTTTAGACACACATGCATGCTATCTAAGGAAAGGTGTATGATTTTGATAAAGTTTTATCAAAGCATCTCGTATCAGAAATCTGAACTTTGGTAAGAAAGTCAATAAAGTATTGATTTCTAGAAGTCCAGCTGATTTCTGAGTACATGTCAAAGCTAGTGGGAGCATAAGTGTTATGCTAATAATCATCATGTTAGTGGGAGCATGATAATTATTGTTAGTGTTGCAAGTTAGCAATGTTAATTATAGAAAACAAAAGTTTCAATTCGTGAGGCTGCAGGGATTGAAAAAGTTGTTTTGCTATAATTAAGGGAGAGGATATACTTCATTTCAGTTCTAAAGGCTTAGATTGAGACCTTAATCATCTTTAGTCAAGAATATATATATGAATTTCATGTTGGATTGGTTCAACTTAAGGAAATTCTATATATTGTGTTCTATATATTGTCTACAATCATGTCTTTATGTGAGACATCATGAATCGTGTACCATTTGTTTTGGGTACAGGATCGATTGCATGTGCTATAATATTTGTCATTTCTAAATTTTTCCAAATGCCCTGAGGCATTAAGAAGGGAAAAGGTCTAGAATTGGATATGACTAAAATGATTAAGCAATTGTCGAGGACAATCTGAGGTTTACCAAAGATTGGTTGCTCAGGGACAGTTGGAAGTATAGTGCTAATTTTGGAAGGACCATATTGACATATTCTGAAAAGAGGCATCTCTTATTCAGAAGTGATAGTCAAAATGAGAATATGGAATTGTCTCCATAGGTGGAAGTTATCTGTGTAAGATTAGAAAACTTAATGCAAGAAGCATGTCCAAAGAAATGTACTTTGAATATGAGACTTAGTTTCCATGGAGTTGATCTCCATTGGAATACCTTATAATGACTGTTGACAAGTATTTGGGACTTTGTACATATTCATTACAGGAGGGTCAGTGCATATAAGTTTAAAATCTAAACAGATTTCGATAAATGAGAGGAATTTGAAATTCTCACATTTTTCGATAAGGATTTGGGAGTGTGAAATTAGAATCATTGAAATTATGTTCAATTGGTTTATTTCACAAAGTAAGGATCATAGACAAACATAGAGTGCATACTTGGTGTATGGCAAAGCTATTGTTTAAGAAAAACATAGTGTACATGCTTGGAGCATGGGACGACTAGTGTTTTTAATTCAAGTATAAAGTTGATAAAACCGAAACAATGAATAATGAGTAATCAGTATGGTGATAAATAAAAGTGTTTATTTATATTCATAAGGTTTGATACCATATTTGATTCATTTATTCTTGTTTTTCACTTTGCATGTTTTGACTTCCAGAATAACTAAGTCGCTCTTCCTGAATGATTAAGTTATTCAAACCATCCACAGTCAGTCATATGTTGGAAGTAGATATGAATCAAGACTGTCATGGGTTGGTTTGTAGAGGTCCAAGTTGGTGGACAAAGTGGTGCTACAACACTCATGAGTGCTCATAAGTTCTAAGTATTGGATTCAACTCGCGCTCATTTGAATCACTTCATGGATTTTATCACGAGTGATCATGAGACGATAATATCTTATATTCTTCAAACCTAGAGATATGAGTTATTACTATGAGTTGGTTATACATTGATTGCATGAAAACGCATTTGGTAACTCGATGTTATAAAACGTGCCTTTGTGTATGATTCAACAAGTAGAAGAACAAGCCATATGAGTCGAAGTTTATCCATTCCTTTTACCTTCGGGATAAAAGCGATATCTGTCGGCCCCTCGATGATTTAGCGATGACACATGCGAGTGCTTGGCCAAGCCAGGACTAATTTGATTTGTTAAATCAGTCAGTCATCATAATTCGAAAATCGGGAAACAACAAATGGACAGAGAGAATGATTATAATCCATGTCTCAGTCCATATGATATCTAGAATGGAGGAATATATGATCCCTTATCTAATGGACAAGTCATTGACAAGGTCAGAGTTCGACAGCGGCTTTAAGAGATACGATTGCCAGTTAGGTTTTGAAGTCATACTCAATAATAGTTTTAGACTTATCCAAGTATGAGACTGTTGGATTAATGTCTAAGTCCATAACTATATTTGGTATGTACTTGACCCGACCCGGCATGGTCCATTTGGGTTGCACTTCACCGACACAATTTATATGGATAGTCTTTTGAGAATAGTATATTAATGATTTATATTAATATATTATAAGTTCTAATATATTAATATGGAATCATATTATTTAATTAGTATTGATCAAGAATTAATTTAGAATTAATTAAGTGATCAAAAAGAACTAATTAAATATGGACTCTTATATATATGGAATGGGCCAAGTTCATTTAGGTTGGGCTAAGCTTTCATGGATGGTCCATGGAGCTTTTAACCCATGGATCCTATGTAAATGAAAGGTCATGGGTATTAGGGTTTACATGGATGTAACCCTAATCCTCCATAATATATAAAGGGGTCCTTGGCTCACAAAATTGGCACAAGTGTGTGAAAATAAGAGTGGGCCGATTTAATATTTGCATGTATAATAGAGAAAACATAGATCCAAGGTTTAATGGGTTGCATGTACACCATAGGAGTGTTAGAATGCTCAAAACCCAACAAGGACGTCATGTATAGTATCATAACAATGCATAATAGTAAAACAAGGAACAACATCATCCTTTTCATTAATAGTATAATTTTAATACAAGTGTGCTCTGTATAGTTTATAAGACACCAAAATATGAATCAAAATAAAAGACGAGTCTTGAAACATGCTCCGTCTTCTCAAAACCTGGTCATCGGTACCTGTCTACTGGTGACCTGAGAATACAAGTTATTTTGAAAGCGTAGATCAGCATTAAACCTGGTGAGTTCATAAGTATTTAATGTCATTGTTTATATAAGTATAAATGAAATGTTTGTAAATGTTTGATGTAAAAGTTTGTAAGTGTTTGTTGAAAATGTTTGAATACTTCCTAGAAAATCCTATATTTTATACTAGAGTAGAAAATGATGATGTACAGTAGTATTGTATATAAGTAACTACAGATGTGAGAAGATCAAAATATAAATGTAATGGGAAAATGATGATGTACAGTAGTATTGTATATAAGTAACTACAGATGTACTAACTACCTTAAACATGTTTGTTTAATTAAGGTAAAATGTGATGAGATTATAACCATACTTGATTGACTTGTAAATCACGACGTTCGAGACGCCGAAATGGTATGACATTCATCACCCGTAGACCTGCAGGTCCCACTGTAGCTAGCAGCAAGGTGTGGGATGGTCAATCCCGTATAGATCTATACACAAATTCACGCTCTCCCTCTAGGAGACTTTAGTTACAAAACGTGACACGACAATATATTTATGTACCATGAAGTAGTGGTTCACATAAATGTTATCTTGTTATTGTATTAGTGTAGTATGTTTTCTCTGTTTCTAGTATATAATATGTTCTCTCTGTTCTAGTGTATCGTATGTTCTCTCTGTTCCTCATTATAGTATGTTTGAACTGACTCATGTATGAACCGACTCTTGTATGTTTCATTGTTCAAGAAATAGTAAGTAGTGACTTCTAAAACTATACCTATTATAGTTTACTAGTAAAGCTGTTAGAATGACTAATTATGTTTGAACACATTTGCTACCCAAAGGTATTGAAATGAAAGAAAGAACTTTTATATCTATATACATATACAAAATATATAACTAAGATTCAAACGACATTCGGACAAACAATCGAATACCCTAAGTCCACAACCAAACATGGAACAGGAAATAAGGCAAGTTATCAGTCCTAAGCCCTTTCAACCTTATTTATATAACTATATCCATATAGACCTGATTTTGACAATATATAAGCTTAAAATAGTTTAATAAAGAAGTTAACATATAAAATAGTTTTAACCATTTGAATGGCTATAGATGATTTGATGTCAGTTTATAAAATGGGTTTTTGAAACAGTTTGATAACATAGTTTTGAAGAATAACAAATCTACTTCTTTGGTAGTTATTAATCACATGTGATTGATATAATAACTATAATGTTTTCCACTTGTATTCCCCCCCCCCCCATAAAAGCATTTAAAATCATTTAAAGATAAGTTAGGGGTATGAACTCACCTGTAGTGAGTGATACGAATGTAAGTTCGATATAGGAAGCTGAGTGTCAAGTGAAGTCTCGAGCACAAACGGATCCTATTAAGCATATAACGATACATATATGGATATAATTAGTGTTTATAACAACTAATTATGCAAGGAAACCACCTTAGGGACTAGGAAACACTTATATTGAACTGTATCAATCACATATGATTGCACTATAGGGGGTTTACGGCCACACACAAGGGTGTGTTTACGGCCAATGAGTTTACGGCCACATGTATTCACGGCCATGGGAGTTTACGGCCATGAGAGTTTACGACCAACACAAGAAGAAGCTACGGTTTACGGCCCTAGATGTTCACGGCCATTGGTGTTCTTTAGAAGGGTTTACGGCCAAAGGAGATGCTATGACCGTAAACTCTTGATTAACAAGCTAAAGTGGTTGGTTTCAAGGGTGTGATTCAAGAGCTTCTAATGGGAAACTAGTATATGGAAAGGGTACTTACATTTTGAAGCTTGAAGTGGTGTTCACGGTCCAAAGAGCTAGTGATGTTCTTGGTGTTCTTCGTGTTCTTGAAGATCTAACCCAAAAGAGGTGAGAGTTATTGAGTTGAAAGTGTATCAACTAATAAACGGAAGAATCACTTACAAATTTGTTGGGAAATCGAAATGATTTTGATCACACTTGAGAGAGAGTTGAGAGTTATTGAGTTGAAAGTGTAAGAAATGAAGAATAATGAAGGAATATCCTTCATAAGGGAGGAGTTCACGGCCAGCCAAGAGATTACGGCCGTAATCTCTAGTTTACGGCCGTAAACTACAAATGTTGGAGTTTTCTGGCTGGAATGTTGCACACTGAACTCTAGAAGATACTTCCTAACACCCAATCCTTAAATGTACTAGGATTGGAACACTCAAACAGAGTCTAAACAATGCTAAAAGATAGTAGAAACGAGTCTGACTTTGATTGAATTGAATGGCTGTACAAGATAGAAATTTCGGGTTGTCACATCGTCCCCCCGTTAGAAAGAATTTCGTCCCGAAATTAGAGTTTAAGCAATTACAGATAACTAAGTAAAAAGATGAGGATATTTCAGTTTCATTTGATCCTCACGCTCCCAAGTGAATTCAGGTCCTCGCTTGGCATTCCAGCGAACCTTCACTATCGGGATACGACTTTGCTTCGTTTGCTTGACCTCTAGGTCCATGATCTCTACTGGTTCTTCCACGAAGTTAAGGCTCTCGTTGATCTCGATCTCGTCGAGCGGGATTACAAGAGTCTCGTCGAGCGGCATTACAAGAGTCTCGTCGGACAGACACTTTTTCAAGTTCGAGAGGTGGAAAGTAGAATGTATGTTAATGAGATCGCGAGGTAGTTTGATTTTGTAAGCTATAGGGCCGATTCTAGCAATAATCTCGAAAGGTCCTACGTATCTTGGATTTAGCTTTCCACGCTTTCCGAAGCGTATCAAGCCCTTCCAGGGTGAGACCTTCAGTTGAACACGATCGCCCACCTGGAAGTCCAAAGGTTTCCTTCTTTTGTCTGCGTAGCTTTTCTGACGGTCTCTAGAGGCTTTCAATCGTTCACGAATTTGAACGATCTTCTCTATCATTTCCCATATGATCTCTGGACCTGTGAGAGTTCTGTCAGGAACTCGTCCTTTAGCTAACTATGTGTCGCCCACCTCAGCCCAGCACAGAGGGGATCTACACTTACGGCCATAGAGGGCTTCACATGGAGCAGCCTTTATGCTCGTGTGATAACTATTGTTGTAGGAAAACTCGACAAGGGGTAAATGAGTATCCCATGCCTTCCCAAAGTCTATCACACAGGCTCGCAGCATATCGTCCAAAGTTTGAATAGTCCTCTCACTTTGTCCGTCGGTTTACGGATGGTAGGGTGTACTCATGTCCAGCCTAGTTCCTAGGGAACTTTGTAGCGACTGCCAGAACCTCGAAGTGAATCTACTATCTGTATTAGAGATAATAGATATGGGAACACCATGCAGTCGTACTATCTCCCTAATGTAATTTCTTGTTAGTTTCTCCATCTTGTCCATCTCTTTGATATGCACGAAGTGTGCGGACT
Organism: Lactuca virosa; assembly: GCF_052849685.1. NCBI lineage: Eukaryota > Viridiplantae > Streptophyta > Magnoliopsida > Asterales > Asteraceae > Lactuca > Lactuca virosa. The sequence goes on along the minus strand of NC_136430.1, from coordinate 95,058,692 downwards.
TTGTTAACCTGTCTACGATCACCCAAATGGTATCGAGACCAACCGATGTCTTAGGCAACATGGTTATGAAGTCCATTGTGATCCGCTCCCACTTCCATTCAGGTATCTCCGGTTTTTGAAGTAAACCTGAGGGTTTCTGGTATTCGACCTTAACCTTGGCACAAGTAAGGCACTTGCTCACGAAGGTAGCAATCTTTACTTTCATGTTAGGCCACCAGTATAACTTTTTAAGATCCAGATACATCTTATCTGAACCTGGGTGGACGGAATATTGAGTGTTGTGTGCCTCGGTCATAACCAAGTCTCTGAAACCACTGTGTCTCAGTGTCCAGATCCGATCCATGAGATATAAGGCTCCGCCACCCTTGACTTCCAAGTTTTTATGCACCCCTCTCAGGGATTCACCTGCCATATTTTCAGGTTTCAAGGCTTCAAGTTGAGCCTCCTTAATTTGTGTGCACAAGTGTGAATGGATAGTCATAGTCAAAGATTTGACTCTACGACCAGAGTATTCTTTCCGACTTAGGGCGTCAGCTACTACGTTTTCATTACCCAGATGATATCGAATTTCACATTCATAATCACTGAGTAGCTCGACCCACCGTCGTTGTCTCATGTTGAGCTCCTTTTGGTCGAATATATGTTGAAGGCTTTTGTGGTATGTAAAGATAGTGCTTTTCGTACCGTACAGGTAGTGTCTCCAGATCTTCAGAGCAATTACCACTGCTCCTAACTCAAGATCATGTGTGGTGTAGTTGACCTCGTGCGTCTTTAGCTGTCTCGAGGCATATGCGATGACCTTACCTCGTTGCATCAGAACATAGCCAAGCCCTTGGTTGGATGCATCATAATAAACTACGCAGTCTTCTATCCCTTTGGGGAGGGATAGTATCGGTGCGCTGCATAAGGCTCGCTTTAAAGTTTGAAACGCTTTCTCTTGCTTTTCTTCCCAGTCAAAGGCCACGCCCTTCTGGGTCAATGTTGTAAGCGGTTTCGCAATCCGAGAGAAGTTCTGAATGAACCTGCGATAGTAGCCAGCGAGGCCTAGAAATTGACGAATTTTTGTAGGTGTCTTCGGTGGTGACCAATTCTTAATGGCTTTGATTTTGGAAGGGTCCACGTGGATTCCTTCTTGACTAACCAAGTGACCCAGGAATTCGGCTCTACGAATCCAAAATTCGCATTCCGAGAACTTCGCATAAAGCTTCTCTCATCGCAGTGTTTCTAAGATGTGACGTAGATGTTGACTATGCTCCTCCTTACTACGAGAGTAGATAAGTATGTCATCAATGAATACAATGACAAACTGATCCAAGTAAGGACGGCACACCCTATTCATTAAGTCCATGAATACTGCGGGCGCATTGGTCAATCCGAACGGCATCACTACAAACTCGTAGTGTCCATAACGAGTTCAGAAGGCTGTCTTGGGAACATCCTCCTCTAGCACTCGTAATCGGTGATACCCGGATCTCAGATCTATCTTTGAAAAGTAATTCACCCCTAGCAGTTGGTCGAACAAGTCGTCTATGTGAGGTACAGGTAACAATTCTTGACGGTAAGTTTGTTCGGTTCCCGGTAGTCGATGCACATACGAAACGATCCATCTTTCTTCTTGACGAACAAGATCGGTGCTCCCCAAGGTGAGAAGCTTGGTCTAATGAAGCCCTTGCTGAGCAATTCGTTAGGTTTACTGGATAGCTCCTGCATCTCAGCTGGTGCTAGACAATAAGGCGATTTGGCTACTGGGGTAGCCCCTGGAACTAAGTCGATTCGGAACTCGACTTGACGCTGTCGAGGTAATCCTGGTAGTTCTTTTGGAAAGATGTCGGGAAATTCACGTACCACTGGGATGTTCTTTATATCCTTCGTCTCCTGGCTCACATCGACAACATGAGCAAGGAATGTGCGACATTCCTTTCGTAAGTACTTCTGGGCTTGTATTCTTGAGATGATACGAAGGTTCGTACCGGGTTTGTCGCCGAAGATAATTAGGGTTTCGCTAGACGGTAGATTAAGGCGAACGGCCTTCTCGTAACACATGATGTCGGCACGATGAGAACTCAACCAGTCCATGCCGATAATGACGTTGAAACTTTTAATTGAGACCGGCATGAGATCGATTGGAAATGAATGGTTATCTAGAGTTAGTGTACATCCTATGTATATGCAGCTAGTGCTTTCTGTCTTTCCGTGAGCCATTTCTACAGTGAACGATTCTTTAAGTGCACGTGATTTTTGTTTAAGCAAGTGAGCAAGTTTCTGGTTCACGAAACTTCTCTCCGCTCCACTATCAAACAATATGCATGCATATGAGTTATCGAGGAGAAACGTACCAGTGACCACTATAGGGTCTGCAACTGCTTCCTCGTAGACTATAGACAAAACTCTTCCCACTCCGCCCGCATTCCCTGCCTTCGGGCAGTTCCTTTTGGGTGATTGGCCTTGCCAGAGCCTTGCAGAAGCGGGCAGTGTGCCCCTTTCTGTTGCAGTTAGAGCACTGCATTTCCCGGCAGGGTCCGTTATGGTGGAAGTTGCATTTGTTGCACTTAGGCAAGCTTCCAGCATACTGTTTCATCAGCACTGTAGCAGTAGGTGTTATCGCAGCATGAACAGCCACGACCTGCTGGTTTTTGGCAGCGTTCTGCACCGTGTTCTTCTTCTTGTTATCCCAAAACTTCCACTTGTTGTCAGCGGCTTTCGAGGGTTCTGGGATGGCTAGGGTTGTTGTTGTTGACGGGGTGCGGACTCCATGATCGATGAGCCGCTGTGCCAATCACTTAGCACTCTCGAAGGTGGTGGGGTTTGAACCTAGTACATTCCCCTGAAATGGAGGCACCAGCCCCCAGATATACCTCTTAATCTTCTTCCCCTTAGTAGGGACCATTCCTGGACATAGTGCCACCAGAACGCTGAATCTGGCAGTATAGGCCACTATGCCGGAGCCCTTCATGGTTAGGCTCCAGAGTTCCTGTTCCAGTTTCTAAACTTCGCCCCTCGGGCAGTATTCCTCGATCATGAGCTCCTTAAGAGCTTCCCAGCCCATAGCATTTGCCACTATTAGAGTTAGTTACTTGACATGGCTATTCCACCATGTCAGGGCTTGGTCCGCGAAGGTGCAGGCAGAAAATTTTACTTTGCTCCCTTCCGGACAGGAACAGATCTCAAAGATCGATTCCGTTTTCTCGAACCATTGCGAGAGGGCAATGATTCCGCCAGTCCCATTGAAGGTCCTAGGTTTGCAGTTGGTGAAGTCCTTATACGAGCACTCTCTAGAGCACACAAGAGCATCACTTTGAGTGGAATAAACAGTTGTTCCACTCCCGCTAGTTCCACTAGCGCTGAACTGATCTAGGGGCTGCCGTAACAGTCGCATTCACCGCAGCTTGGATAGCTGATGGGTTGTATTACCGAGGAGGTGGTGGTGGTTGTTGATTCGGAGTTATCGGAGTAATGCGTCTCGCTGATCGACGTGTGTGACATCCCCTAATTTCTCGGCCAGAAAAGACAGATTTAATTTATGCTTTATAAAATAAAATATGAGAAATCTTTTTAAACTTATTAAGTTCACAAATCAACAATAACCCTGATTACCCGTTCCCGTTATCCTCACTTTACGTCCCTAAACACTTATCACAAGGGACCTAGCCTAAAGAATATTATCGGGATGGACACTACTGCTAAGGGGTTTCCTTAGCCATACATGTCCGAAAGGCAACCATGAGGGGGATGGAGTACAGCGAATGAACACTCAAGTTCATTACACCTACAGGTTGCAGGCCTGCCAGTGTTCCACTGGACTGTCTAGAAAGTCTGTGGTCATCATCCAAACTCCGCTAGGTGACTGGATCACAATCACATCGAGGCCTCTAATCACTTTTATTTCATCACACATCACTATCTACCCATGTTTTACCCAACATATTTGTAGATAAAAATACATATACAGTTTAAAACTTGTATAAAACATCAATTCAACAGTCACCTCAATTAAACAATTAATATAATTACACGTAGCACGTATTTTATATAAAATACTTCATATCTAGGTGTAAGATGAAGGTGACTATATACTCACTTGATTTGATGAAAATCGGGCAGCAATTCGTTTCCTAAAACGTTCGTTTCTAATGAAACCGAGAGTTTTATTCAGAAACCGGGCTCTGCGAGGGTCGGGCTTCGAAACCGAAAAGATAAAATTTTCAGGCTTCTCGGGCACTTCGTGGCGTATTTCGGGGGTTATAACTGATACCGGGGCTTTGCGGGATGTTAAGATGAAGAAAATATGGAAAAATGGGCTAAATGTGGCAAAATTCCAAAAGTAACTGAGAAGGCTCGCGAGCCCTCTATTTATAGCAGGTCCGAAGTCGGTTAAGGAATGGGGAGTCAGCAGCGAGGGTGCGTGGCAGCAGCTGGGCGAGGGTGCGCAGGTGGCTCGCACATGGGCTGCGCGTGCGAAGGGCTCGGTGTCGGCCTCTGATTGGACCGCGGTCCAGTCCGAGGCTTCGGACGTGGCTCCTCCTGCGAGACTCGGACACGAGGAAAGGGACATGCGTCGGACTCCAAGTGGACCACTTCAGATGACTCAGCAAAATTTCAGACACGTGGGATGTTCTAAGCGAAGGTGACGTGGCCGAAGCCACTTATGCGAAATTTCTCGGTTTTCGCGCCAAAACTTCTAAAATCCATAACTTTCGCATACGACCTCCGTTTTTGACGTTCTTTATATGCACGCGTAGGTAAAATTACGCTCTACAATTTTCGTTTATATTTCGTTGGCTAATTTTGAATTTAATTTTTATATTATTATTTTTAACAGATCGGGACAGGAAATCCGTTAAAAATTTATAACTTCTTCATCCGACGTCCGTTTTCGTCTGTCTTTTTACAGTTTTGCTACTATTGACGAGACCTTCGATTCTCGTTTAGGTCGTGTTGGCTAAAAATCACTCGATCTAAAATTCGAGTTTTTAGTTGTCTACTGCTAAGCTGAAACTTCGAAAAATCATAACTTCCTCATACGAAGTCAGATTTGGGCGTTCTTTTTATACCTACTCTCGGTTTAACGAACACTACGACTTTCGTTTAGATTACTAAGGCAAAAAAGTAGTTTATCAAAAACTCACTTTTTATGACATTCGGCACCGTGCCGGTTTGTCGCGAAACTTCGACAGGTCATAACTTCTTCGTTATAACTCGGATTTCGGTATTCTTTATATATCCGTAATCCTTGTCACGCCCACTAGAAGTTTCTTAATAGATATCGGCTTTATCTAATATTTATTTTTCACGCTCATTTTTATTCATAATTAATTAAACCCTAATAATTAAGCATAAAACACATAATTCACATAATATTCACATAATTCCTTTTCATTTCTTCAAAATTAGTTACAAAGGTTAACCTAGACTATAATCTCAATATTAATGCCTAGCCTAGAAACACAGGCATTACAAGGTGGAGGCATCTTGTAGCTATAAGTTTAAACAGATGAAGATGTTGGTAAGCATTCAATAATGAGTATGATGAAAGTGAATCATGGACTAACTCTCCATATCCCAACAGATAGATGAGAGTATGATTGAAATAGAGATCTAGCAATAGGAAGATGAAAGCATTTGAGTAAGGATTTCCCATGAGATTAGATATCTGTCAATAATACTGATATTAAAGATGTAACAAATTCGGGAAAAATGTCCTAGGAGTAGGTCTTACATCAAACCAGGATAGGAAAATTTTGACAGCATAAAGACCTAATAGACTGTAAGTTCAGGGTCTTAAGATAAGAAGGAAATTATAGGGAAAAGTGCTACTTAGAGCATAGATAAGAAGCCTATTCCTTAATCCAAAAGAAAGGATGAGTAGAGCATCTCCTACTGGTGACGGGAACCCCTTGGGCGGACTCTTAAATCAGCCAGCTGACGCTCCGCATCAAGAAGATGTCGCTCATACACTCGCTGGCGTACGCGGAGTTCTATGACTTCAGCTCGAGTCACAGCTAGTTCTTGCAGTAGAGACTCATTTTCTCTCACAGCTCTCTCGCGAGCATCTTCCAGACGACGAATGCAGACAGTATTGACTCCCGCATTGGCATCAACCTGCATGACTCGGTTGATGGCTGTCCTACCCTGCTCTTCATTACGAGCAACCCTGCAGACCAGAATAGGCAGGATTCTGTCCGCTGAGCCTCCCTCGCTCAGGTTGTAGAAGCTTCGGTCTCCATTGTATGGCATGGGTTGACCTTATTCTTGACTCCATGTTCCCCAGTTTTCCGCCCACAGAGGCGTAAGGCCTTGAAAAAACGGACGAGGGTTAGGATTTAGGATTGGAGCTCCCAGGGGTAGATCGTTGGCTTCTGGCTTGAAGTCAGAATCCTCCGGGAAGTTCTCTGCGAAGTCATCATCCAATGCAATTGCATGTTCCTCTTCTGGCTCATCATCGAGCCATCCACCGTTACCTTGGTTGGGGAAGTACGGGTCGCCGTGGGGATGGAATCTAGCCATATTATCTATGCGAGAATAGGGGTAAAAGAAATAATTAATAGACGTACTAATTAAGATAATTATAAGATGATCCTTACCCGTTACTCCAATATTTGCGTAGTGCATACCAGTCATATGTAACCAAAATAGGATAGACCTTCGAACACGGAACCAAACATGGAACAGGAAGTAAAGCAAAGATCACAGATTCTAAGTCTATGACACCTTAGTCACATATAACCTTAGTGTATCCACTCAGCAACTATTGACATACTAATAAAGATCTTTTTAGTTTGCACATAAGTAATTATAGTAACACAAAATACTCCTATAGTATTTTAAGTTTATGTTCTGTTCTAATGTTTTTATTGTAGTAGTGCTTGTAAGTTTTTAGACTTGTTGCAACACCACAACCATTCCTAGGCACATGCTAATCACTTCTTGGAAAGATATAGTTGATCAGGCTATATCATTCCCATATCTGATTATATGTCCCCAAGCCTACTTGTGTTGTCCAACAATCACAATACTTTTGTTTTGTCCTAGTAACACTGATTTTAGTATGAATGCAGGTATGTATACTTTGGTTAAATATTTTATTATTTAAAAGTATAAACTCTTGGTCAGAGTATTTTAATCCCGATGTGTTTATAGTTGTATATCTTTTATGGGTTGATATACTCAATTCACTATAAACAATGCTCTGATACCAATCTGTCACACCCCCAAACCAGAACGGCGGAAACGTTCAGGGGCGGAGGACGTCATGTACAGTATCATAACAATGTATAATAGTAAAACAAGCAACAACATCATCCATTGCATTAATAGTATAATTTTAATACAAATGTGTTCTGTATAGTTTATAGGACACCAAAATATGAATCAAATTAAAAGACGAGTCTTGAAACGTGCTCCGTCTTCTCAAAACCTGGTCATCGCTACCTGTCTACTGGTGACCTGAGAATACAAGTTATTTTGAAAGCGTAGATCAGCATTAAAGCTGGTGAGTTCATAAGTATTAAATGTCAATGTTTGTATAAGTTTAAATGAAATGTTTGTAAATGTTTGATGTAAAAGTTTGTAAGTGTTTGTTGAAAATGTTTGAATACTTCCTAGAAAATCCTATATTTTCTACTAGAGTAGTCTTCTACCAAGACTCGATTGTTTTGCAAGTTTGTTCTTTTGTAAGAGTGGGTGTTTTTCCCAAGTATGACTATTATTACCAAAATATAGTTTACATTACCGTTTATGTGAGAAGATCACAATATAAATGTAATGGGAAAATAATGATGTACAGTGGTATTGTATATAAGTAACTACAGATGTACTAACTACCTTAAACCTGTTTGTTTAATTAAGGTAAAATGTTATGAGATTATAACCATACTTGATTGACTAGTAAATCACGACGTTCGAGACGCCGAAATGGTATGACATTCATCACCCGTAGACCTGCAGGTCCCACTGTAGCTAGTAGCAAGGTGTGGGATGGTCAATCCCGAATAGATCTATACACAAATTGACGCTCTCCCTCCAGGGCACTCTGGTTACAAAACGTGACACGACAATATATTGTCGTACCATGAAGTAGTGGTTCACATAAATGTTATCTTGTTATTGTATTAGTGTAGTATGTTTTCTCTGTTTCTAGTATATAGTATGTTCTCTCTGTTATAGTGTATAGTATGTTCTCTCTGTTTCTCATTATAGTACGTTTGAACTGACTCATGTATGAACTGACTCTTGTATGTTTCATTGTTCAAGAAATAGTAAGTAGTGACTTCTAAAACTATACCTATTATAGTTTACTAGTAAAGCTGTTAGAATGACTGATTATGTTTGAACACATTTGCTACCCAAAGGTATTGAAATGAAAGAAAGAACTTTTATATCTATATACATATACAAAATATATAACTAAGATTCAAACGACATTCGGACAAACAATCGAATACCCTAAGTCCACAACCAAACATGGAACAGGAAATAAGGCGAGTTATCAGTCCTAAGCCCTTTCAACCTTATTTATATAACTATATCCATATAGACCTGATTTTGACAATATATAAGTTTAGAATAGTTTAATAAAGAAGTTAACATATAAATTAGTTTTAACCATTTGAATGGCTATAGATGATTTGATGTCAGTTTATAAAAAGGGTTTTTGAAACAGTTTGATAACACAGTTTTGAAGAATAACAAATCTACTTCTTTGGTAGTTATTAATCAAATGTGATTGATATAATAACTATAATGTTTTCCACTTGTATTCACCCCCATAAAAGCATTTAAAATCATTTAAAGATAAGTTAGGGGTATGAACTCACCTGTAGTGAGTGATACAAATGTAACTTCGATATAGGAAGATGAGTGTCAAGTGAAGTCTCGAGCACAAACGGATCCTATTAAGCATATAGCGATACATATATGGATATAAATAGTGTTTATAACAACTAATTATGCAAGGAAACCACTTTAGGAACTAGGAAACACTTAGATTGAAGTGTATCAATCACATATGATTGCACTATAGGGGGTTTGCGGCCACATACAAGGGTATGTTTACGGCCAATGAGTTTACAGCCACATGTGTTCACGGCCATGGGAGTTTACGGCCATGAGAGTTTACGGCCAACACAAGAAGAAGCTGGGGTTTACGGCCCTAGATGTTCACGGCCTTTGGTGTTCTTAAGAAGGGTTTACGGCCAAAGGGGACGTTATGGCCGTAAACTCTTGATTAACAAGCTAAAGTGGTTGTTTTCAAGGGTGTGATTCAAGAGCTTCTAATGGGAAACTAGTATATAGAAAGGGTACTTTCGTTTTGAAGCTTGAAGGGGTGTTCACGGTCCAAAGAGCTAGTGATGTTCTTGGTGTTCTTCGTGTTCTTGAAGATCTAACCCAAAAGCGGTGATTTCATGGATGCAATCAAGGGATTTTACTAGATTATGAAAGGTATCAACTAATAAACGAAAGAATCACTTACAAATTTGTCAGGAAATCGAAGTGATTTTGATGATACTTGAGAGAGAGTTGAGATTTCTTGAGTTGAAAGTGTAAGAAATGATGAATAATGAAGGAATATCCTTCATAAGGGAGGAGTTCACGGCCAGCCAAGAAATTACGGCCGTAATCTCTAGTTTACGGCCATAAACTGCAAATGTTGGAGTTTTCCGGCTTGAATGTTGCACACTGAACTCTAGAAGATACTTCCTAACACCCAATCCTTGAATGTACTAGGCTTGGAACACTCAAACAGACTCTAAACAATGCTAAAAGATAGAAGAAACGAGTCTGACTTTGATTGAATTGAATGGCTGTACAAGATAGAAATTTTGGGTTGTCACACTTTTCACTTGAGCAACATAAGCTATGGCCTTTTCTTTTTCCTCCATTTCTTGAGCCATTCTGAGGTAGAATGCCTTGTCTTTTACCACATTTGCTTTGCAGTCTTTGGAAATGTGTTTTTCTCTGTGAAACTTGGGGCAAACAATGACTCCGTCTTTGTCTTCAGTAGTGGAACTGGAGTCTGAAGGTTTGTTGGTATGTGGTGTTTCCTTTGAAGGACCATTTTGTGGCTGAGATTGGTGATGAGGATTTTTGGGATATCTTGGATGGTTGCTCTGCGGGTTGAAGTTGCGATTGAAGGGTGGTTTGGTGAACTGTTAGTTTTTACGAAAGCATGGTGGTGGGAGTCTATTGAACTGTTGGCTGACCAGGGAAATGGCATTCTGAAACTCTTCTTCATCATCATGTTCTGCATCAGCTTCATACGACTGCGGTGAGCTGTCATATGAGTGTTGGTATGATGATTATGTGGGATATGGGTACTGAGGAGTTTTGAACTTTGGAGTTTGAGCCGTCAAAGTAAGTGGTCCACCAAGGTCTTCACATTCCTTTAACACCGTCGATTCTTGGGCTTGAAGTTCACCATATAGCTTAATCAGTGAAGAGTTTGGATCTTTCTATCTCCTTGGACTATCAACTTATCCGTAGTCCAATGTCTACCCAAACTATTTAGAAACTGCAGGTTTGTTTCGTGATTGCTTCTTATAGTGCAAGCGTTTGAAAGTTTGGTGATGATGAGGTTGAATCTCTTGAAGGAGTCATCAAGGCTTTCACCAAGTAAGGCATTAAAGTTGGTGAATTCATTGAGAGCTGTTGTAAGCTTCTTGTCTTGAGCCTGCTCAGACCCTTGATAGAGATTGTTAGAACATCCCAGATCTCTTTAGCAGATTCACAGTTGATAATGTCGTCGAAGTTGTCAGGAGCAACATCACACGAGATTTCGTATAAGCTATTGCGTCTTTCTCCATCTTCTCTAAGTCATCATTGGTAGGTCTGTTCATGGCTGCTTAACCTCCACGAAGTCATGCTTGAGCACCGCCTGCTGCAACAGGAGTGAGAATATGGACATGGGGTCCGTCTTCCATAGATCTCCACACATCTCTACCGAGCCTCTTTAGATATCTTTCCATTCTTTGGGACCAATGATGATATTCACTTGAAACAATTATTGGAGCTCTATTAGAACCACCAACATTGTTGGAAACGTTTAGAGAATAAGCTTGTGCCATTTTCCTTGTTTTTTAAACAAAAAAAATCTTATGAACTTTACTGGTATAGAAGGCCTTTTAAATCAGATTTTTTGATTACTAATTGGGTAAATCTTCTAAATACTCATTGTTGAGAGAAAAACTTGAACAAACGTTAGTACGAGATAATATGTTGTGGAATTAAAGTTAATCTCAGTGTATCTTGTTAGCTCAACAATAATAATAGTTAGATTACGGAAATGTAAGGAAAGTAAATTGCAGCATGTTTATTTCAATAAGCAGTAAACAAGTAGACACGGGGTTGAATCGTAACAAGGTTTGAATGCAAACACAAGTTAGTATAAGATGAACAACACAAGTAAAGAAGAACTCGTTTAAGTATTAGTTAAGATAACTTAAGGTATAGAGATGAACAATATGATATTGATAAACATTCAGTGATCGATTGATTGATAAATTTGTAATTGGTAAGGATTACATGAAGTGGGAAGATCTATTTGTAGACTCTCAAAAGTTACATCAAAAGACTAAAATAATCTAAAAGTAGCTGACTACAGTGACCATGAATGGTTCACCGGATAATACACAGAATACAAGCAATGTGAGTAAAGTAACTTAAACTATCTTCATCCATAACTTCACTCTGCGGTTCAACTTCAAGTCTGCGGTTCACAACGGACAAAAACAGTCTTCGGTAGTAACTTCTCTACGATATCATCAAGTGCAAAAGTCTGTGGTTTGCTTTTAGCTGAAGCGGGTCACATTTTGTTTCAACACTCATCGAGCAACAAAATGCTCGCATCTTCAAATTCTAAGGACATTGAAGAATCCACTAATCATTCATACTACTACAAACAGAACTCAAAGCATTCATGACCGATTTTAGGACCTCTTTGGAAAAAAGCGCAACAGATATGAATAAGGTCATTGAAGTTTTTAGTTCTTCCTTAAAAGAGGAAAAATAGGCTCTATCAAAAATTTGTGTCGATATCAAGCTTGACAATGTCGATCTGAACTCATCCATCACCACTCAGCTTGATAAATTAAAGGCTGACTTGGCAGCAGAAAACAAGATAATGGATGCCTTAGCGGAGCAAACTCATAAGGAAAAAGTTTTGAATGAAAATTTAATGAATGCTAAATCTAAGGTCGCTAGGCTACAAGAAGAGAAGTTCTCTGTCAAGGCTTGCAATTCCAAAATTCATCATGACTGTTGAGAATCGTTGAGACTAGATCTCCTCCATTCAATGATACAGTACGCCTTGCTATGTATGAAAAACTTAAGCCAGTATTCACTATGCTGATTTGGGAAGCAGTGCTCCTTCAAAACAAAGGGGAGAAGAGGAGGTTAATATGAAAGAAGATATTGATCAGAAGGTTAATGCAGCTTCTGGATCAAGGAAAGACAAGGGAAAAAAACGGGATAAAGAGCTTGATGACTTTAATGCTCTCCGACCAAAGCATGATGCAGAGGAGGCTGAAGTTAAAAATTTAGCTTGCATTGATCCTCCGGAGCTATACTAGTAGGAACCGAAGAAATCATTGGAAACCTGTAATGATATCTAATGCCAGTTAGACTTTCCCCTCACCCCACGAGCGTTTCTTTTCCGATGCTTCCAGAAGATTGAAAAGTCCCCAATCTCTAACAACACGATCAACAGGAAACTCTTCAACTTTATCTTAAGCATGGGAAGCCTCAATAGGATTCCTGGAGCCTAAATAGGATCGTAAGTTTGAAGGTCGGACTTCCTGTGGAAACTGAAGATTTTTCGAATATACACTTCAAAGGATATCCGTTGAGAGAAAAACTTTTGAGAAACACACTTGAACAAACGTTAGAACAAGTTGTAATGCGGAATAAGTTTAACTCAAAGGATCATAAAGCTCAACAATAATAAGAAGTTGGAGTTAGAAAGTTAGATAATTAGATGCGGAAGTATAATGACGAAAATGTAAGGAAATATAAATGACAACAAGTATTATATTAAGTAAACACTAAGCTGATTCTTAACAATGATTGTATTCAAACCAAGTTAGTAAGTGTGATCAACTTAAAGTGATTAAGTCAAAAATGACTTGCTCCGAAGGAGAGATTTCGAACTTAAGATAAGTATGTATGTTCAGTAAGATCGTTGAGAATAAGAGAGAGTAATGTAAGATATGAGATGTAAGAGATATGTATGTGATAAGAGATGTAAGTTTCATTAGAGGCGGGACACTCTATTTATTGAGTTCCGAGAACATTACAAGAGAATAAACAAAGACTCTAATTCAAAGGAAGTGTCCATGCAAGGTACACTGGATAATACATTGTAAAAGCATAAGTTAAAAAGAAAACTAAGTCTTTGTTCTAGACAAGGTAGTTGCGGTAGCAGTAGCAGCATTGCGGTAGTGAGGAGGACTTCAGATTAAGGTTCAAGAGGATCACTTTCTTGATTTAACAATATCGGGGTTTAAATCATGTGCTTCATGAGTTTACTTTGGATGATTTGCCTTTCATGAATCCGTATGATTGGATTTCGGTATTCAACATAATTGAAAAGGATGTGAATAAATACGAGGCTATTTTAAACCATCTAAGGAGGATGATTAAATGCTACATCCTGGAGAGTGTGAAGATGGATGTTGAGGTTGCCTCAGTTCTGAATAAAAGACCTATAGTGAAACCATTCGATGAACCTGAAGATATCCAAGATCTGCCAGGGGGACTGATCGACAAGGAATATTGGAGAATTGTGTATAAGAAGAAGGAGGGTACAGTTCTGAAAAATTGCTTGTTCTTTTTAAGGGACAAACACTTGTATTCCATAAGTGCTACGAATCAGATTTTGGCTAGGTTCAAAGCGAACAAGGCAAACCCGGCTTCTGATTTAAAATGTCTGTCGGATACGATTCAGTGGTATCTGGTTGTTAGGGCATCCCTTCTGAAAATATTGCTTAAGATTTTTGAAGCGCAAAGAGAACAATGTAATATCTATTCAGATTTGAAACAAAGGGTGAGATTAATAGGTCTTATATTATGTTGTGTTAAATGTATATTGTTAGATTCCAAACTAGGCATGTACATGGTAGGAACCGTTATTTGTATTTTTCTGTATATAACGTGCATGTAACTTTTAGGGTTACAACTTTTGAAGCAAGTATAGAGTAGTTCCTCCTTAAGAAGTCTTCTATTGTTGTGAATGATAATCATTCGACACCCTTGTGATTAATATTGTTTCTTGTCTTTAATTCGTGTTGCAAATTTAGAATCTATCGATCTTTATTGTTCTCACAAAAAATCCCAAGGGTTTTGTGTTCAAGAACCTACGTTTGAAGAGTTTCAGTCCTTTCTTAATGAAATTGGGTGTAGTGGTGAATTTAAGGCCAAGAAGTTCAAGAAATCGACTGTTCCTGGTCTTTGGACTATTTTTATGCATCTAATACTTCGTGGATTATCAGGCAAGCATGGTGGTACTAACACCATGATCAATGACCGGTTATACGTCGTGTACACTATCTACTCTAGATGAAGCAATGCAGTTGACCTAACGGAAGTGTTATGGCAGGACGTTTGGAAGTTTTCCATCAAGAGGAAGCCAAATGATATATCGAGTCTGAGATTCTAGTCTCTGACGCTTCAACAATTGTATGAAGAAAGACAAGAAGCCATTCTCTCAATTCTGATCTCAAATAGAGGTATATCTTTCTTCTAAGGCCATTAGAACTTATAGGCTTCCAAACCAATCCACTTTCGGGCCTATTCGTTGTTTTCCACAACACATGTTGGCAGCAGTTCCATCCAACTAAATTTACCTCAAACTCCATCTATAGACTTCGGTTGTGTATGACCCATACCATCTGCCCCAGTCTCGGATGAGCAGGCTTCGTATGTGAACAAACAAGTTTCTACTAATGGCGGGAAGAAGAAGATGGCTAAAAGAAAAACATCACCTTCAAAAGTTCAAGCCAAAAAGAGAACCAAATTTAGTGGCTCCTCTCAAAAGGAAACACATATTGGCATTCAATCTGACTCTGGATCACTTCTTACCCCACTCGTCCACTATTCCGAAGTACCCTTCAGAGTTTTAATATCACATGTACACACTCACGGGGAGTCTGCACATAATCTACCCCCATCTTCCCAAAAAGATGGTGCTGGTATTGAATATAGTCCCTTGAAGCCCCTGGGACACACCCATGGTTCATCTTGGAAATCCGTCTCGGTTCTATACTTGCACAATCAGGAGCCCCTGCTTCTGATTCTAAGCTTTTGGAAGCTGGAGTTGTCCCTCCTACTTCTAGAGCCCCAACTAGTCCAACACGTGGTTCATGTAAAGGACGACCAGATACTTCTGATATAGATTGGTCTGATTTTTTAGACATTGCACATACACTTCATCCGGAGCTAACAAGAGCTCAAGTGGAGTACACACTTATTTCGATGTGTTACATGACTATTCACAACAATCTACCATTCACCATTCCAACTGATGTAGAAACAGATCAAGAGTTCTCCTCTTCCGAACAAGCTCATAAAACCGCTACAGGAGATGTTCCCAATCCAAAAATAGTTTCGGATGATCCTCCTCCGACGTTTACAAGCGAAGAAACTCCCAAGCCTCCATCCGACGAAGAACACTCTGATGATCTTATGTTTGATGAAGATAGCACTTATGTTGGTGCTATTCCGATCCTTACTACTTTCATGTCTCTACAGAAGCCCTCCTATTTCAAACCAACATATGATTTAGACCTTTTCTCCTCCTCCTGCTCCGAAGAAGAAGAAGAAGAAATAAAAGTTGATGCCAACAATCTAGGAAATCAAGGCAATGAAACCGAAACCAATCCAGCTGAGAATCCCACTCCTTCAGAACCACAACATGTTAATGATGGTGATGACAATGATAACAAGTTTGAGAGTTCTACCTCCGACACCGGCTCTTCGGAGGAAAACATAGCAAATCCGTTTTCCTTGTTAGAACTCTACGACAATATTCATAGTTTTGTTTCCATGGTTGATTCACTTGATAAGTCTGTAGCTCAACTGGACTCCAAGCTCGATCAGAAGGTTACCAAACTCGAATCCAAACTTGAACTCATTTTGAAATCTCTCTCCGAGATCAAAGACGTTGGCCCCTCAGAACTCGATAGAGAAAATCAATTTGACCAGCTCATCTCCAGCTAATTCAAGCATACACTAGAAGAAGTCGAACAGAAATACAATGACAACCTTGATCACCATATCTCCATCACCACTACAATGCTCAAGATTCATGACGACATGATCAGTGCGACCAATGAACTGATCAAACAAACCCATATTCGACATGAAAAGAAATCTAATGGATGGAAAAGGAGATTCAGAAGAAGGACGAGATGGAAATGATTATACAACAGGTCATGATGAAGCTGCTCTGAGCATGTTGGAACATTGTGGATATTCCGAATAACAAATTTTTTGAAATGCTCTTAATTTTGGGCTCGTTGTTTGACCATCTAAAAGCTCAAGCCCCCACCGTTGAAGCCAACGACTCTCTCTCCAAAAAGATCAATATGACTATTCAGAGAGTGTTCGAACGCCTATGTGATTTTCAGGCCAATATCATACTTGCATCATATGCAGGGCCTTCCGACGCAAGAGGGGATAAGGAACAAGTCAGAGAGAAAGAACAATTCAATTGAGGCCCATCTCGGAATTTTCGCTCCGAGATGAATCGGCTGATGATGACTCTCTCGAGGTTGAAATCATTGAATCTCTTGAGAAAGGTGATGAAGAAGATGAAGAACTAATTGAAAATGTTGTTCTAGGACTTCAAGCTATCAGGGAACAACCAATGAAGCTACTCTCGGAAAAAGAAAAGAGGATTTGGTCTGCTGTCTCTTGGCCATCATCCTTGGCTGAAGTGCTCAAGCAAAGTCATAAAATGGCAAAACTCAAAACAAAACTAACAGTTGATTCCTTTAGAGCTAACCAATCCACGCTTCCACAAATCCCTTCTCTGAGAATAGTTTAAATCGATGAAGGTTGTCCAACCTGGAAACCAGATGATCTCCCTAAAGAACCCCCAGTTACTACTCCACCAGAATTTATCATCTCTGAAACAGTACAAAAAATAATCGCTGACATAAACGAGCCACCTCAAGACAGAGGAAATAACATTGCTACTGAACCTGACAGCCTAGTGACGAAATTTAGATAGTCTGAGGGCTGGTCCCAAGAATAGATAGATCAAGCATTGGAAGAAAGCATCATGATTCAAGCACTGAAAGACAATCTGAATCCGATGTTGGGTATATCTCCTCTCTTTCGAGAAGGAGTTATTCACGACATTGACTTTGTGTCCTTTATGTACTATGATCTTCCCACATAGGATTTTGACTAAATTGATCTTCCAATCTCTCCACACGGAAAATTCTACATCAAATACGCTCCTCTTCATCCGAATGATGATCCACAAACGATTATCAGGATAGAGCATGAGAGATTGCAAACTTTCTACCCCTTTAACGTGCCTCCTCAAAAAGAAGTGTCGCTTCGGAAGCGAATCACAAAGATCGTTGGTTTTGGAAACTAGGTTTAGTGTAAATTTGATCTCAAATGTATGTTGTACAGATATTACGTCTCTCGCAATAAAGAAGCAACTATCACTATGAAAGATGCCGACTTTCCCTCAATCTAACCTAATGGCATTCTCTAATTTGTTGCTCACCTCCGAGATCGCCAAACTAATCACTCGAGCATCGGAGCCTACCGCGCTGCCATCAACTTGTTGAAGGACTACATTGCAGAATTTTGCAGGTCTGACATTGAGTTTGGACACTTGTTCAGAACCAAAAATTTGTTGGCAAAAATCACTTATGAACTGCCTGAAGCTCAAATCTTGACAGAAGGACCCACTGAAGAACCTGACTTAGATACGTCTATATCAAGAAGAAGACAAACTGAAAAGAATTTTTTTGAGTTGATGACAAACACTCGGTTCCATCAAAGATCCTTCAAAAGTTCATCACTAACGCTGCTAAAAGTGAAGCTCCAGAGCATATTAAAAAGAAGTTCATTGAACACCTGAAATGGTACTTGGAAGTCCGAAGCTGGCTACAAAGTGCTTATATATTTGTCTCTAATGAATCCCACTGGGCTGATTGATTGCTAAGTTCACTTAGGGGGAGATTCTTAATGCATAAAAAGTGAACCTCTAGCAATCCGACCCACACCAAGATCCGAAGTCAATCCTTAGTCCGAGATGTGAAGAGTTCCGAAGTTTATTCTGTTCCGAGATGAAGACTTTCTGAAGTTCATATGTTCATGTAATAAAGTATGTAAAAGAATTAAATGTTTTTTGTCTTTTAGTTGATTGAACAGCTCTTAGGACCAAATCAGTAAATCTTTTAAGTGTCAGATTTGTCAAACACTTTGTCTTATCTAGTCCATAGAATGTTATCAGTTTGTACCTTGTCTCTCCTTTACTATTAAAGAAGATGATGTCTCATGGTTTGTAAGCGGGAAGTAAAATTATTCTCTTCACATCAATTATCAAATCTCTTGCAAGTCAAATCTCTTTCACTTACATTCTACTTGTTCTTAAATTTTCTTTGTTTTGTTCATACTCTGTTTTACTTACTTAAATATTTACTTGAACACTTTGTTAAATATCATCTTCAAGTCTCGACTGGTTTACCAGACTTGATTGCACCAATATATTAGCAGCAGGCATTGATCTTAAAAGTTAATTCAAGGTTTAAATTTTCAAACCTTGTCCACGCACTGAATCTTGCACTCTCAAACACCTTACATAGGTCACTAAGAACTCCACCATACCCTATTATCCCACTGAAAGAAACTTCTATCAATATCAACAAACCACCATAGAAATAATAACCAGATGCAACTAGAATTAGGCGGTCCTTCAACAGAGAGATACAACATTACAACGGTTGGACTCAGACAGGAGTTGTGCAATTGGCCAGATCAGGAAATATGGGACTACCTAATCCTAGGTGGATGTAACCCTAACCTACTCGCATAATAGTTAACTAATATCAACATTGGTTTCAAATAGCAGAAAGCAATCAACAATAACTAATCAATCTACCCAACAATACCTAGGCTCTAAGGTATCTCAATTATCAGGTAAATTTAACATGCAATTCCTGAAAGATCCTTAGCCTATCAGGCAAATTTAACATGCAATTCTCATATCAACAGATATATTCCTAGTATGAATATTTTGGGAGACCACTTCCTTGAGATCTAGTTGATTATGTAAAACACATCATCCTTTCGTCTTTTAAGTTCTTTATTTTTTTAAAAAAGTTTAAAAAATTCCTTCAATCCTTACTTTAACTTTAGAATCACACAAGTATTCATCCAAATCCCTCCAACCAGGGCTGTGATACCAACTTGTAACGTCCAAAATTGAAGAACAAAATTTTTCATTTTTAAAATAGAACAAACACCCTTTTTTTATAAAGTTACATTAAAGTCAACAATATATTCATAAATCATAATTCAAAATCAGAATTATTAGAAAAAGAATGCAAAATCTCGAATCATAAAACCATTGATGTCCATGTGTACAGTCCCTCCTTCGATATCCGATAAGTACCTAAAAAAAATTTAATCCACAACTGTAAGCCAAAGCTTTGTGAGTTCCCTTAAAATAACCTATTCAACAACACACATACAATGCATCCACAAATGATCCATTAGTCTTCCTGGACCGCCTCGCCTAACCTACATGATGCCTCAACCGCTATACCGAGCCTACAATCTAGTTTCCCCCTCACATGGACAATAGTAGCTATACCGCTCCCTTGGGACTATAGTCTGACAGAACTGACTCGCAAGGCCTACAATACACTGGACCACCCGGTTATCTTGGGCTACAATATAAAGCAGGACCGCCTCAACCCCACAAACCACAATATGTTTACATATGCACATAAACAAACAAACAGAAAATAGCCAACATTATAGGTAATCGTAACAGATCTACCAATCAATAGATCACTACAGCATACCAACATCCTACACACAAGGATACATAATGCAGTACCAAGTATAGTGAGAAAACTCACCTTGTAGTCTAGCAGATAACAACACAGCTCTAGTGAGTCGTGATAGAACATGTGAAGTGATCCTTATACAATCCATGATAGAGCATGTTCGAGATACAAGAAGTGCCTGAGGTCAAGTAAATTCCGAAGTGAAATCTTTTCCAATATGAAGACTTTGTACGAGACATATTATGTGTTTGGAAGTATTTTGAGTCTATAATGCATTAAATATGCCAAGTACTATTTTGTATTACTCTGAATGTGTTTTAGTATAGTGAAAGAGACAAGATCAACATCAACGTCTGTGTCAAACTATTGATCTTCATTCCTTTCTTAGTTTATGCGCACTTTCCACTATCTTTGTTTTGTAGTGACTCCTTGGCTATATAAGGAGTTGTCAACCTTTGTAACAACAATAAGTGGTGTACCTTTTTCACCTTGATCAAATAAATAAATCATTCAATCATCATTCTCTTTTACATTCTTCTTGTTCTTAGTTGGTTTACATTGTTCATACTTCATATTATTCACTATTGAGCGCTTTGTTGAGTTAATCATTTGGAGACAAGACTAGTTTACCAAAATTGACTAGAACCTTATTACAAACAATCATTGATATTAAGTTAATTCAAGTTTTAAGTTTTCAAAACCTTGTCCTTGAAAATCGTTGCATTTACAATTGGTATCATAGCTTAAGTGGTTGTCTTTTGAATCCATTTGTCTTTTGAATCCATAAGAACATATTATAGTTGGTTGAGGATTACATGTGTTCAGGATAAAAGTTCTTATATATACCACTTCAACTATAATATCTTAACTTCAATGGTTGCTTCTAATAAATCTCAACAAATGCATTCAACGAGAATGACAAATAGCATGGGTAGCCCATCGCATGCCCTATTGCTAGTTGTTGAATAGTATGATCATTGGAAAGTTAGAATGCAGTAATTTTTTCTTGGTAAAGAAAAAGGTGAAGAAATATGGAGGTCAATGAAAGAAGGACCTCATGTTCCTATCAGACAAGTGGTTAGAGATGTCGTTACCACTCTCATGGGCCAAGAGGAGACTCGTCCAACACCACTAACTGCGAATGACATCAACAAGCTCCATGCAGATCATATCGCTTTCTCTGAAATGGTATTTGGTGTTCCGCCATCTATCTTTGAGCACATTAAGTTGTGAAAATATGCTAAAGAGATTTGGGATACACTACAAGATTTGTTTGAAGGATCATAGAATATGAAGGATAAGAGTTTTACATCTATGGTGAACGACTTTGACACTTTCACTGCTACATCTAGTGAATCTCTTGCCTCTGCATCAAACCGATATAGGATCGTGGCGAACAACATGATAACACATGGAGTAGTCCGAACTCCTCTCGAGTACAACCTCAAGTTCATCAATAGTCTCGGAAAATGATAGAGAAATGTTAATTCAAAGTAATAAATCTCAAAAGAACTCTCTAGAGGTCCTCTCGCTTTAGTCACTTCGTCGAATCCACTAATTTCCAACCCAGCTGTATCGGACCAATTTGGAGCTATCCCACCCGTCCCACCGGTTCCACCTATTCAAGCTACTCGATCCACTCCATTTATTCCACCTGTTCCACCAATTCCGAACGATCCATATGAAGAAAACATTGATCCAGAAGCTGCTGATTTCAAACATTGTTTCCAGCAAGAGGTTAAACTTTTGTCCATGAATTATAGATAACCTTGGAATCCCAATCAAAAAACTGTCTCAGAACCGCTTTCAAGCTCCTCACCAAAGCAATCCTCAACCTTACCCTAAACCAACTGAAAATCCACCAGCTTATCGACCCAACATTCCAAATCGCTCCCCGGAACCTCAAGAAGTTCCAAACTCAGCAAAACCTTTGATTTTTTGTCACAAATACGGTCTCCGAAACCACTACATGAAGGACTGTTTGGCTGATATTCCTCAAAAACCAAAGGTGAAAGATTATGCCTACTATGCTCGTCGAGCACAAGAACTTACTGAAAGTGAAAACGTATTTGTCACTATTGTTTTAAGAAATGTTGATGGGTACTGGTCATCTGGTGATGAGGATGAAGGAAAATCTAGGAAAAACAAGTTTCTTAAGGCAAGACAGACAATTAAGTGTGACTCACTAGTGTTCCAGTTCGGAAGCTAATGATGAAGGTGTTGAGCCAAATTACTGATGCATGGCAACCAACGATCCACCTGTCGAAAGCATTATCCAGCAGGTAAAATCTTTGATTACTAATAATAATTTTGATTTATCTGTTTGTGAACCTTATCTATCTTAAATCCAATTAGATATGACAGTTATTCATAAGGCATATGATTATGCCATAGAAGTTAGTGACAATCTGGATAGTGAGTCGAGCCGACTTAGATTATGATTCGAAGACCGCAACCTTAAGATCGAATAATTGGAGAAAGAACTTGTAAGGGATAAAGATGAATGTATTATTTTGAAAGACAAATGTGAAATTTCAATTAGTGAGAGAAATATCTTGGTTAATGATAACAAGCGTCTTAATGTGAAAATTGATAGTATCCATTATTTAACTGATGTTCTTGAAGCTAATGAAAGAATGACACACAATTTCCATCATGCATGGTCCAAAGCATCAAGTCTCGAAAGCGATTTTCCGAAACCTATTTCTCATCCTCTAAAGGAACTTCAAAATTTGACATTTATGGGAGACATTCTGAATCACACTTATTCTGATACCATGTCTCACCATTTTCATCCCTTCATGAGACCTCAAACAGATATCAATCATTAATTCTTGTGTTCAAACTAATTACTATCACATGTCCTAATTCTTCGTAGTTTCTGCCTCTAATATCCCCAAAACTGAATCAGTCTTCGAAACTTCCACATAACACGAGAGGTATTAGAATCTATCTTCCAAAATCTAGTCCACTAAACAATTGTGTTATCGAGGAAATTCTTCCGGAGACAAATGGACATGACTCAGAAAACTCAATGATACGATAAATTCATTTTGGGCGTCGGTTGATACGTAGATGACGAATTTAAGTATGATTAAGACTTGTTTCTAACTCCAAAGTTGTTTCTAAGTCAAACTTAGTTGCGATTAAGCCTCGTTTCAACAATACATATGTTGGACAGTCTTCCAAGTCAACATCTGACTCTCGGAAGAAGCCTTGGCTGAACAAGGACATTGTTCATCCAAAGACCAAGCTAGGAAAGTACTAGAACAAGAAACTAGGTCTAGACAATGCTCTAGGTTCCTTGATAAATCCAAGAAGAAAGTGTCTCAAACAGTCAATCCAACTACTAGGAATCACAAAACCTTCATGCCTGTTAAGATTCTTAAGAGGCCATCTATTCCTGTTAGCTCGGATATTCTTGAAAAATCAGTTAAAAATTGTGTGAAAAATATTACAGTTGAGATCTCATAAAAAAATGACTCTCCACTGAAAGTATCCTCTTTTATTTTTATTACAACCTCGGATGGCATAATTTTCAAATCGAAACAATTTCCAAAAAACAATGTGCCTACGAATGCAATGAACAAAGGAAAAGATACTCGGAACACTATAGTTCAGAAACCTTCAAAAGGACCAAAACAAAAATTTGAATGGAAAGTAAAAAGGACTGAAAATACAACTAAAGCATCTCGGAACACAGTTCCCCCTGAACTGCCTCAGAAAACTGTTCCTTCGATGAGAAAACTTTGACATTCTGCATATTTCCAAAAGAGTCTCGAAAGAATACCTCCTAGATACCACCTGCTCATAAATCTCAAGCCACGTACAAAGCCCATGTTAACGTCCCTAAATCTAATTCGGAACCTAAAAATTCCAAAACTCTCTAAGATAAGGCTTGTTACATGCACATGACTTGGCATAAGGATTTTTTTCGTGATCTGAAGCTTGCTCCGAATGTTGGCTATGTTACTTTTGGAAATAGCTCAAACTCTTAAATTTAAGGTTATGGCATTTTAACCATTGGAAATTTCTCTGACTCAAATGTGGCTTACGTGGCTGATCTCAAGCACAATTTCAACAGTGTAGCCAAACTTGATAGCTTATTTTGTTTCCTTATTTTTATTAGTTCACTTTAGTATTTTGCAGATCTAGTTACAAGACATTAGATGATATGGTGGCACGAGCCAGAGAGAGGGAGATTGATCTGAAGATGGAGAAGAAGAGGAAGCTGGATCTGGTTAAGGGTTTTGAGGGTTCGGGCAAGAAGCCCAAGGTTTTTGATTCAAGATTGATGGGCCAACAAGGTTGGGTCTGCTGTGGCAAGTGAGGAAAGATACATGAGGGAGCTTGTAGGGGGTGGTTTGGCTGTTACAAGTGCATAAATATTGGTCACTTTAGTTGGGATTGCACAGCCACCACCCATGGATCGAGTCTGATTTGCTTTCTTTGCAATCAGATGGCCCATAAAAAGGCTGAGTGTCTGAATCTAGCAGCAATAGGACCAGTTGTAGCACCCGCTCCGGTGACCTTGCGGATTATAAATTGCCATCAGGTCAAGGTAGAGGCGCATGTTGTGAGGAGCGGGGCATTCCAGCTGACTGGCGAGGAGGCTCGCACAGCACCTGATGTGGTGACGAGTATGTATCTTTTCCTTATCTCTTTATTTATGTTGATTTTCCATCTTCTATACGTGTTTTGATTTTAGGGTCATTCCTTGTGAACGGTATCTCTGCCTTGGTTTTGTTTGATTCAGGGGCCACCCGATCCTTTGTATCTCTCGCGCACAGTAAGAGGTTTGTCGATGCTCCGGGGGAGCTGGAATATCCATTAGAGGTTGAGATTGCTGATGATCGTCATGTGTGGGTATCGAGGGTTCATCGAGGATGTATATTGGAGTTGCTTAGTGAGCGGTACCCGATTGATTTGGTTCTTCCTCCTCTACGTGAGGGCAAGGTTATTATGGGGATGGACTAGTTAAGCCCCATGGGGCAATGATTGATTGCGAGCATCAGATGGTACGCATTCCGAACCCAAGTCAGGGAGAATTAGTGATTCAGGGAGAGGGATTTTAGCATGGGTCGGTCCTCTGTTTAGTAGCTAGGGCCATGTGTTATCTTCAGCAGGGTTGTTCTGGGTTTGTGGCTTATGTGATGGATACCCGGGAGAAAGGTAAGACGACTGTAGGTGATGTACCGATTGTTCGGGAGTATACAGATCTTGTTTGTGAAGAGGGATGACGGGACACATCGAATATGTATCAACTATTAGGAGCTAGATAAGCTAATAGTGAGGAACTGTTGTCCACTCCCGGGGATTGATGATTTATTTGACCAGCTCCAGGGTGCATCGTGGTTTTCCAAGTTTGATTTGAATCCGGGTTATCATTAGATGAGGGTGATAAGGAGGATATGCAGAAGACGGCCTTCCGAACTCGTTTTGGTCATTATGAGTTCGTGGTGATGCCCTTCAGGCTCACCAACGCTCCAACCGCATTCATGGATCTCTTGAATCGCATATGCACGCCCATGCTGGATCGGTCTGTGATTGTGTTTTTTTATTACATCCTAGTCTATTCCAAGACATAGGAGTAGCACGAGGAGCATCTGAGGGAGGTATTGGAGACTATAAAGAGGGAGATATTGTAAGAAAAGTTCTCCGGTTGTGAGTTCTGGTTGCACGAGGTGCAGTTTTTGGGGAACCTTGTCAACCAGAACGCTATTCTGGTCGACCTGGCAAAGGTCGTGGCGGTGATGAGGTGGGAAGTTCTGAGGTCTCAATATGAGATTTGGAGTTTCATTGGATTGGCAGGTTATTATCAGAGATTCCTTCAGGATTTCTCCAAGATAGCGGTTCCTTTGACCTGGTTGATGAAGAACATCGTCACGTTTCATTGGGGGCCTGAGCAGCAGGCAGCTTTTGAGACTCTAAGGTGAAGATTGTGTGAGGCGTTGAATCTGACCCTGTCAGAGGGTGTTGATGATCTTGTGGTGTACTGCAATGCATCAATCATGGTTTTGGGTGTAGTGTTGATGCAACAAGGTCATGTGATTTCATACGCTTCGAGGCAGATGGAGCCTCATGAGGCGAATTATCCTACACATGATTTAGAGTTGGGGGCTGTGGTGTTCGCCCTCAAGATTTGGTGACATTACCTCTATGGTGTTCGTTGTACTATCTACACTGATCGCAAGAGTCTGAGATATCTGATGGATTAGCCAAATTTGAAAATGAGGAAACGTAGTTTGTTGGATGTGGTGAAGGATTTTGATTGTGAGATCCTTTATCACCCAGGGAAAGCCAACGTGGTGGTTGATGCTCACATCCGCAAGGCGGTTGCTGCCCCAATCATGGAAGTCTGTTTGAGGATGACCGTTATTACCCCCACTCTTAGAGCATATTTGAGAGGCTCAAGTTAAGGCTATGAAGGAAGAGCACTGGAAGATCGAGAGCATAGTGGGTCATGTAGCTTCCTTCGATTATGATAGTCAATGATTATTGTACCTTCATCAGAAGGTGTGTGTTGCATATTAGGGTGGTGCACGTTAGATTTTGATGGAGAAGGCGCACAAGTCGAATTTCTCTCTTCATCCCGAAGCGAAAAAGATGTATAGAGATCTCCGGCCTGATTATTGGTGGCCATGTATGAAGCGAGACGTGGCTTGGTATGTGGTGGGGTGCTTGACTTGATGGAAAGTCAAGGCTGAGCATCAACGACCCCACAACAAAATGGAGTCGTTGGAAGATCCCGTTTGGAAATGGGAAGATATTATGTTGGATTTTATCACAAAGTTCCCACGGATTGCATGCGGAGTGCAATCGATATGGGTCATAGTGGATCAATTGACCAAGAGCGCACATTTTATTCCAATTTAGAAGAGTATTTCAGCAAAGAAGTTGGAAGATATCTACATTCGGGAGGTGGTGGCACGACATGGGGTGCCACTTTCCGTGGTCTCTGATATGGATGTGCAGTTTACTTCTTGGTTCTTGAGGAGATTTCACGAGGAGTTGGGTACTCGTATGCACTTCAGCACAAATTTCCATCCACAGGCTGATGGTTAGAGTGAGCAGACTATCCAGACATTGGATGACATGTTGAGGGCATGTGTACTAGAATTTGACGGTAGTTGGGATATGTATCTTCCTTTGGCAGAATTTTTGTATAACTACAGTTATCACACCTACATTGATCGGCTTCCTTTCGAGATGCTCTTTGAGAGAAGGTGTAGGAGCCTAATATGTTGGGGTGATGTTAGTCAGTGGGTCATGAGGAGTACGGAGGTAGTACTCAAGATGACAAAATTAATTCATCAGGTTCACCTCAGACTTCAGACATCTCAAAGCCGACAAAAGAGCTACATAGATAGACGTCGGTCATACTTGGAGTTTCAGGTTAGGGATATGGTACTTCTGAAGGTGTCACCTTTGAAAGGTGTCACCCAATTTAGGAAGCGGGGTAAGCTAGACCCCATGTATGTTAGTCCTTTCAGGGTGTTAGCCTAGGTGGGCAGGGTTGCGTATCGTTTGGATTTGCCAGAGGAGCTCAGTCAGATCCATAGCACTTTTCATGTCTCTCAGTTGCAAAAATGTATGGTTGATGATTCCGCAGTGGTTCCATTGGAGGACATTCAGGTGGATGATTGCCTGAATTATATAGAGAGACCAGTAATGATCCTTGACAGGGGGACGAAGAATTTGTGAAACAAGGTTGTGGATCTCGTGAAGGAGAAGTGGCAGCATTGAAAGGGTTTATAATTGATGTGGGAGCTTGAGGACGAGATGAGGGACAATTATCTAGAGTAATTTACAGCAACCGACTTCGAGCACGAAGTCTAATTCAAGTGGGAAGGAATTGTAACACCCGATTCAAGGTATTTTTAATTTTGTACCCATTTGTGTGTAATTAGTTCACAATTTGGGAGGAGTGTGCATACGATGGGCGTACCTCCTATATGTTGGGTGTACGTAATCAGGGGACAAACCCTAATTATAGGGTTTGGACCTTATTTAAGCAACCTTTAAGTTCCTAGGTTCTCTAATTTCCCGCCACCTTTGCCCTTTTGAGTCCCATTTCGAAACCCTAGCTCATCTAGAGAGATTTGACCCCTTTGTGTGTGTTTTAGTGGATGTTTGGTGATCCTTGAAGAAGAAGAAATTTGGAGAATAAGTCTTGATCAAGTAGCAGCTTGTAGATCTAGAATCTACTCTCATTTCACAGCTTCATTAAAGTATAAAGCTAACACCTTGATGACTTTGTTGTTAGATCTACTCTAGGGTTTGTTTTGACCACATTTTGGTCCCATGTATGAGTTCTAGTGGATATTTGTCAATACAGAAGTTATTAGCTGCTCCTCTTGATGTTCTGAGATTCCTAGCTCATAAAGTTAGCATCATGATGGTTGTGCATCAACCATGCATGAGTATATGTCAATTTGGTGAAAGTAGGATGCTAAATCTAAGGTTTGGGTCCATTTAAGCCATGCAAAGGCACCAAGTTAGTGACTTTATGGATTAAGGCGTTCCCCAAGGCTTGGATCTAAAAACTAGACATTTGGTCTTAAGCAATAAGGACTTAATGAACGAAGTGGCTAAATGGGGCATACATCGAGCGTACGAATGTGTACGCTGCACGTACACGTCTAGATCCACGACTCTGTGTAGTAACCTAGTACACCGGGTGTACTAGGGGAACGCTTAGCGTTCGCGACCTGATCATGGGCTTTGAAATTGGGCCGCCTTTGGACTTTAGGGTTTTGGGCCCTTGTTGGGCCACAAGTCTTTCTGATCATGCGACTATTAGGGGTTGGTCTTTCTTGGATTTGGGCCCATATTGGGTTTTAAGTATCCTTTACGAACTGGGCCATTATTTGGGCTTTTGCGCCATTGAGTTTGGGCCTTGGATTTTGGGCCAATATGAAGGAAGAGTAAAATGATCTTTTACCGTTGGGGTCGGGAGTAGTTGATTAAAGTCCTGATTATGGTTTATGACCCAATTACTAATTGTAGTTTTATTTGATTGGTTAGTGTGGCAATTCTCCGGTTCAGCAGCCCGAGCATCTAGTTCACTGACAGCAGACTGAGGTGAGTTTGCTCACAATACTATAGGACACTAGGGATTGTATGTGTTTGTAGTCTTTGTGACTCCTATTGTATGTGTTATATGCTTTTGTGCATGTTTTCTATATGTAAGTTGGGTGGAATAGACCCGGTGCAGCCTTGTGCTGACATATGAGTTGAAATAGACTCGGGGGGAAAGTAGACCCGATAGAACATTGGGCTAACATATGAGTTGAAGTAGACACGAGGGTGAAATTGACCCTAGGGTGAAATAGACCCGATACAACCTTTAGCTGACATTTAAGTACGGTATGCAGTATTTTGGGGGAAGTCGCTATGATTTGTGCTTATGGTTTTCATTTTATGTTTCAAGTACTTCCGGCTCGAAAGGGAAGGGCTCGGTATGATCGCATTGCACGCACCATGATTTTCAGCTTATATTGACTGGGATGTACTTTTTGGGTGTTTTTGAATACTTTATTGTTTTTTCAAACATGTTTGGTTGGCGGTTATTTAATATAAAAACAAAAAAAATTTGTTTTGAGTTTTGAGATGTTACAGTCTCTAATCTATGCATTTTAAAACTTAACCTCTAAGATCTTCATTCGTTAATACCTCTGATATTCATTTAGAAATTGTGCCATCTCTGAAACTATATCTAGTCTTAATGTTTCTTTGAAACTTCTTCCAAATTATCTTTGTTTTTCTATCTCGGAACCTGATCATTCCGAGATTCCCTTAAACAAACAATAAATGAATTTTAAGGTTATCATTTAAAAGTTATTTCCAAAACATTTTCTCATCATGATTTAAACGGTAATTTCTTTTGTGATTATCCTCTTAGTTCCAAATGAACATGCTTTTGGAAAGCTTTCCAATAAATTACTGAGTGTTTTTGAATTGAGTCAATGGTTACCCAAATTTAACAAACATAAGTCCCATCTCATAGTTTCAAATTGTCACATAGGGAGGTCTTTTACACCTGTGCATTCAATGTAACCAATTTCCCACTTTTCCCAATTTGGATATCATTTCTTTTGAACCTTCAACTCTACTCTCACTGTTCTTGAGTTTTCTTCAAACCTTCATCAATGGCATCGCAATTCACTAAACCTTCAAACAAGAAGAAGTCATCGAAGGGTTCTTCTTTGTCTTCATCAATTCAAGCCATCGTAAGTGAAACCAGTCAACTATTTTCCCTCGATCCTATGGACTACGACAAATTTGTTAGAATGATGATTGAGTTCATCTCTATGAAACCCCATCGCTATCCTCTCCCTAAAATCCAAAACCCTCACTTCCTTCTTAAGCGGTTGCACAAAGCCTTTGAACGTGTTAAGTTTGAAGATGTCGTTCTCTAGGTCAAGATCACTGATGATCGAAATATTACATGTTGACCAAGCAACCTTCCTTCGTGCCATTGGAGTTGCATAAAACCCTCAAGGTTTTTGAGTGTAGGAACCCATAACATAAGGAGAATTCTAATGCACCTCATTCTCAGAGGTTTGTCCCGCAAGCATGGTGGGACGGACATAATAAGAAAAGATTGGCTCTACGACATCTACATGGTTGATCTATCGAAGGTCCTTTGGCGAGTTTGGGAAGATTACTGAGAAGAGGAAGAAGAATGAAATTACGAGTCCGATATTTTGGGCTCTTACGCTACAACAGCTGTACTCCGAATGAAGTGAAGCAATTCCGCTCCATTCGGATATCGCTGAGGTATAAAGTTCCTTCAAAACAATTAAAACTTACACGTTACCTAATCAAGCTACATTCGAAGTTTTCCGACGTCTTCCACAACACATGTTGAGCACTATTCCTTCCGCCTCTCCTCACTTGAAACATCATCTTCAGACTTCGATTGTGTTTAACCCAACACAATTTTCCGTAGTCTCGGATGAAATAACCTCGGAAGAGAATAGGCCAGCTATATCTGAAGCCCAAAAGAAGAAGATCTCTCTAAAGGGAAAGGCATTCCCTTCAAAACCTAAGGCCAAAAAGAAAACCAAAGCCAGTGAATAATCTCAAAAGGATTCACAGATCGGATCTCGATCTGACTCTGCGTCATTGTTTACCCCACCCACCAGCTCTTTCGAATTATGAAGTACCCTTCGGAGTTTCATAAACACACTCTTCACACACTCACGAGGAGTCTACTTACGATCTACCCCCACCCTCCCAAAACTGTGGTGTTGCTATTGAACAAAGTCCTTTGGAGCCCTTGGGACACACTCACAAGTCAACTTGAATCAGCTTATCTCTTCTAAACAAGCACGATCTGTGGTCCTTGGCACAGATTCCAAGCTTTCCGAGATAAGAGTAGTCCCTCCCACCTCGGAAGCCTCAACCAATCTAATACCTGGCGCGGGAAAAGGACGATAGAGTATTTTTAACGATGCCTAGCTTGATTTATTAACAGTGCTCAATCAAGGCTTCCAAAGCTCTCAAGAGAACAAGTTGAATACACTCTCATCTCCATGTGACAACATTCAATTTAAAGTCGTATTGCTTTCACATTTCCATCGATTGAAGAGACTAATAAATTGCTATAGCCATCCATCGATGCTTTAAAGACCAAACATAGTGTATATTTTCTCACTCCTGACATTACAGTGGATGATCCAGCTCAAAATGATGATGATGTTGCAAAATATGTTCCTATCTCCACACCGATGTAGTATGATCTCAAGATAGACGATGAAGAAGATCAGTCTGAAGAGATCATGTTTGAAGAAGATAATACAATTGTTGGTGTCATCCCAATTCCTTCAACCTTCAATATGCTGCAAAATCCCTCCTCATCCGAAGCTCATTTTGACTTCGGTCTCTCTTCGTCCTCATATGGAATGTAAGGAAAAGAGAATCAATATGGAAACAATAATACCTCTCATTGTCTTGAAACAACAGTCGACGGTGATCCCGACACTCAAGATCAAGGTGATCAAAACGATAATACCATGGGTCCTGATGATTTTGGTGATGGTGAGGATGATGATAAGAAATCTAAAAGTTCCACTTCAAACACATGATCCTCAAATGAAAATATATTAGATTCATTTGCTCTCCTAGAACTCTGATATAATGTCATTAAATCCAATTCTAAAGTCAACACGATCTCTACCAAAGTCTCCTTGCTAGATTCGGATATTGTTTTGGTGATTCAATCTCTTTCTGAGATCAAGGAGGCTGCTCCTACGGAACTTGACCAAGTTAATCAACTGGATCAATTAACTTCTCTTTGTTTTAAGCGCACCTTAGAAGAAGCTAAGGAACGATATCATAGACAATTTCGATAATCAAGCAACTCGTGTTCATCATGAAAAACAAATTCAACGATTGGAGAAGAAGATCAAACAAAAAGATGGTTTCAACATGATTATGCAACTAGTGCTTATCAAAGTCATTCGCTCGGCACAACAATTTATGGACACTCTAAACCAAAAAAAATTATATAATGCTCATAATCTCTACCAAGGTCTCCTTTCTATATTCGAAGATTGATTTGTGTTTGTATTTGGCCCATGGACCTTTAGGGTTCCGCTTCAATTTCTACTTCTTATTTAACTGATGCTGATGTAATTTGGATGGCCAATCATCAATTTTATGAACTTTCATGTTTCTCCCAAAATTGTGTGCGTGTTAACCCTGATCTTCAAGCCAATCCCACGGTATTCATAGAATCAATGTGGTTTTAAAGAGATTATCCTTTTTATTCTTTTAGAATCAACAAGTTCAATCTTATTTATGATTTTTCTTTTTGTACACTACATCACTGCACCTCTCAAGTTCTATTGACGAAATCTTAGTTGTTGGACTATGGTTATCGATTTAAAAAAATTCCAATCTATTATGATTCTTAAAGTGCTATTGTGATCTCTCAAAATCCAATTCAGCACTCCATGACTAAACACATTGATATTCGGTACCATTTTATTAAAGATGATTTTCTCAAATGTAACATTGAGCTCATTTTTGTTCCATTTGACGATAAGATTGTTGATGTCTTTATCAAGACATTAGACGAAACCAAATTCAATGGTTTTCTGAACAAAATTGGAATGATGATACCTAATCCTCATTTCTTTTAAGAAGTTTGTAATCTATGATGGAAACATCAGTAAGTCAAATTATTCCGAACCAAAATTTTTTTCACCTATATCTTCTTTAAAAATAAAGGATCATTATGTCTTTTTGTCTAACCTTTTTCTTCTAGTCTTAAGTTTTTCAGAATGACACTTTTTTGGAAGTTTCGTCTGAAAGAAGTTTATCAGAGATATTGAGAATGTTTTGCCTCGGAGTATCTCACATTCCAAAATTCCTGTGTTGAATCTACCTCAGAATCAAATCCGAGTTGGTAATTCGATCTTGTTACTTGTCTCTTTCCAAGCTCTGCTCTTTCATCCCACGGAACGTCTCAAATATATGGTTTTAAAAACATGAACTCTAAGATCTTCATTTGTTAATACCTCTGATATTCATTTAGGGATTGTGCCCTCTATGAACCTATATCAAGTACTAATGTTGCTTTGAAATTTATTCCAAATATCTTATGTCTTTCTATCTCAGAACCTAACCATTCTGAGATTCTCTTAAAAAACTAATTGAATTTTAAGGTTATCATTTAAGAGTTAATTCTAGAACGTTTTCACATGATCATTTAAACGGTAATTTCTTTTATGATTATCCTCTAAGTTCCTAATAAACATGTCCCACCTCCAAACCGAAATGGCGGAAACGTTCGGGGGCGTAGGACGTCATGTACAGTATCACAACAATTGCATAATAGTAATCAAAGTACAACAACCATGTATTGATAGAGTATAAGTTTTTACATATGTGTTCAAATAATTGTATCCTTGACACCAAAAATGTATATCAAAAGTTAAAAGACATAGTCTATAATGCCCCATCTTCTCAAAAACCCGTGGATGTATCTGTTTACTGATTTCCTGAGAATACAAGTAATTTTGAAAGGAGTGTCAAAAATTAAGTTGGTGAGTTCATAAGCATATTTGTAATTGAAATCTGTAGTTTGTTCCTTGAAAATTTAAGTATGTTTTCCCAGAAAATCCTATATTTTCTGTTGTAATGTATTGTACTCAAAACATGTAAATGTTATTGTACTCTGAAATAGTATAATGTAGTTTTAAATTCACATAAAACCATGAAAAGTATGTTTTCTCTGTACTAGAATAGTATTCTGTACTTGTACTTGTATGAAAACTGTGAAATTGTAAATGTATTGATTCACCAGCTGTACTTATAAGATATTGTATTATAGTTTTATTATTTAATAAAACTATATGAAAATTTTTACTTATTCTTACACTAATGGTATTGTTCAATACCAAATTGTGATTTATTATAACCATGCTTAATGACCTAAGATGGCCTGAACACGACGTTCTTCAGGCGTCGAAATCGGTACGACATTTGTCACCACAGGCCTGCTGGCCTAGCTATTGCAAACACCTCAGGTGCGGGATTATCAGTCGTGTATAGATCTATGCAAAAGTGTCACGCTCTCCCTCCACGAGACTTTGGTTATAATTTCAGGACTTGGTTCGTACTTAGATATGTACGTGGAGTAAGTCTCGCAAATGCTATATTGACGGTTACGTGTAGAATAATAAAAAGTTACTTTGAAATGAATAAGTTGACAAGCAACATGTAAGTTCCATAAACTATACCTACTATAGTTTATATGTTTGTATTTTACTAAAACGAAAATCTTTGTATTGTTAATAATTCAGTAAGTTTAAATCGAAAAATTTGTGATACGGTTGTCAAGTGAAATTAAATATTTGTACCCGAATGGTATTAAGATAGTTTGCAAAAATTATATTTTTGTTAAACAAGTTTAAAATGATTTTATACTTATATAAATATAATATTTATATAATTATGATTAAATAGACAGTCGAATAAATAATTCTACCCCAAGCCCACAACCAAATAAGGAACAAAAAATGAAGTCAAATTATTAATTTTATGGCTGTTGAACACTAATTATATAATTTATATAAATATAAATATATAATTTTAATAACGGGCAACAATTAATAAATATTGAAAACCTTTATATATTAACACAAATTTATTTCCCCCCCCCCCCTCTAAAATAATGAAAAATCATGAAAACGTAGGGGTATGAACTCACCTTTTGTGATAACGGTCTCGATAACGGAGTAGAAAACGGTGAATTCGGGCTACAACACGGAAAAGATATCGTATCCTAATGATTTTAATCACATAATAGAGTGTGATTAATATGATACAAATAATATATATGTTTGTAGAATCATAAGTTTTATAATTAAAACTTACCAAAACTTGTAATATAATGTAAGTAAAATGCTTCTTGAAGTTGTTTTAGCTTTTGAAAATGAAAGGAATTAGAGAGAGAATGGGTGAAGTCTCGTTTACTGGAAGTAGAAATGAGAAGGATCCCTTTTTTGGTTGCTTAAGTATGAAGGAAACATGAGGCGGCTTTAGTGATTTTGGCCGAAAAGGGAAGAGATTTCGGCCGAGAACTCTACCCGAGGAAAGTGATTTCGACTGAGATCTCTAAGTCGGCTTCGCACGTTTTCGGTCCGAAGATACAGCCTCGCACGTTTTCGGCCGAGAAAGGGGTTTGCGGTCCGAGGCAAATCACCAATATGAGGGTTTTTGGTGGGGCTAGATGCGAGATTTCAGTTCTCGCATTTGGTTCCTTTTTTTGGCAATAGTTATCCAATAAAAGTTTATATATATTAAAATTTTAGTTTAGCCTTAATAAATTGCAAATCAACAAATTTACTTTTATTTATCAAGTTTTGACTTTTGTTGACTTTTGATGACTTTTACAGATTTGAAAATAACGGGTTGTTACATTATCCCCCCATTAGAGGGAATTTCGTCCCGAAATTGTTTCTAAAGTGGTACTCATGAACTAGGGAAAAGATGTGGATACTTTTGTTTCATTTGATCTTCCCGTTCCCAAGTGAATTCAGGTCCCCGCTTGGCATTCCAGCGAACCATCACTATTGGTATACGGCTTTTTTTTGTTCTTTTGACTTCCATATCAATGATTTCCATTGTTTCTTCTACAAAGTGTAGACTCTCCTTTAACTCGATTTCGTCGAGTGGGATTACAAGTGTCTCGTCAGACAGACACTTCTTGAGATTAGAGACGTGAAAAGTGGGATGAATGTTACTGAGTTCATGCGGTAGTTTGAGCTTATAAGCAACCAGACCATTTCTAGCAAGAATATCGAATGGCCCGATGTACCTTGGATTTAGTTTCCCACGTTTTCCGAAATGTATCATTCCTTTCCAGGGTGAGACCTTTAACAGGACGCGGTCACCAACCTGGAATTCCAATGATTATCGTCGTTTATTCGAACAACTCTTTTGTCTGTATGTACAAGCTTTCAATCATTCCCAGATTTGGACAATATTTTCTGTGGTTTCTCGAATGATCTCAAGACCAGTTAGAGTATTATCGGGTACTTGATTCTTGGCTAGTTGCGTGTCACCCACTTCAGCCCAGCACAGAGGGGATCTGCACTTACAGCCATAGAGGGCTTCAAAGGGAGAAACTTTGAAGCTAGTGTGATAGTTGTTGTTTTACGAGAATTCAATGAGTGGTAAATGGATATCCCAAGCTTTACCAAATCATATCACACAAGCTCTCAACATTTCTTCCAAGGTTTGTATGGTTCTCTCACTTTGCCCATCAGTCTGAGGATGGTACGCTGTACTCATGTCAAGATTGGTTCCCAAAGACTTTTGTAGTGATTGCAAAAACCGCGAAGTAAATCTACTATCTCAGTCAGAGATAATGGATATTGGCACACCATGCAATCGTACTATTTCTTTAATGTACGTCCTTGACAACTTCTCCATTTTTTCAGTTTCTTTTATTGATAGGAAGTGTGCGGATCTGGTTACTTTGTCGACGATTACCCAAATGGTGTCATGACCACCCGTTGTCCTGGGTAACTTGGTTATGAAATCCATTGTAATCCGTTCCCACTTCCACTCAGGTATTTCTAGTTGTTGTAGTAGACCTGAGGGCCTTTGATATTCTACCTTAACTTTGGCGCAAGTTAGACACTTGCCTACATAGGTAGCAATCTCAGCTTTCATGTTCGGCCACCAGTAGAATTTCTTGAGGTCCAGATACACCTTGTCTGAACCTGGATGAACTGAGTATCGAGTTTTATGGGCTTCGTTCATGACAACATCTCTGCAGCCACCAAATTTTGGTATCCAGATCCGATTCATGAGATAACAAACTCCATCACCCTTGATTTCCAAGTTCTTTTCCTTTCCTCTTAAACCTTCACCTATCACATTCTCTTGTTTTAAGGCTTCCAGCTGAGCTTCCTTGATCTACGTCGACAGGTGGGAATGGATAGTCATTGTTAGAGACTTTACCCGGCGGCCCGAGTACTCTTTTCGACTAAGGGCATCTACTACTATATTGGCTTTGCCGGGATGATAGCGAATATCACATTCGTAATCATTGAGTAGTTCCAACAATATTCACTGTCTCATGTTAAGTTCCTTTTGATTGAATATGAGCTGGAGGCTTTTGTGGTCTGTAAAGACTGTGCATTTCCTACCATATAGGTAATGTCTCCAGATCTTTAGAGCGAAAACCACTGCTCCCATTTCGAGGTCGTGTGTGGTATAGTTGATATCTTGGTTCTTAAGTTGTCTCGAGGCGTAGGATATGACATTTCCTCGCAGCATAAGAACGCAACCTAGCCCTTGCTTAGATGCATCGCAGGAAACTATGAAATCTTCAGTCCCTTCTGGGAGGAACAAGACCTGCGCACTGCAGAGGGCTTGTTCTAGTATCTGGAAAACATTTTCTTGTTTCTCCTCCAAACTGAAGGTTACACCTTTATGGGTGAAGGTGGTGAGTTGTTTCGCGATCTTTGAGAAGTTTTGGATGAACCTCCTGTAGTAGCCAGCGAGACCTAGAAACTGACGAATCTCTGTTGGGGTTCGTGGGGTCATCCAGTTTTCGATTACTTTGATCTTGGAGGGATCAACATGTATCTATTCCTTACTGACTACATGACTCAAGAAATCTACCTCCCCGATCCAGAATTCGCACTTTAAGAACTTCGCAGACAATTTCTCTACCCTTAAGGTTTCCAAGACTTGTCTTAAGTGTTGGCTGTGTTCTTCCTTACTTCGGGAATAGACTAGTATATCGTCAATGAAAACTATAACAAACTTGTCTAAGTAAGGTCGACACACACGGTTCCTCAGGTCCGTGAACACCACAGGCGCATTCGTTAAATCAAAGGGCATCACTACGAATTCATAGTGACCGTAGCGAGTTCTAAAAGTGGTCTTAGGAATATCGGCCTCCTGGACTCGTAGCTGATGGTATCCTGATCTCAGGTCAATCTTGGAGAAGAAACTTGCCCCTTGAGGTTGATCGAAGAGGTCGTCTATTCGAGGTAAAGGGTATCGGTTTTTAATGGTAAGCTTGTGTAGTTTGAGATAGTCTATGCACATTCGGAACAATCCATCCTTCTTTTTCACGAACAGGAATGGTGCTCCCCAGGGTGAGAAGCTCGGTCCAATGAAGCCTTTGTTTAGAAGTTCGTTCAATTGGCCGGATAGTTCCTGCATCTCTGATGGTCCCAGACGATATGAGGATTTGGCATTGGGGTAGCTCCGATAATCAAGTCGATTCGGAATTCGACTTGGCGTTCAGGAGGAACTCTTGAGAGATCTTCGAAGAATACATCAGGGAAATCAGAAACTTCAGGAATATCCCTGATGTTTTTCACTTCTTGTGTTTTATCAACCACGTGAGCTAAGAAGGCACAATCATCTTTGTGAAGATACTTCGGGGCCTCGACGCAAGAAATGATTTGAAGATTCGTACCGTGTTTGTTTCCATAGATAACGAGAGATTAGTTACTTGGCAGATTAAGACAAATGGTTTTTTCATAACATAGGATATCAGCACGGTGAAGACTTAACCAATCCATGCCGATGATAATATCGAAGCTTTTAATTGAGACCGGCATACAATTAATTTGGAAGGAATAGTTGTTTAGAGTAAGTGTGCATCCTATGTATATGACATTTGTGCTCCTGGTCTTTCCGTTTTCCATCTCTACGGTAAATGTGTCTTTTAATGTTGGGGGATTTTGTTTTAGTAGATGTTTGACTTTATGGCTCACGAAGATTTTCTCCTCACCACTATAAAAAAGAATTCATGCTTAAGAATTGTTGAAAAGAAACGTACCGGTATCCACGGTAGGATCTGCTATCGCTTCCTTATGGCCAATTGCCAAAACTCTTCCAACACCGCCAACATTCTTTGTCTTTGGGCAGTTTCTCTTGAAGTCCACGATTTCGCCACACTCATAACAAGCTTGGCTTGGCGGACTTGAGAGATGGATTGTGCTGGCGATTTACAAAAACGGGCAGTGTGCCCCTTCCTGTTGCAGTTTCTACAGTGCATTTCCCTGCAAAATCCCGTGTGATGGAAGTTGCACTTATTGCACATTGGCAAACTTCCAGCATATCGAATCAGGCTTGATGGAGTAGTAGAAACCGTGGTAGGTGTATAAGTAGGAACAACATAGGAAACAATAACAGTGTGTACTGCCACAGTTTGTTGCTTCTTAGAAGGCTCTTGTGATAATTGCCCCTTTCGTTTATTCCAGAATTTCTTTTGCTGCTTCCTTCTTTGGGCTTTTCAGGAATGGCTGGCATGGAGCCTTGACGAACCCCATGATCTACAAGTGTCTAAGCGAGACGCTTGGCACTATCGAATGTAAGTGGATTGGCAGAAATAACATTTCCTTGAGTCGGGGGAGGTAATCCCCAAATATACCTTTCCACTTTCTTACTCTCCGGAGTGACCATCCCGGGACACAAAACAGTCAGGTCACTAAATCTGGCAGTAGAAGCAGCAATATTGGAGTCCTTCATCATTAGACTCCAAAGTTCCTACTCTTACTTTTGAATCTCGCCTCTGGGACAATATTCTGCCAGCATCAGAACCTTTAAGTCTTCCCAGCTCATGGCATTGGCGACTAGGAGGGATAACGACTTGACATAGTCATTCCACCAAGAGAGAGCTCTGTCCAAGAAAGTGCATGTTGCAAATTTTACTTTGCTAGATTCAGGGCATGCACAGATGTCAAAAACCGTTTCAGTTTTCTCGAACCAGCGAGTCAGAGCAATGACACCTCCGGTGCTATCAAAGGATTTGGGTTTACCATTCGTAAATTTTTTTATAAGAACACTCCCTTGGGTATCCAAGACTTTCCCCGTGATTAGAGTTGTGAGCACCACTGTCACCTCCACTAGTACCACTAGCGATAATTTGCATCATGGCAGCAGCCACGGCGGCGGTTACTGCCGCTTGGAAGACAGCAGGATCATACTGTGGAGGTAGTGGCGGTGGTGGAATTGGTGGATTGTTGTTGAAACGCCTATTTGATTTACGTGGCGGCATTTTTTTCTACAAAGTTTAAAGAGGAAAGGATGTTAAGTTCTCTATAGTAGTTACGTGTAAGGTGATATTGAACAAGACATATCTTAGTTCTAAACATATCATATCCTGACTTTCATAGTGTTCTGCGATTTATAATAGAGGTCTACTAATATAAGTAAACAATCGTCGATTCCATTATAGCAATACTTGTAACAAATTTGTATAGTGTATCCCATACCAGGTCTCTCTAAAATAACAATAAGTAATCATAGATTACCATAAGTAGATAAATTGTAATCACGAAGTCATGAAATGGATGTTAACTAAAATGCTTGTCAATTTCTTTGATATATATCTGATACATAGTGTTTTTCCAAAATTTGACCTTGATACTGGTCT
This sequence comes from Lactuca virosa, assembly GCF_052849685.1. NCBI lineage: Eukaryota > Viridiplantae > Streptophyta > Magnoliopsida > Asterales > Asteraceae > Lactuca > Lactuca virosa. The sequence continues at coordinate 95,017,742 of NC_136430.1, read as the reverse complement.
ATAATACATCAAAGTTTAAAGGAAAGATCTTGACATCATTAGGATTCCCTGAATAGTATAAGCACCTAGACACATGGTTGAGTTTATATGTAGATAAGGTAGTATTTAACGCATATCTGTAGTCCTAGTTTATATCAAAAATGTGACTTGTTTAAACACTACTCGTGGCGGGCACTACCCTGAGTACTGGACTCTGCCACATGGCACTCTGCTTCCATCAAACGCCTCTCTAATATAATTTGATGCTCCCAAAGTTCTCTTATTTCGGTTCGGGCAGCAGTCATCTCTTCTTGAAGAGTTTCGGTGTGGTCCCTGGTCTGATCATGGTCTTCGTCCAGGCGACGAAAGTTAACTATAGTAATCTGGGTGGCAGCGTTAATTTCCTTGATTTTGTTGACCGATGCTCATGCTTGTTCCTCGTTACGAGCAATGCGGCGCATTATAACAGGAAGAGCCCTGTCTGCTGAACCTCCTTTGGAGAGGTTATAAAAGCCTCTTTTCATTCCGTAAGGAGGGAGTTGTCCTTGTTCTTGGCTCCAGTTGTGTAAGTCTATGACCCATCATGGTGTTGGTCCTTGAAAATCTTGTCTGACGACGGGGTATTGATCTGCCTGTGGTGGATTGTAGAGCTCAGGATCTGATTCAGAGCCTTCTGAATCCTCTTCATCTTCGACTCCCATTATTTCTTCAGGATCCTCCTCTAGATCCTCTACAATCAAACCACCGTTACCTGCATTTGGGAAATAGGGATCTCCATGTAAGTGAAATCCTGCCATTGCGTCTGTGTGAGAATAGGAATACATGAAAACTCAAGAGTATGATACATGTTAAAGCCTAGATGTTATAGTTACGGTTCTTATAATATCATAAAATAATAATATAGTATTTTAACTTTATGTTTGGTTTTTGAGTTCTTCTAGTATATAGGTTTGCTAAGTTTTAGACTTGCTGCAACACCATGATTACTCCCAAACACATGTTGGTCGTATCTCAAATAAATATAGTTGATCAGGTTATATTTATCCCAGATATGATCACATAACTGTCAAGTTTTAACTACAGTGTTCAACATCTAAGTATTATTATGTAGTTCTCACTATGGTACTATTTCTTTTATGTATTCATGTTAGTAAACTTCTTATAAAATACTTAGACTTTAAAAGTATACTTTTGGTCAGAGCACTTCAGCCCCATTGTATTTACAGTTGCATATCTTTTATGGTTTTATATACTTAGTTCAGTATAAACAATGTTCTGATACAAATCAGTCACACCCCCAAACTGGAACGGCGGAACGTTCGGGGGCGGAGGACGTCATGTACAGTATCACAGCAATTACATAATAGTAATCAAAGTACAACAACCATGTATTGATAGAGTATAAGTTTTTACATATATGTTCAAACAATTGTATACTTGACACCAAAAATGTATATCAAAAGTTAAAAGACATGAGTCTATAATGCCCCGTCTTCTCAAAAACCTGTGGATGTACCTGTTTACTGATTTCCTGAGAATACAAGTAGTTTTGAAAAGAGTGTCAACATTTAAGTTGGTGAGTTCATAAGCATGTTTGTAATTGAAATCTATAGTTTGTTCCATGAAAATGTAAGTAGGTTTTCCCAGAAAATCCTATATTTTCTGTTGTAATTTATTGTACTCAAAACGTGTAAATATTATTGTACTCTGAAATAATATAATGTAGTTTTAAATTCACATAAAACCATGAAAAGTATGTTTTCTCTGTACTAGAATAGTATTATGTATTTGTAATTGTATGAAAAATGTGAAATTGTAAGTTTCTGGATTCACCAGCTGGACTTGTAAGATACTGAATTATAGTTTTATTATTTAATAAAACTATGTGAAAATGTTTACTTATTCTTACACTAATCGTATTGTTCAATACCAAATTGTGAGTTATTATAACCATGCTTAATGACCTAAGATGGCCTGAACATGACGTTCTTCAGGTGTGAAAATCGGTACGACATTTATCACCTCAGGCCTGTCGGCCTAGCTGTTGCAAGCAGCTCAGGTGCGGGATTGTCAGTCCCGTATAGATCTATACACAAGTGTCACGCTCTCCCTCCAGGATACTCTGGTTATAATTTCAGGACTTGGTTGGTACTTAGATAAGTACGTCAAGCAGGTCTCACAAATGCAATATTGACAGTTACGTGTAGAATAATGAAAAGTTACTTTGAAATGGATAAACTATAAGTATATCTCATAAACGATATTTATTATAGTTTATAAGTTTGTTTCCTGTATTGTAATCTGAACTTTGAAAAGCAACATGTAAGTTCCATAAATTATACCTATTATAGTTTATATGTTTGTGTTTTACTAAAACGAAAACCTTTGTATTGTTAATAATTTGGTAAGTTTAAATCGAAAAATATGTGATACGGTTGTTCCGTGAAATTCAATATTTATACCCGAATGGTACTAAGATAGTTTGCAAAAATTATATTTTTGTTAAACAAGTTCAAAATGATTTTATACTTATATAAATATAATATCTATACAATTATGATTAAGTAGACAGTTAAATAAATAGTTCTACCCGAAGCCCACAACCAAACAAGGAACATGAAATGGAGTCAAAATATCAATTCTAAGCATGTTGAACCCTAATTATATAATTTATATAAATATAAATATATAATTTTAATAACGACAACAATTAATAAATATTGAAAACCTTTAGATATTAACACAAATTTCTCGTGTTACACTTGTATTTCCCCCCCCCCCCCTAAAATAATGAAAAATCATGAAAACGTAGGGGTATGAACTCAGCTTTTGTGATAATGGATTCGATAACGGGGTAGAAAACGGTGACTTCGGGCTAGAACACGGGAAAGATATTGTATCCTAATGATTTTAATCACATAATAGAGTGTGATTAAAATGATACAAATAATATATATGTTTGTATAATCATAAGTTTTATAATTAAAACTTACCAAAACTTGTAATATAATGGAAGTAAATGCTTCTTGGAGTTGTTTTATCTTTTGAAAATGCAAGGAAGTAGAGAGAGAAAGGGTCAAATCTCGTTTACTGGAAGTAGAAATGAGAAGGATCGCTTTTTTGGTTTCTTAAGTATGAAGGAAACATGAGGCGGCTTAAGTGATTTCGGCCGAAGACGGAAGAGATTTCGGCCGAGAACTCTACCCGAGGAAAGTGATTTCGGCCCAGAACTCTAAGTCGGCTTCGCACGTTTTCGGTCGGAAGATATAGCCTCGCACATTTGCGTCCGAGAATGGGGTTTGCGGTCCGAGGCAAATGGCCATTCCGAGGGTTTTCAGTGTGGCTAGATGCGAGATTTCAGTTCTCGCATTTGGTTCCTTTTTTTTTCCAAAACTTATCCAATAAAATGTTTATATGTTAAATTTTTTGTTTAGCCTTAATAAATTGCAAATCAACAAATTTACTTTTATTTATCAAGTTTTGACTTTTGTTGACTTTTACAGATTTGAAAATAACGGGTTGTTACAAAAGTTGCTTTTGGCATGCATTCGAATAGAGTACTGAGTGTTTCAGAATCGAGTCGACGGTTGCCCACATTTAACAAACATAAGTCTCATCTCATAGTTTCAAACTGTCACATAGGGAGGTCTTTTAGACTTGCGCATTTAATGCAACAGTTTCCTCATTCAGCTGTCATCATTCTAACTCTTCGACCCGACCCAGAAAAATCCACATGTAGAAGGATCTTGAAGCAATGGCATCACAAATCACGAAAACTACAACCAAGAAGAAGTCATCGAAGGGTTCTTCTTTGTCTTCATCAACTGAACCCATCTTAAGGGAAACCAATCAACTCTTTTCCCTTGATCCCGTGGACTACAACGAATTTGTTAAAATGGTGATCGATTTCATCTCTAGGCACCCCATTACTATTCCTCTCATGAAAATCACAAACCAAAACTTCCCTCTTAGTTGGTTGCACAAAGCATTTGAATGTGTTAAGTTTGAAGATGTGGTTCTTGAGGTCTAGATCATTGATGATCGAATTGTAGAAGTTCACAAAGCAACCTTCCTTCATGCCATTGGATGTGTAGAAAACCCTCAAGGTTTTCGAGTGCAGGAACCCGCAATAGAATAATTACATTCTTTTCTCACTCAGATCAGGTACAAGGGGGAATTCAAGGAAAATGAGTTCAAGAAGTCAGCAGTTCCCGACATATGGATGATTTTAATGTGCCTCATTCTCATAGGTTTGTCCGGCAAGCATGGTGGAATGGACACAATGAGAAAATAATGGCTCTACGTCATCTAAAAAATATTCACAAGCCAATCAAGCGCCGTTGATCTATCGGTGGTCCTTTGGCAAGAATTCAGGAAGTTTATCGAGAAGAGGAAGAAGAATGAAATTACGAGTCCGAGATTTTGGGTTCTGACGCTACAACAAATGTACTCCAAGCGAAGTGAAGCAATTCCGCTAAATTTGTTCATCATGAGGTATGCAGTTCCTTCAAAACAATTAAAACTTACAGGTTAGCCAATCAAGCTATGTTCGGAGCTATTCGACGTCTTCCATAACACTTGTTGAGCACTATTCCGTCCGACTCTCCTCACTTGAAACATCATCTTGAGACTTTGGTTGTGTTTAACCCAACGCAACTTGCCTTAGTCTTGGATGAATTAGCATCAGAAGAGAATAGGCGATCTATATCTGAAGCCCAAAAGAAGAAGATCTCTCTAAAGCGAAAGGCATCCCTTTCAAAACCTATGACCAAAAAGAAAACCAAAGCATGTGAATACTCTCAAAAGGATTCACAAATCGGATCTCGACATGACTCTGGGTCATTGCTTACCCCACCCACTCTTCCAAAGTACCACTCGCAGTTTCACAAACACACTCTGTTCACACTCACGGGGAGTCTACTTATAATCTACCCCGACCCTCGGAAAAGGGTGGTGTTGGTATTGAATAAGGTCCCTTGGAGCCCTTTCAGACACACTCACAAGTAAATTTGAATCACCTTCTCTCTTGTACATAAGAATAATCTATGGCCCTTGGAACATATTCCAAGTTTTCCGAGATAAGAGTAGTCCATTCCACCTCGGAAGCCTCATCCGATCCGATACCTGACATGGGTAAAGGACGATCGGGTATTTTTAACAATGATTGGGTTAGTTTGTTTTGAGTGCTCAATCAAGGCATCCATAACTCTCAGTAGAACAATTTGAATACACTCTCATCTCCATGCACCAACGTGCAATTTGAAGTCGTATTGCTTTCACCTTTCCATCAATGAAGAGAATAATAAATTACTCCAGACATCCATCTATGCTTTAAAGACCAAACTAATTGTAGATGTTCTCACTCCTGACCTTTTTGTGGATGATCCACCTCAAAATGAAGATAATGCTACAAAAGATGTTCCTATCTCCACACCGATCTCGAATGATCCCATTACTGATGATCAAGAAGATCACTCTAAAGAGATCATGTTGTAAGAAGATAATACAACTGTTGGTGTCATTGCAATTCCTTTAACCTTATATATGATGAAAAAGACCTCCTCTTCCAAAGCTAATTTTGACATCGATCTCTGTTCGTCCTCATAAGGAATAGAAAGAGAAGTGAATCAATAAGGAAACATCAACACCTCACCATGTCTTGAAACAACAGTCGATGGTGATCTCGACACTCAAGATCAAGATGATAAATGTAACGACGTAAATTTTAAACCAATTTTTTTATTTTCTTAATTATCACAAAAACACATGTCACATTTCTCAAAAAATCCAAATACCAATATTCAATATAGTTTTCAAAAACATTTATTCACAATCCAGGATCCACAAAATATAACTCCAACTCCATAGCGTGTGTACAATCATGTCGGTGCATTCCCGCAATCCTCTGACGTACCTAAAACACATAACACATAACACGGTAAGCACGCATGCTTAGTGAGTTCACCAAAATACGACATATATCATATTAGCCACTCGAGGCTATAACACTGTAAGACCCTCCAGTCCGTGTGTCTCAGTGGGACCCTCCAGTCCCATGGCTCGTTGGACCCTCTAGTCCGGTCTAAGTGAGAACCCTCCGTTCTCATGGCTCCTTGGACCCTCTGGTCTCTCAGCAATCACATAATATAGCACGGATATACATATCACATAAACAATGCACAACTCAAATAAGCACATAAGACCCTCTGCTCCCACATAACTACCACTATAGGTAAAGTATAGTGAGAAAACTCACCTCGCAACTAGTAGGAAATAGACACGCACTCGAGAATCCCGAACTAGCCTCCGCCTAACGCATTAGACAAACATTACAAATAATTATCCCTCATTTCCTCATTTACACCTAAAGTCCTCTTTTCTCTTTCTACTCTCTTGGATGCGTAAAAGACCATTTTACCCCTCCATGGTCTCAATGTTCCTAATTGACCCACTCTCAGGTCAACAAAAGTCAATATGAGTCAACAGCCAAAGTTGACCCGACTCGCCGAGTGCACTCAGGTGACTCGCCGAGTCCACTCGTATCCTCTGAATTCTTCTAAGGGTCTCACACAACTCGTCGAGTTAACCCCTAACTCGACGGGTTATCACTGGGTCACGAATCGCTGGGGCAACCCGATCCAACTCGTCGAGTCATCTCATAGACTCGGCGAGTTGACTCATCTGGATGTCTCATTTGGACGCCTGAGGTCAGATCTGCAACCCCAACCTCTAGATCTAGCCTCCTATTACCCAAAATGTAGCACCTGATTCCTGGTATGTCTTTAATTCAAAGTTTTATTTATATTTTCTGGGACTCGACGAGTTGGTGGCCTAACTCGTCGAGTAGAGACGGGATCTACGGGAAGTTTAAGTGACCTACTCGACGAGTCGGAAGACTGACTCGACGAGTAGGTGTTGTTTGAGTGAAACCCTAATTTTGAGGGTTTCCACCCTATTTAAACGCCTTAACTCAGCCTACATCGCCCCTATCACTCACAGAACACCTCATATAGAAACCCTAGCCGCTTTGAGTGATCTAAGGGCATTTTTGGTGCTTTTGAATAGTTTGTGAAACTTGGAAGGAAGGAAGAAGCTTGGGAATTCGAGTTGGGGCTTGTGGATCCAGAGATCTTACTCCATCTTCAACTTAAGCAAGGTAAATGCCCATACTTTGGTTGTTCATCTCTAGGGCTTAGACTTTTGGGTGCATTTAGGGCTTTCCAAGCCATTTCGAATTGTGAAGTGTTTCATGGAGTTCTACTTCCAGATCTGAGTCATTAGAGGGGTCTCATGGCATAAAGGTGCCAACTCTATGGCCATGAGATCCCCATGCACATTGTAAAGCTCCTTTTATGAATTTTTGAGCCAGACATCCCATGCATGTGCACCAAGTTTGGAACTTTACGTGTAAAATGGACATTAGGAGGCCAGATCTATGGTTTTGAGGTGTTAAGACCCATTTAAATCGACTGTATAGTAATGGTCATGGAGGGACTCGACGAGTCGCTCTTGGGACTCGGCGAGTTGCGGTGTATTGACCACCAAATCCTTTCTGTGAAGGAAGCAGTTGTTAGCAAGGAAAAGTCCCGTAGATGTTTAGTCATGAATGGACCTGGGAATCATGGGACTCGATGAGTGTATGAATAGACTCGGCGAGTCCAAGGAAATCTCCCAACTTATGAAGACGAACTCGACGAGTTGTTCATACAACTCGGCGAGTCAAGGGCAGACTTGTTCATAGGATGGGGATGAACTCAACTAGTTGTTCATACAACTCGGCGAGTCGGATGAAGATAGTCCCGATAGTTTGAATGAAGGTGAACTCGTCGAGTTCTCGCAAGGCTCGATGAGTGATGTCGGGGTTGGACCGGGTTAGTGGAGCATGGACTCGACGAGTTGGTAGACCAACTCGGTGAGTCAGGTCAACTGGGTGTTGACTTTGACCAATGTTGACTTGCTTGGTTTAAGGATTGACCCTGGTTAGGGTTGTTTGTTCTGTTTGATGACTTGAGGGTTGTCGTGTAGGGATTGAGGAGCCGAGGAGAGCCGACCTTCACGCCAAGGACAGTTCAGACACTACACGGCATCGAGGTGAGTTACCTTCCAGTAGAAGTGGGTCTACGGCACAAAAGCCGGCCCACTAGTAGATGTTTAGCTGAGATAATTGTCTTTGTGATAAATGTCTGGTCGGCTATTGTTGATATGTGAATATGCTAGTTTGCTTGATATGTGACTACGCTAGTTTACTATGTTATGTGATATGGTATGAGTAGGAGGGGACTAGTCCCCGAATCGGTCGCTAGGATCAATGGGTAGGTCGGACACCCCAGATATGTCTGACAGTATGATAGAGATATGACATTATATGTTAGCAGTAGGGGGTGAAATAGTCCCCAAATCCGGTTGAAAGACCGAAGGGTAGGTCGGCACCCCAAAATAGGCTGACATGGGTAGGTCAGCACCCCAGAATGGCTTGACATGGGTAGGTCAGCACCCCAGAATGGCTTGACATGGGTAGGACGGCCGCCCCAGAATGGCCCGACAATATATATATATATATATATATATATATATATATATATATATATATATATATATATATATATATATATATATATATATATATATATATATATATATATATATATAATCTATGTGATTGTATGGTATGTAGTATGATGGGGGAACTCACTAAGCTTTGTGTAGCAGCGCATCACACACACAAGATTTCCGCATGGAGTTTTCTGGGATTGTACACTGATTTATTTTACTTTGACATTATGATTTTCAGACACATTGTCATATTTCTGTTTGCAAATGATATGGCATGGGAATGTTTTGGTAAACTATGTTGAGAATTACTTAACTAAAAATGAAAAATTTGGGCTTGAAATTTGGGATGTTACTAGTTGGTATCAGAGCCCTGGTTTGAGGGATTCGGACACACCCTCGGGAGTGTCTAGACTCAAACCGAGGCATTTAAAAGATTTTTATAAAGAAAATGGTTTTCTAAAATCTGAGTCAAAGGGTTTTGAGAAAGAACAAGGTGTGTGATGCGTGCGACCAGCCGAGCTCAAGTAAGTTTTCCCCAAGATACCCATACTTGTTATGATAAGTTATATGATGTATGATACTGAGAACTGCATTCTAGATTAGGGCTAAGGATCTAGGAGGATGCCTTGTATGCCTTATATATATGATTCTAAGAACTGCATGCTAGAGTAGGGCTAAGGATCTAGGAAGGATTCCTTATGTGCCTATGGTATGAGCTGTATGTTAGGACTGTTTAGTCAGTAGTAGGATGGCCTGTATAGGTTATACCTGAATTGGTTACTCAATGCCCGAATGCTGCTTGCTTTGTGCTATAAGGGTTATGGCTAACTTTAACTATCTAGTGAACGAATATGTGATAGTATTCGCAAGCTAGCTAGGGAAGGATAGCAGAGACTGCTAGTGCAGCTGATGGCGAAGAGTAGGTCGGAGAGTGCCCTAGGAAAGCCTAGGATGAGAATAGTTGGAAAAAGAGATATTGGTTAAGGGACTTGGTGAAGTCGAGACAGTCCTTGAGGAAAGTACGGATAGATGTGGAAGGTAGTATGGGCCCATACTACTGGAAGCAGAGAATCCGTACTCGAATCAAAGAAGGTTGAGACTGAACCAGGAAACTTGGAAAATGTGTTAGACCTCTCGAGAGTATGTATGATCCTGACATTTATGCGTTTATTTTCAGTATGGTGACCACGCGACATGGAATAGGAGGTTCCGGATCAGGATCAGGATCAAGCTCGGGTGCAGGATCCGAGCGGGTTGATGACGGACTGCGAGTTCATTGCGTCTGAGATCACGAGAGGCATCCTTGAGTCGACCCCGGTCATTTTCGGGTCGATCATGAAGGGATTGTTGAGTTGATGGAGGACCGCCTCGGGGAATTCAGGAGTGACTTGGCATCTAGCCAGACGGGTACGCGTACACTGTCCTTCAAGGACTTCCGAGGAAGCGGTGCGCCGGATTATCACGGGGTGAAGGACCCCATTGCTGCCAGGAGATGGATCGCAGACATTGAGTCCGCGCAGTTGACGAGCTTCGGCCCGAAAGGGTCGAAAGTCCGCTTTGCTGCGGGATGTTTGAGGGATAGAGCTAGAGACTGGTGGGAGTCGGTTGGTGACTCGTTGGGAGCCCCAGCCGTCGAGGCTATGACGTGGTCAGATTTCGTGACCAGATTCAGGGCTGAGTTTGTGCCGGCTGTAGAGCTTCAGCAACTGGCCAGAGAGTTTTTGGATATGAGGCAGACTACGGAGACTGTGGCGGAGATCACCGCCAAGTTCCGGGAGAGAGCATTGTTGGTACCCCAGTATGCGGGGGATGAGGAGATACGGAAGACCCGCTACCATGATATGTTGAGGGCTGATATTCGGGAGCATGTCAGCTACTCAGCCTGCCCGACCCTGGAGTCTATGATTGCCAGGGCACGAGAGAGGGAGCTCTATTTACAGCACGTCAGGAAGATGAAAGCAGAGACAGAGCAGGTGACAGGGGTTTTGGGGAAGAAACCCATGGGATCCGACGTTAGGTCGAAGGGTCAGCCAGGCCGTACGAGGGAGCTTGTAGAGCGGGATCGACCGGCTTCTACAAGTGCGGTAGGACGGGGCACTTTGCCAGGGATTGTACTGCCCCGCCCCCACAGTGCATATGTCAGACCTGATTTGCTTCCATTGCAATCAGAGGGGCCATAAGAAGGCCAATTGCCCTAGATTGACAGCAGCGTCAGCAGCAACGCCAACAGTGGCGCCGGTTTCAGCGACAGCGCGGGTTGCAGATGGCCAGAAGGCCAAGTCAGAGGCTCCAGTGGTGCGGAGCCGAGCATTTCAGTTGACAGCCGAGGACGCACGCGCTGCACCCGATGTGGTGACGGGTATGATCTCTTTCTTATGCTTTTGTTTATGTCGCTGTGATTTTGATATGTTATGTATGTGCTCTGTATAGGATCGTTCCATGTGAACGGTATCCCAGTTCATGTATTGTTTGATTCAGGCGCTACCCGATCGTTTGTCTCTCTTGCGCTTAGCAAGAACTTTCCTGAGTCGTCCGACACGTTGGATTGCCCTCTAGAGGTCGAGATTGCGGACGACCGGTCAGTGCGAGCATCAGAGGTCTACCGAGATTGCATCCTGCGGCTGTTTGAGGAGTGTTATCTGGTAGATCTGGTTCCCATACCTTTGCGGGGGAACAAGGTTATCATCGGTACGGATTGGCTAAGCCCCAATGGGACAGTGATTGACTGTACGCAGCAGCTAGTGCGGATCAGGACCCCAAGTGGGGGAGAGCTGGTGATTCAGGGCGAGAGGCCACAGCGAGGACCAACTTTATGTTTAGCAGCGAGAGCTAGGCGTTACCTTCAGCAGGGTTGCGCATGATTTGTTGCCTATGTTATGGATACCCGGGAGATGGGTAAGGCAGCGGTGGGCGATGTGCCCGTGGTACGAGAGTTTGTAGATGTATTCCCCGAGGAGTTGCATTGGATACCTCCGGAGAGGCAGGTAGATTTCAGGATCGACCTAGTCCCTGGTGCGGCTCCGATAGCCAAGGCACCATATCGGTTGGCTCCTCTTGAGATGCAGGAGTTGTCTACACAACTGCAGGAGCTGTTAGATAAGGGATTCATTAGACCGAGCAGTTCACCCTGGGGAGCCCCGATTCTTTTTGTGAAGAAGAAGGACGGGTCGCATCGAATGTGTATAGATTATAGGGAGCTGAATAAGGTAACGGTGAAAAATCGTTACCCACGCCCGAGGATTGATGACCTCTTTGACCAACTACAGGGATCATCTTGGTTCTCCAAGATTGATTTGCGTTCAGGGTATCATCAGATGAGGGTCAGAGAGGAGGATGTACAGAAGACTGCGTTTCGGACGCGTTATGGCCACTATGAGTTCGTGGTGATGCATTTCGGGCTCACCAATGCTCCTGCCGCGTTCATGGACCTCATGAACCGCGTGTGCAGACCGATGTTGGATCGGTCCGTGATAGTTTTCATAGATGACATCTTGGTTTACTCCAAGACGCGAGAGCAGCATGAGGAGAACTTACGAGAGGTTTTGGGTACTTTGAGAAGGGATAACTTGTATGCTAAGTTCTCCAAGTGTGAGTTCTGGTTGCGCGAGGTGCAGTTTCTTGGGCACCTTGTCAACCAGGACGGAATATCAGTTGATCCGTCCAAGGTTGAGGCCGTGATGGCATGGGCGGTTCCGAGGTCTCCATCTGAGATTCGGAGCTTTCTGGGATTGGCAGGCTACTATCGGAGATTCATTCAGGACTTTTCCAAGATAGTCGTGCCCCTGACCCGACTGACGAGGAAGGCTGTGGTGTTTCACTGGGGGCCTGAGCAGCAGGCTGCGTTTGAGACCTTGAGGCAGAGATTGTGCGAGGCGCCAATCTTAGCCCTGCCAGAGGGCATGGAGGATTTTGTGGTATATTGTGATGCGTCCATCTCAGGTTTGGGCATGGTATAGATGAAGAGAAGACATGGGTAGGTCAGCACCCCATAATGGCTTGACATTGGTAGGTCAGCACCCCAGAATGGCTGGACATGGGTAGGTCAGCACCCCAGAATGGCTTGACATGGGTAGAACGGGCGCCCCAGAATGGCCCGGCAATATATATATCTTATGTGATTGTATGGTAAGTGGTATGATGGGGGAACTCACTAAGCTTTGTGCTTACAGTTTTAGTTTTGGTTTCAGGTACCTCTTCTTCTAAGGGGAAGGCGTCGGCGGTGTAGCAGCGCATCACACACACACATGATTTCCGCATGGAGTTTTCTGGGATTATACTCTGATTTATTTTACTTTGACATTATGATTTTCAGACACATTGTTATATTTATGTTTGGAAATGATATGGCATGGGAAATGTTTTGGTAAACTATGTTGAGAATTACTTAACTAAAAATGAAAAATTTGGGCTTGAAATTTGGGATGTTACACAAAAGTCACGTAAAGGTTCGATCTTCATGACCATGCATGGCATAAATGCTCCATAATGCCATCACAAGCTCCAAGGAAGGTCAAATGCATGGGGACTTGCCTCTAACTCAATAAAGTTTGAATCTTTGGACCCTCAAGGTCCTTTCTAGTCCAGATCTGAGGTTCTAACCTCAAACGATGCCCAAATAGCTCAAGAACACAATATGCTTGAGAGAAAACCCTAAAAGCTCCCAAAAATGGGATCTAACAAACAAGAGGTCAAGATGAGAGCTTTATACCTCTGAATAGCAGCTAATGACAGAAGAATACAAGATCCACAGCCTTCTCTTGATTAGATCCACCAACTCTTCCAATGTTTCCTCCAAAAAGCTCAAGAATGCTCAAGATGGCCTCTCTCCCTCTTTATACAACAAAAAAGGCAAGTTAGGGTTTCTCTCTGGGGAAGGTGGCCACAAAGGGAGGCCATAAGGGCCTTTAAATAGGCCACAAGCATGAGAAATTAGGGTTTCCTTCAGCAGCGCTGACTCGGCGAGTCGACTCACGGACTCATCGAGTCCGCTCATTAATCCACGTCACCAGTCGTGACTCTACTCGACGAGTTGAGGCACCAACTCGTCGAGTCACTCCACATATCACAAAATAAATACTTAAAATATTATACCTGGAAATCCGGATGTTACAATAAAAATGATAATACCATGGGTCCTGATGATTTTTATGATGGTGAGGATGATGATAAGAAATATGAAAGTTCCACATCGGACACAGGATCATCGGGTGAAACATGGTTGATCCATTTACTCTCCTGGAACTCCGAGATAATGCCACAAAAGCCAATTCTGAAGTCGACACGATATCTACCAAAGTCGCCTTGATAGAATCGAAAATTGATTTGGTGATTAAATCTCTTTCTACAATCAAGGTTGCTGCTCCTTTGGAACTTGACCGAGTCAATCAATTGGATCAAATAATTAATCTTCGTTTGATGCGCACCTTAGAGGAAGCTAAGAACGATAAAAAGACAATCTCAATCATCACATGTCCAACATTTCTACCATGATCAAGATCCATGATGACATTATTTCTGCTACCAATGAGCTGATCAAGGAGAATCGTGTTCGTCATGAAAAACAAGTCCAACGATTGGAGAAGGAGATCAAACAAAAATATGGTTTCAACAAGATTATGCAGAAAGTGCTTATAAAGTAATTCTCTCTGCACAACAATTTGTGGACACTCTGAACCACAAATTTGATGAAATTCTCATAATCATGGAGGAGACCTTCGATAATATCTAAGCTCAAGCTCTTATAGCCGACGCCTACGATAAGCGCGAGAAGCAACTCAAATTGAGCTTCTAGAAAGTCTCTGAGAAACTGGATGATATTAAGTCTAAAGCTTTGTTTGCATCAGAGTCAGGGCCTTCCCATGCAATAGGGGGAGAAAATCTAGTTTAGTGGAAGCCTATCTCGGAATTTCAACTCCGGGATGAAACAATTGATAAAGAATTTGTTGAAGTTGTTGAAGCTTTGAAGCAGAAGATGAATTTGACGAAAATGACCTGGTGAGTAATGCAATTCTAGGTCTTCAAGTCGTCAATGAACAACCTTCCATCACCAAAATTCTCTCGAAAGAAGAAAAGGAGAAATGGTCATCTATCTATTGGCCATCAAATCTAGTAAAAGATTTTAAATGGAGTCGAGAAAGCTTATGCTTTCAGAGCCACTCAATCAATGCCTCCTCTAATTCTTGCTTCGAGAATAGTTCTAGTTGATTAAGGTTATCCCATCAAGAAACCTGATGAACTACATGAAGAGCCATTGATTCCTCCTCCTTCGAAGCTGATCATCACTCAAGCCGATCAACAAGTCATCTCCTCTATTTCTATTCTGATTGATCCTATTAAAGACAAAGGCAAAGGAATCTCCTTAAGATGAGTTGGTCTACTGAAGAATTTGAGCAAGAAATAAGGATGGTCTTTGGATGAAATGATCCAAGCTATCGAAGGAAGCCTCCGAATTCAAGCGTTGAAGGACAATCTAAATCTCGTCAAAGACATTTCTCCATACTATCCTCAAGGGATAATTTATGATTATCACTTTGTGCCTCATCAAAGTTATGCTCTTCCATCCAATGATTTTGAGCAAATAAATACTCCCATCTCTCCTCATGGAAGAATCTATGTCAAGTTTGCTCCTCTTCACCCCTCGGATGATAAAGAGACTCTAGTTCGAACAGAGAGAGAAAGACTCAACACATTCTACACCACTAATGCTCTTCCTGAAGATAAAGCTTGGTCGAAGTTCAGAATCACCAAGCTTAGTGGCACCGTAACAGAAATCCTTGGAAGGTTTGGTCAAGATTGCATTCTCAACTTCTATTATGTCTTTTGGAACTCTCAAGTGAAGATCAAAATCTCGAATGCTGATTTCCCATCGATAATCCTAATGACATTCTTGTCATTGCAGCACGTCTCAAATAGACAAACCTCTTAGTTCAACACCAGAGCGTATAAATCAGCTCTTATTTATTTGAAAGATTATGTGGCTGAATTAGGAAGATCGGATATAGAATTTTCTCACCTATTCAAAACACAGAATATTATCACCGATGTCTCTATTGATATTGAAGGAGTTGAACTCCTTGATGAAGGCCCCATCAAATAACTTGAACTCGGATTCGTTTACAAGAAGAAAAGTGAAGGCAAGAAAGAGTTCTTCAGAGTCCGATACAAACATTTGGTTCCTACAATGACTCTTCGGAAATTCATTTCTAAAACAAACAAGACTAAAGCTTCCAATGAAATCACGAAGAATTTTGTTAAACAACTCATGTGCTAAATTGAAGTTCAAAATTGGATGCAAAAAGCTTATATGTTTACTTTTGAAGAATCGAAGTAGTTTTGCAAAGGATTATTATGGTCACTTAGGGGAATATTAATAGAACATTTAAAGTGATCCTTATGTAATCCGAGATAGATCATGTCCAAGACAGAAGAAGAGTCTAAGGTTAAGTGAATTCCAAAGTGAAAGCTTATTTGAGATGAAGACTTTGTATGAGATACATTATCTGTTTGGAAGTGTTTTGATTCTATAATGCATTAAATGTGGCAAGTAATATTTTGTATTATTCTGAGTGTTTTTAAGCATAGTACAAGAGACAAGATCAACAGCAATGGGTGTGTCAGACTGTTGATCTTCAGTCGTCTCTCAGTCCATGTGCACTTTCCACAGTCTTTGTTTTGTAGTGATTCCTTGGCTATATAAGGAGTTGTCGACCTTTGTAACAACAAAAAGTGGTTCACCTATTTCACCTTAATCAAATCAATGAAGCATTAAGTCAGTCATTCTCTTTTAAAAATTTCTTGTTCTTAGTCGCTTTATATTGTTGTTAGGTCTATATTGTGTTGTGTCAAATGTATTCTTTATAGTTTTATTGATTCTGAAATGGGCTTGTCCAAGTGCGGAATTGCTTAGTTTTGTAGTCTATATATATCATGCATGTAACCTTTTAGGGTAATGCTTTTTCAACCCTAAACACCATTTGTACGCTCTCACATAAAAGTTCCATCTTTGAGAACTCTTCTAGATCCGTTTAATCAAAGAATTAGGCACACTTTTGATCATTGATTTCTTGTGATTAATTTCTCTCTCAAATATAGAATCTATCGATCATTATTATTTTCACAATTGGTATCAAAGCAGCAGATAGTGTAATTAATTCGGTATTCTTCTGTCAAGTAAAGGGTTTTAGATTTTTCTTAGATCTGTTCTTGTTGTCTCAATCGTTTCAATCGATTGTAGATTATAGATCTAGATCTCTAGATCACCCTCGATCTTGACTCAAATTTTACACATCTGGTTCTATATTATTTGTAGTGAATACTTGATAATATGCCTAACGACGATCCTCACGCTCTTTCATTCAATTTCTCAAGCAACATTGGATCTTTGACAAGGATTCCAATCCTCTTTCCAGAAGATTATAAAGGTTGGGATCTTCACTTTGAAGACTACGTTCTTCGAATCGAAGAACATGGTTCTACTATATGGTAGGCAATAACGCAGGAAACGTTCACGTATTCAGGTACCAGACAAGCAATAAAAACTATGGCTGATTATAATGCACTCATTATTGAACATACTAATGTTCCAAAGGATGAGAAGAATAAGCTAATATGTTATATAAAAGCCATGAGAATCATTCGATTTGCTCTTCCTCCAGACACTTTTCATGTTGTTAGTGCATGTGATACTGCAAAAGGTATTTGGGATAGCTGAAGGAGTTATATTCAGGTGATGCTGATTTAGAACACTCTGTGTTAACATTGTTCTTATTGGAGTTAGGGGCATTTGTACAAAAACCTGATAAGAAGTTAGATCAGACGTTCAATCGCTTCAACCATTTGTTAAGCAGAATGTTGAAACACAATCTTAAGTGTCAATTTATTGAACAAAAAGTCACGTTCATGAATAGACTCAGATCTGAATGGAAGGCTATTATATCCACTGTTAAGGCACATGAAAAATTTAAAAGCTACTCGTTGGAAAAACTCATGCGTATTCTGAGATCTCATGAAGATAAAGTCTCTAAGGAAGTGAATCTTGTTTCCAGTGTTGGATCCTTGGCATTAGCTGCGAAAGGAAAGAATTTAGCAAAAGATGATTCTGAATCTGATTTTTCGGATAGTGAAATCTCAGAAGAAGACAAGGCTCTAATGCTGTCCAATACTAAGAAGTTTATTTATGAAGAATTTTTCTCATTCTAGAAATAAGTTCAAATAGGGCAATTTAAGTTCAGAAATCCAAGGGATGAAAGTTTCAAGAACTCCCAGAACGACGATGAGAACAAGGAAAAGATGTTATTGGGTGACTCTGGTTATGATTGTATTTACTGTCATGGCAAGAATCACTTTGCAAAGGAATGGATGATGAGGAAGTAGAATGATAAGAAAGAAAAGGAGAAAGACGAAGTGTATTATGTTCATAAGATAGAGGAACTCGGAAAGAAGAGTGTATCGAATGCGAACCTAGCATTTATAGTGCAAGAGGAAAGTGATGATGGCAGAGTCGAAGTGTGGTCTACAGACTCTGAGGATGATGAGGTCAGGAAACCTACTTATGGATGGTGCTTTGTGGCGAAGTCAGAGATCCTAAGTAATTAAGGCAAGTGTTTGATGGTTCAGAGTGGTTGTTCGGAACCGAGAGGATCTGTTACAGATGGAGGAAAAGCGTCAGAAAGTTGTTTTGCTGCGAAGACAGTTTCAGAGCAAGTGAACGAGTGCGAGAAGGTGCTTGACAAGGTACATTCTATTCTCAAATCTCTTAATATTTTTGTGTCGCGTTATGATTCTGATTTAGATGACTTATGATATACTATATCTAAATTTAGTTATAATTTAAAAAGAATTCATCTCAGTAATTCTAATCTGAATGATCAACTTAACAGAGTAACCTTTAAAAGTGAAGAAAGAAGATTATGAATAGAGGCATTGCAAGTAGAGGTTACTAGATCACGAGATGATATTATTTACCTTAAAAGAGATAGTATTGCACTTTTGAAATAGAGAAATATTTTTTGTTTGATTGGTAAACGTTTATATTTTAATATTACTCTGTTGCATTTGGATTGTGAAATAGGGAAAGGTTTGCATAAAATGATTTTACCCTTTCTTGAATTAAATGATGGTGAAATCGATGTTGAATGTTATAAATGTGAATCGATTGTTTCTTCAGATGACATTTCTGATACTTACAAGATTGGACTTGAGAAAATTGAGGAATATATTCAGTCCAAAGATCATAAAAACATGTTGAAAGAAATGTTAAATGAAAAATATAAAGAAGAAATCAAATTAAGTTTTATGCAGTAATATGGCTTATTATGCAAGAAATTGAGTTCAGATAATACTCTTAATTCCGAGAATATATATGAATTTGATGCAAGTGAAATGAGTGAAATATTTGTAGAAGGCGAAATTGATTGCTCTGTTTTTGTGCAAAATTTTGATGAACCTAAGAAAAATCTAATTTCAGAAAACTCAATCGAATTTGTTCGAACTGTTGAAAACAAAGGTTCTAATGTTTTGAAAGAAAAAGCAACAGTTTTTCCAAAAGTTCAAATAGTACCGAATCAAGTTTTTGTAAATAAATGATTGAACATAAATGATACATCTAAAATAACGACCCTGGTTGATAATGATAATGCGAAGGCTTGTGATGAGTTCTTCTGGTCAAAGCCGATAGATAATGATGATGATACAAAAGGTCTTTCGGAAATGACCTCTTGGAAAACAAAAGGAAAATGCGTTTCAGAACCATTGAATCGTGTGGAACTTTGTTACGGAAAAGCCGGACCAAGCGGGACAAAAGATGTTTCAAGTGAAACCTCCTCGGAACAGAATGAAACTCCAGTCAGAAAGGTAAAACATAAATCTAATATTCACAAATCTGCCGAAGAATTGATTGCAAAGAAAAGATAGTTGAATGCTAGATATATGAAGAACCTAAAAGAAGGAAAGCATTTCTGGAAGAAAATGAATTCCAATCAAAGTTCTTTCATCACAGAACGATCTTCTAATCAAAATAAAAGTTGATCTCAAATTCCGAAACAAATGTCAAGTTTTTCTTCCAATCAAGGTTGTTCACAAAAGTCTCAAAGTCCGAAATCAAACTCAAAGTGTTCTCCAAAATCACAGTTTTCAAAACCACAGTTTTCAAATCCTCTTACCAAATCAAAAGATTTTAAGGGTAAAAACAAAACTGTTTAGGCACTAGAAATTACTCTCAAGGAATATATTCAACGAAAATCTAATGATTGAAATTAATCTTCGTGATAACAAAGTTGAAGCTTTCAAAATGGAAAAGAGGGATGAATCGTACTTTGAAAAGAAAATCATTTTGGTTAGACAAAACTAAGATTTTTCCTGTGCAAAAGAAATCCTCACAAGGACCCAAGTTGGTTTGGGTTCCTAAAACTCTCTAAATTTTGTAGGTTATGCATGATGAACAGTACGATTCAGAATGGTACATCGATAGCGGCGGTTCTCGTCGCATGGCAGGAAGGAGAGAGGAGTTACAAGAGTTGCGGTCTTTAAAGGATGGTGGAAGAGTGAAGTTTGGAAATAACGTCACAGGAAATACAAAAGGCTATGGAATGATAACTAATGAAGAATTCTCAATTCGAAAGGTAGCATATGTTGAACGATTGCAACACAATCTGATAAGTGTTTCGCAATTGGTTGTAGGTACAGGACTAAAGGTGTCTTTTGATGAAGAATGTTTGAAAATGAACACTTATGTGCTGCATGCGAGCTCGGAAAACAAAGCAGAAAGAGTCACTCATCGATCATAAACACCAAAATTATTGACCCACTACAATTATTGAACATTGATCTTTGTTGTCCTTAAGCAATCGAAAGTATTTGTGGTAACAAATATATTTTGGTTGTTGTTGATGATTTTTCTAGATTCACCTGGGTATTCTTTCTTAGAAAGAAATCTGATGCCACTCAGAAGCTGATAGATTTTATCAAGCAGGTTGAGCTACAATTACGAAAGCATGTTGGGAAAATTCGTAGTGACAACGGTTCGTAATTCAAAAATCATGCATTTGAAGAATTCTAAACTAGAAAACGGATTGCTCACAACTTCTTGTCACCTTACACTCAACAACATAATGGTGTAGTTGAAAGATGTAACATCCCAATTCCTAGATGTGGAACTTGAGGATTTAGTGCAATTTGAAGGGCCTACTCGACGAGTTGGTTGGACCCAACTTATCGTGTAGGAGTTAATCAGGACGCGTAGGTTAGGAAGCCTACTCGTCGAGTTAAAGGATTGGACTCGACGAGTTGAGGCTATATGATGAAACCCTAATTTCTTGGGTGTGCAACCTATTTAAAGGACCTTAAGTCCTTTATCCCGCCTCCCTTACCACCTTTCATGTCCAGAGAGTAACCCTAGCGAGCTAAGTGTTTGTGTGAGGCCAAAAGTGTGTTTTTGGTGCATTTCTTGAAGAGGCTTGAGGACTTTGAGGCTTGGAACGAGAGAAATCTGGTAGATCTAGCATCTACATCGTGATGGTATCCAATGGGAGGTAAAAAGTCTTTTCCTTGGCTTTCCGTTCCTTAGATCTCTTCTCATGTGAGTTTATGGGCTTTTTCATGAAAAAGTTGGGCCATTCTCGGGTTAAGCTTGTCCAGGGGGTATGAGTTTCAGATCTGGACTTCTCTAGGTCCCATGTATATAAAGCCTCAAGCTTTATGAAGCTTTGACCCGTCTTCTTGTCCTAAACCGCTTCTTAAGCTTAGTTTTGGCTGTTTTAGCCTTGTGAGGCCTTGCATGATCGTAAAGTTAGCAACTTTACGTGGTAACTTCATCCTAGGAGGTTGGATCTGGAGTCTGGAGCATTGGAATCGACTGGAATGAGATTAATGTGTAATGGTCGAAGAACTCGACGAGTTGAGCATCCAACTCGACGAGTTGAGTTGGGTTTTCCCATTTCTTGACTTAGATTAAACTCGACGAGTGGTGGGACAACTCGATGAGTGCCTAGGGTTTTCCCAGATCTTCTGGAGTATGCAAGGACTCGACGAGTTGGTTAGCAACTCGGTGAGTGGAATCGGGTTTTTGCGATTTACTGAGTTCTGGGGGGGACTCGATGAGTTCATGAGCTGCACTCGACGAGTTGAGTCAACATGGACTGTTGACTTGAGTGTTGACTTCCGTTGACTTTTAGGGATGGGTAATGTTGTGGACCTTGGAGAACATGGAGGGGTAAAATGGTGTTTCACCCTTTTAAGATTTAGTAGAGGAGTTAGCTTAACATATTTATATAACTGTTAAGTAGAGATGATTGTGATATGTGTAGACGGAGTCTAGACCAGCAACTCGAGTGTGGATACATTGCTTTACTCTACAAGGTGAGTCTTCTCACTATACTTACCGGAATGGTAATATTGTGTGACCGGAGGTTCTTATTTGAGTTACTGACCAGAGGGTCTGATGTGCTTATACTGAGTTATGTGATATCATGCATTTTGTCTTTGTGATTTATGATGTATATTATCTCTGTGCTTTATTGAGTTAGGACCGGAGGGTCCAAACCGAATTGTGAGACCGGAGGGTCTTCACTGAGATACCAGACTGGAGGGTCCGACCCGACCGGTGATATGTGTTTCAGGTACCTCACAGGATCACGAGAAGGCACTGGCTTGATTGTACACACCAGTTTGAGATTATGTTGTTTGGGGATTGTGGGATATTATCAAACATTTTGTTGTCTTGTCTTTTGAACATCTTATACATTGGGTTTTGGAGAAATGTGAGATTGTGTTTTATGTGGTTTTAAAAATGAAAATTTTGTTTCAAAATTTGAAGCGTTACAAGTTGGTATCAGAGCCTTGGTTTGAGGGATTCAGATGTACTCTCCGGTATGTCTGGACTCAAACTGAGGAATTCAGAGAAATTTTCTAAAAAGAAATGATTTTTCTAAAAACGAGTAAGGGTTTCTAAGAGAAAACGAGATGGAGCAGTGCGTACAATCAGCCAGATCCTGAACGGTGATTTCCCAAAATACCATTAATTTTTTATATTATGAGATACTTATGAGATATTAGAGCTGCATGCTAGAGGATAAGTTAGCTATTTCAGGAATTTAGAGCTACAGTTGCCTGATTCATGATGCCTTAGCCTTGGGGATGCTATTGATTGATATTATCTGCTATTTGCTCTAGGTATGTGCTGAGTAGGAGTACCTAGCAGAAATATTTTAGAGAGAGCTTTGAGTAGCTGAGTAATCTAGGAGAGATAGCTAGATGTGCATTTGAGGAATCTACTAAGAGAGTAGTTAGATACCCACGCGAGGTAGGATTGCCTGAGTTGGGTGATGCCTTTTGAGTTGTGGATAGACCAAGTGGAGTTGTATGATAGAGTGGTTTTATGTGTTGGTGGAGGTTATTCGATGCCTGAATGTTGCTTGCTTGGTGCTTTGTAGAACTCTTGAATAATGTGAGTCAGCTACTAAGTGAATATGACGATATTCAGGAGGTAGATGGCTGGGATCATGAGGAGTTCTTGAGTAGCTGATGGCAGAGAAGCGTGAGAACCTAGGAGAGCCTAGCGAGTAATTTTAGTCTGATGAGTACGCTGTTTAGAAGTGAGTATTCGCTGGAGAGCGAACATGTGTAATGGGATTAGAGATTGATATGTTTGAGCAACTACTTAGGAATCTGGGACGATCTGTGTGCAAAGTATGGGTAGATGTGGCAGGTAGTATGAGCCCGTACTACTGAAAGCAAATGACCCATACTCGAAACAGGGAGAATTCCAGAGGTTCTAAGTAGCAAGTTGAGGGGAGATAACATGGTTCAGGTACCATGATTCATACCAGAGTATGTTTCCGTTTTTATCAGTTATCTGACGATGGGTGTTCAGACTTAGAATGGATATGGTAAACTGTGGGGCCAGAGGGCCATGACGATTGAGCTTCAATAGAGTGTAGCTTGCGAGGAAAATTGAGTTTAGATCCCGAGGAGTTTGCTGGTGAGGTGCCAGTTGGAGTTGCAGGACTCGAGGAAAAATGGAGATAATGCTTTGTGGAGGATTGCGGTCTGGGTTGAGTAATCGACCGATGGTTGAGATGTCACTTTCTGTGACGAGAATTTCACTATTTCCGCTTCCTGTGTGGAGCGAAAGAGATAATGAGCTTCCGGTTTTAAATTTTGGAGGTGAACCCTGTGGGGTAGCATATATTTGTGATATTTTCATCAGAATATTTTGTAGTATATCTGCAGCGAGGTATTTCTTACACCATAAGAGAGTCATCAGGGGGGGAGGGGGCAATGAGATGGATGAGGACGAGGATATGCCTTAGTTGAGTATAGTAAGGCATATTTTGGCAGCAGTTCCAGGTAAACAAGAGGAGTATATCGGGGCGGCGGCCCTTGTTGTTTACGTTGTATATCGACTGTGAGAGTGAGGTCTCTTGCTTCTATGATAATTCACACGATGGAATGTTCGCTGAGGAATCAGAGATAAGGTGTGTGTGATAATTCATTATTCTCAGGTTGAGAGTCGTAACTAATTTGGGACCGTCAAGATGTCCGGTGGTGCGTCGGTATGAGATTTTGGGGCGACTAGAGACAGCCACATTGGGAGGATACCGAGGTTTTCATTTGAGATTCGGGATACTTGGAGTTATTTGGTCATTATCTGTAAGATCAGCAAGTGTTGTGTGGTACATTCCATGAGTCGGCAATTATACATCTGGTGAACCAATCTGTAGTGTGGTCTGTTTGGTATGACAATGGACGATGGTTTGAACCCTAAGTAGGGGAGAACTGGGTATTCTATCGGGAGGATCCTCAGTCTGATGTGGTACAGAAGTTTGGGTTATGGGGATCTACTGTCCGAGTATATGTGAAAGGAGTCATGTGGTAGACAAGGCAACGTACAGAGCGAGATGATGCATGTTGCATATCGTCAGGAGAGGATGAGTGTCTTCACGTCGGGTGGTCGTTGGACAGGAATCTTATTATGGCCCGTGTTCTTCGGGTTTTCCAATGTTTGAGTTTCGAGACGGTTGGGTTGTCGGGGTCAAGATTCGATTGTCGAGAGATCGATATCTCGACGTATAGGTTGTTATGTGTACTCCGGGAAGGGCAGCAATTGATTTGTCAATCAACTTCACAGTCGATATGAGTAGTTTCGCATCGGCTAGATCAGTAGTGGATGGGGATTTGGATTGTGTTCAGCGTGTTCTCAGTCATTAACGATTCCTTCGTGTTTCAAGTTGTGAGTTGGAGTACTTCATGGTTTCGAGTTGTGTGAGTGGAAGATCAGTGGTCGTAGCAAGACATTGTGAGATTCTGTGATGGTGTATCGAGGTATCCGTGTACGATGCCATAAATTATTGGATTACTATGAGAGTTGGGTTTGTCAGATAGCAGGTGGAACATCAAGCGACTACATTTGAATATGTGAGACCAACAACTAATTATCGCTAGACATGGATGGTCCAAGGGAGTAAACTGTACTGAGGGAAAGCGCCTTGTCTACGAGAATTTCCGTCAAGAGTAGTGATGCGTAATCTAGGTAGGCGATCGCACCTATCTATGTTAGGCCACGTAGCATGAGTTAGTGAACGCGGTATGGTGATAGCTTGATGATGACTTTGTGGTGCGATAAGAGAATGAGTGGATCCAGGTGGGAGTAATCACTTAGGACTGTTAGGGAAAACCGTGGGGTGAGCCCATGCAGAGTGAGAAAGTGTTGTAAGACTACGGAGAGTCGTACCATTTACTAGTCAGTGAGAGAGTGTTGTATGACTACGGAGAGCCGTAGCATCCACGAGTCGGTAAGAGAGAGTATCGTAAGACTACAGGGAGCCATAGCACTCAGTAGTCAGTGAGAGAATGTAATAAGACTACGGGGAGCAGTAGCACTCAGTAGTCAGTGAGAGAATGTTATAAGACTGTAGGGAGTCGTAGCACTCATTAGTCAGTGAGAGATTGTTGAAGACTGCGGGGAGCCATAGCATTCACTACTCAAAGTGTGATGCAGAAGGGTTCTTAGGCCTTGGTAGCCTTGCCAATTGAGTCTGTGGGAACCTGGTGGTCGGACCAGGGGCGAGACTGGGGTCTCAGCAATGGCCGAGAACTGTTATGTTTTGACTTAGGGAAGGGTTGTCGCAAATCGAAAGCATCAAGGTGCAATGCATGCGTAGCTTCGTGGATCGCGAGTCATGATTGGAGTATTATATTGGATATGAGTGGTTCCAATTTTGTTATCGGAACAGACTCTTGTGTTGATATTGGCTCTATCTGTGTAAAGGACAGATAGGTTGGGATTTCGGACTTTCAGATGGGTCTCATTCTGAGTGATTATGATCCCATCTGATGATTGAGACCGGAGTGGGTTAGTCGTTGGCTTGAGGAGAACCACGACACACATGGAATGAGCAAGTAGTATACGTTAGAGGTCAGAAGTGAGGTGTTCTTACAGATCGGTTGTAATGTTCGTTTAGGGTGAAGCGAACTTGGTGACTGCGGGAACAGTGTGCATGGGAGAGATAGCCTTGTGAAATTGAACGGTTGTGGGGGGTCGTATTTCTGAATGTGCTAAGGGTAGCCTGTAGCGGTTCCACTGTTGGGCCGGGAGTCGACCCTATATCCGGATTTGGCGTTCATCATTGGAAGATGGCGGGAGTTTTGGTCATTCAGTTTGGAGTCGGAGCTGAATCGCCATGGGATTTGCGTTAGGATGGTTCAGTCTGACGGAGGTCAGACCTTGTGTATAGCTTCAATTTCGTTGTGGATCAGTAAGGGGTTTGTTCTTCCTCGGGTTGGAAGTTTCTGATAGGTTTTCTTGTCTTGAGGAGATCGTGGTATGTTCTGAATTTTCGGGTTGTGCTTTAGAGCCCAAGGGTATAGGTGAAGGAGTGGCTCGAACTTTTATGAACCTTGGATTTTGGGGTTTTGAGGTTGTGGTGAGTTGCTCGAAGCGTAGGGCTTCTCGTCGCCCTTCCAGACAGAAAGTGTTGGAGAGCACTGAGATAGTGCTCAAGACGACAGATCAAATTCAGCAGGTCAGGCACAGGTTACTAACGGCCCATGATCATCAAAAGTGTTACGCAGACCGGAGACACTCCGAGCTAGAGTTCTAGGTCGGCAATTTTGTCCTCCTAAAGGTATCCCCATGGAGGGGTGATCCGATTCAGGAAGCGGGGCAAGTTGGGCCCTAGTTACATCGGTCCTTTCAGTGTGATCGCCCGAGTGGGTAAGGTAGCTTATCGGTTGGAGCTGCCTGCAGAGTTGAGTCATATTCATAACACCTTCCATGTGTCCCAGTTGAGGAAGTGTGTAGCCGACGAGATGGCAGTGGTCCCTTTGGAGGACATTCAGGTGGATGATCGCCTGAACTACATTGAGAAGTCAGTGGCGATTTTGGGTAAGAAGGTGAAGGTCTTGAGGAATAAAGAGGTGCCATTGGTTCAGGTCTACTGGCAGTATCGGTAGGGATACGAGTGGACTTGGGAGTCGGAGTCCGAGATGCGCGAGCAATACCCAGAGTTGTTTCCAGAGAGCGATTTTGAGGGGGAAATCTAGTTAACTGGGGGAGAATTGTAACACCCCGATTCCTGGATGTGGAACTTGAGGATTTAGTGCAAGTTGAAGGGCCTACTCGACGAGTTGGTTGGCCCCAACTCGTCGTGTAGGAGTTGATCAAGACGCGTGGGTTAGGAAGCCTACTCGTCGAGTTCGAGGGTTGGACTCGACGATTTGAGGCTGTGTGATGAAACCCTAATTTCTCGGGTTTGCAGCCTATTTAAAGGACCTTAAGTCCTTTATACTGCCTTCCTTACCACCTTTCATGTCCATAGAGTAACCCTAGCGAGCTAAGTGTGTGTGTGTGTGAGGCCAAAAGTGCGTTTTTGGTGCATACCTTGAAGTGGCTTGAGGACTTAGAGGCTTGGAATGAGAGAAAGCTTGTAGATCCAATATCTACATCATGATAGCATCCAGTGGGAGGTAAAAACTCTTTGCCTTGGCTTTCCATTCCTTAGATCTATTGTCATGTGAGTTTATGGGCTTTTTGGTGCAAAATGTGGGCCATTCTCGGGTTAAGCTTATCCAGGGGGTTTGAGTTTCAGATCTGGACTTCTCTAGGTCCCATGTACATTAAGCCTCAAGCTTTATGAAGCTTTGAACCGTCTTCATGTCCTAAACTCGTTCTTGATCTTAGTTTTGGGTGTTTTAGCCTTGTGAGCCCTTACTTGATAGTAAAGTTAGCAACTTTACGTGGTAACTTCATCCTAGGAGGTTGGATCTAGAGTCTGGAGCATTAGAATCGACTGGAATGAGATTATTGTGTATTGGCCAAAGAACTCAACGATTTAGGCATCCAACTCGACGAGTTAAGTTGGGTTTTCCCATTTCTGGACTTAGAGTAAACTCGACGAGTTAGTGGGACAACTCGACGAGTGGGTAGGGTTTTCCCAGATCTTCTGTACTTTGCATGGACTCAACGAGTTGGCTACCAACTCGGCGAGTTGACTCGGATTTTCGCAATTTACTGAGTTCTGGGGGGGGGACTCGACGAGCTCATGAGATGCACTCGACGAGTTGAGTCAACATGGAGTGTTGACTTGAGTGTTGACTTCCGTTGACTTTTAGGGTTGGGTCAAGTTGTGGACCTTGGAGAACATGGAGG
This sequence comes from Lactuca virosa, assembly GCF_052849685.1. Lineage (NCBI taxonomy): Eukaryota > Viridiplantae > Streptophyta > Magnoliopsida > Asterales > Asteraceae > Lactuca > Lactuca virosa. The sequence goes on along the minus strand of NC_136430.1, from coordinate 94,989,568 downwards.
GGTAAAATGGTCTTTCACCCTTTTGAGATTTAGTAGAGGATTTAGCTTAATATTTTTATATAATTGTTAAGTAGAGATGATTGTGATATGTGTAGGCGGAGTCTAGACCAGCAACTCGAGTGTGGATACATTGCTTTACTCTGGAAGGTGAGTCTTCTCACTATACTTACCTGAGTGGTAATGTTGTGTGACCGTAGGGTTTTATTTGAGTTACTGACCGGAGGGTCTTATGTGCTTATACTGAGTTATGTGATATCATGCATTTTTTCTTTGTGATTTATGCTATATATTATCTTTGTTCTTTATTGAGTTAGGATCGGAGGGTCCAAACCGAGTTGTGAGACCGGAGGGTCTTCACTGAGATACCAGACTAGAGGGTCCGACCCGAGCTGTGGGATCGGAGCGTCCTCACTGAGACACATGACCGGAGGGTCCTTATTGAGATATAGTCATGAGTGGATAATTATTGTGCATGGTATTTTGGGGAACTCACTAAGCTTCGTGCTTACAGTGTTGTGTGATATGTGTTTCAGGTACCTCACATGATCGCGGGAAGGCGCCGGCTTGATTGTACACACGAGTTTGAAATTACGTTCTTTGAGGATTCTGGGATATTTTAAAACATTTTGTTGTCTTGTGTTTTGAACATCTTATACATTGGGTTTTGGAGAAATGTGAGATTGTGTTTTATGTGGTTTTAAAAATGAATTTTTTTTTTGGAAATTTGCAGTGTTAAAAAACACGAAACCGGTCTCTCTGTGAAGCTGCAAGGACTATGCTTTCATTTGTGAATCTTCCTTTATACTGCTGGCTTGGTGTTGTTGCAACTGCTTGTTTTACTCAGAACCATTCTTACATCAACAAAAGATTTCTGATTACTCCATAAGAAATTCTTAACAATCGGAAACCTAACGTTAAATTCTTTCTTGTGTTTGGTTCCAGGTGCTTTATATTCAATTCCAAAGAACATCGGAACAAACTCGACGTGAAAGCAGATGAAGGAATTTTTCTAGGGTATTCTTTGACATCAAGGGCATATAGGGTTCTGAACAAGAAGTCAAAGAGGATTGAGGAAACTTACTACGTCACGTTTGATGACAATTATATGAAGAAATATCAAAAAGAAGATTGTGAATCAGAGGAAATTTTTCCATCCAACAATTCAAAGACTATTCCTCTTGTGAATTTATATGAGGAATTTCTAAATTCGTCTGATGAACCTGATAAAGCTATTTCCTCGCAATCAAATGCAAAAGACAATCAAGAAGATGAATCGATCAAGATTGTTGACGAAGCTGCCAAAAATGCATAGATTCCTCCTGAGCAACCATATCTGAATGACCCTCAACCACATTCTTCTGATTCTACATTCCAGGGGGAGAGTTCCACTCCGAACTCTAATACCGATATTCCTTTCCAAGGGCAAAATCCTATTCCGAATGAAGGGTCACATGCAAATTTCCAGGGGGGGTAAAGAAAATAATGACTCCGATGCTCAATCGGAATTTGAAGAAGTTTTTGTTGAAATCGATCCAGCATATGATCAGAACTATCCTCCTCTGACAAAATTGACCAAAGCTCATCCAAGATCTCAAGTGATCGGAGAATCATCTTCTTGAGTTCTTACACGGGCTCAACAAAAAGGGAAACAAACTGCATTATTTCCTAAATTGGAATTTTGCATATTTAATTCTTTTATTTCTAAAATTGAGCCTAAAACTGTGAAAATTGCTCTTGATCATGCAGATTAGGTTCAAGCTATGCAGGAAGAACTCAATGACTTCGAACGAAATAAAGTATGGAGATTGGTTCCCACTCCGAATGATGCTTTTGTAGCCGGAATGAAATGGGTGTTCCAAAATAATATGGATAAAGAAGGAAACGTCTTTCGCAATAAGGCACACTTGGTCATTAAAGGTTACTATCAAGAACGGGGAATAGATTAAGAAGAGACGTTCGCACCGGTTGCTAGTCTGGAATCTGTTCGGATTTTTCTTGCCTATGCTGCTTACCAAAACTTTGATGTATATCAAATGGATGTGAATTGTGCATTTTTTAATGGAGAACTTGAAGAAACAATCTATATTGAACACCTCCAGGATTTGTGAACGAAAGATTTTTGAATCATTGTTATGTTCTGGATAAAGCGGTATATGGTCTTAAACAAGCACCGAGGGCATGGTATGAAACTCTGACTCGTTTCCTTAAGCAATCTAAATTCAAACAAGGTACTGTTGATCCTACTTTCTTTCGTAAGAATGAGTGTAACCATCTAACGATTGTTCGGATTTACATTAATGACATGATTTTCGGATCAACTAATTCCAGCTTAACAACTGACTTCCAAAAGCTAATGAAAACTAAATTTGGAATGAGTTATTGTTGGATGGTCCTTTTGGGTTGCCTTCACCATAGCAACTTGACAGGGTAATTTGTGGAGAGAAAGAAGATATTATGATTTATTAATATATTATGAGAATAATATGTTAAAGGAATCATCTTATTATTTAATTAATATTAGTCAGAAATTAATTGAGAATAAATTTGGTGACTAAAAGAGATTAATTGAATAAAGGGGCTTAAACTGTCAAATGTGTGATAGTTGCATTTTGGGCTGGGAAGCCTTTATGGTTAAGGGATGGACCAAATTGTGGGTAGGAACCCATCTAGATTATGTCCAAGGCCTTACTCCAGAAGGTTCCATGGGCTTCTTAGTGATTAAGTTGTCCATTAGGGTTTTGACTGAAACCCTAACTGCTCAAACTATAAATAGGACCATTGGGATATGATTTTCGGCCACTTGTTCTCCTGGAAACCCTAGAGCCGAAAATCATAAGTCCTTACCCTCTCTCATATTGCCCTCTTGCCAATTGGTGTTTGTAAGCCATTAGAGGAGTGACACTTGTGACTCTAAGCTCCAAGAACAAGAAGATTCAAGCAAGCTACAAGAAGGTAGTCATCTAGATCTGAGTTTCTTATGTCATATTTGAATTGTATACACTAGATCTAGAGTTTTCAAGACTTGGATGAATTGCATGTACAATAGAGAAACCTAGATCCAAGCATTAGGGTTTGCATGTGCACATAGGAAAGTTCTTATGGCTCAAACCCAGCAGTGGTATCAGAGCCTTGATTGGTTTCTATTGTATTGATGCCTTGTTTATTTGTTCAAGCTTTAAAAAATCAATTTTTCTGCCCCCTGACTGACAGACTCGGTGAGTCCCACTGTGGACTCGACGAGTAGGATGAACTCGACGAGTCCATAAGGGGACACGACGAGTCGGAGCGTCTGTCAGAGAGATTTTCGGGATTTCAAGCTGTTTTGCTTAAGGACACTTACCTAAATCGTTTTGGTTTAATAAAATCCGAATTTTATCACATGTTTGACAATATCCTTAACAAAACAAAAGATAATTACCAATTATTTATATAATAAATTCCTTATTTGATAATGTTTGGTTATTTGAATTTATTTGGTGAATTATGTTATGATTAATCTTGATTAGGTCAAATTTAGATAATCATTAAATTAATTGTTTAATTTAAAATTATTTTCTATTTGATCCTTTATGTTTTGAAAAGTTCAAAACTTGTCCTCAAGTTTTGATATTTAAATTTTGTGATTAAAAGTTTAATTTGAACTATTTAAATTTCAAACCTTAGAATTTTTACAAGTTTTAAAATTCAACTTTATACTTTATAATATTATAAGATTAATATATATATGTATAACTTAAATGCTAGTCTTACCGTTAGTAGGCCTCATTCACGAAGCCGATCTATAAGGGGGGGTATAATGTTATGTTCTATAAAATGGCCGTTTAATGGGTGTCCACTCTCACCCACCACTTCCTTGATTGGTGGAGGGTCGTTAGCCGAACGGGTAGGATAGGGCAAAGTTTCCTCATTTAAAAGTATAATGAATCTATATAAAGTAACTAAATGTTTTTACAAAATTCTCAATCTTAGTTACTTTAGGCAAAAGTGAATTTGATGCAATTCCACGAAATTACACTTTTTACCCTTGCTAAGACGTTAATGGAGCGTGTGTGGTTAACCGGCACATTAATTGAGTTCTAAGCAAAGGTGGCAAAGGGTGACTCATTGTTTGTCAAAGTTCGATGGAGCGTGTGTGGTTAACCAGCACATCGAATAGGTGGCTGTAACAATGAGGGCACCATGTATATTTGCATGGTTATTCACACCCGCTTTGTGATCCTCGGCATCCCAGTCACAAACTAGATGGGCATATCGAGATTTAAACATGCCATTGAAAATTTCAATGAATCTCAAAGGATCGAGGTGTTTTTCAATACATTTAAAACTTCATCTCTTTTTCGTTTTTCATGGTGGAGAATTAGTGAATCGACCTTCACTTACCTTCAAATTATTTGCTTGTTAGATTACGACATCCCTTTTCTAATTTGTGAATAATGTTGTTGGTTCCTAGCCCTAATTTCTCATTTGGTTGTTTAATTGAGGAATTCGTTTTTAATCAAACTTTGTTCTTTCTCCTTTTCAGATGTTGAACGTCAACAACAATGCTTCTGGTTCAAACTCCTCTGCCTCATTCTCACTCATGAACTTGTGTGGGAGAGTAATCTTTGATGGGTCCAATTTTCAATGATTGGATCTGCAACATTCTCACGGTCACTTGCTACGAGGACAAAGAGTATATTCTCGATGAGAAGCTGAAGGAGATTGACATCAAAATTGCGTCTGCTGAAGGGATCGCGGCCCTTGAGGCCCACGAGCGTGATGCCAAGAAAGTCCATTGCATCATGCTAGCGACTATGACTGCAAAACTCCAGAAGTCCTATGAGGACATGTACCCCTACGAGAGGCACCAAGATCTGCTGGACCGGTACCACCAGAGCGTTAGGCAAGAAAGGTACGAGATCATCACCTCGATGATCACTACCAAAATGGGTAATGGAGAGTCCCTTACCGCTCATCTGTAAAAGATGCAGAGATATGTCGATCGCCTGCTAAAGTTGAATGTGAACTTTGATGAAGAGCTGGCAATTGATATTATCCTTCACTCCTTGTCTCCCTGCTATAGCCAGTTCCGCATGACCTACCACATGAGTAAGGAGGAGGTCTCCTTGACCAAGCTTCAGGGCTTGTTGAGGACTGCTGAGAGCAACCTCAAGGATAAATCTGTTGCATCAACTCCAACTCCTGCTGCTGCTCCTGTCTTGGTAATAGGACAAGGGAAGGGTAAGAAGAGGAAGGCTCCCTCAAAGAGCCACCACAAGGGAAAGTCCCAAGATGGAACCTCTTCTAGTGGAACCAAAGTTGGTTCTGCTAAACCCAACTCCAACCCTAAAGAGGCAGAGTGCCACCATTGCCACAAGATAGGGCATTGGAAGAGAAGTTGCCCAGAATATCTGAAGGCCATCAAGGATGGAAAGATAAATCCATCTTTCGTAGGTATTTACACAATTAAATCTAATGGTTTATCACATGCTACTTCTTGGGTTCTTGATACAGGATGTGGTTTTCACATATGTTCTGATTTGCACGGCCTAAGAAGAAATAGGGATGTGGAGCATGGAAGGATGAATTTGATCATGGGAAACAGAACATCGTCTCCTGTCACCAAGATTGGAGTATATTCCTTAGTGCTTAGTAATGGATTAGGTTTAGATTTAAACAATTGTTTCTATTCGCCAGATATAGCAACAACCATCATTTCATTTCATGGTTTATATAAACAAGGTTTTAGATATTCATTTGATAATGAAAAGGGTTCTATTTATGCTTATCTTAATAATGTTTTATATTTTGAAGCATTGCCTTGTAATTGAATATATGAAACTGTGATGGTTGTAGATAACTTAGGAAATGATGTGATGTTTGTGGATTCTTCCAATAGTAAGGATAAAGCATGCTTGTGGCATTGTCGTCTTGGACATGTCAACAAGAAACGCATAGCCCAACTCCAAAAGGATGGAGTGTTGGAGTCATTCGACCTTAGGAACGATGACGTGTTCGAGTCTTGTTATTGGATCTCATACATACAGATGTATGTGGACCCTTTAGATCCAACACAAGGGATGCGAACTGCTTCTATGTGACTTTCACAGACGATTATAGCAGATATGGGTATATCTACTTAATCAAGCACAAGTCAGAAACCTTTGAAAAGTTCAAAGAGTTCAAGCAAGAAGTGGAGAATCAGTTGGGCAGGAAAATCAAGATGCTTCGATCTGATCGAGGTGGAGAGTACCTAAGTCTTGAATTCCACGACTACCTCAAGGAATGCAGAATAGTTTCGCAATTGACGCCAGCTAGGACACTGCAGTTGAATGGTGTGCCTGAGAGGCGTAATCGAACCTTGCTAGACATGGTTCGTTCCATGATTAGTCGTGCTTCGCTACATATCTCATTCTGGGGGTATGCCTTAGAGACTGCCGCCCATATCCTTAACATAGTCCTTGCAAAGAAGGTTGCCAAAACACCTCACTAGATGTGGACAGGGAAAGCTCCCTCGTTAGCACACATCAAGGTTTAGGGTTGCGAGGCTTTCGTAAGATGAGAGACTCACGACAAGATCGAACCTCGCAGTGAACGATGTATTTTCATTGGCTACCCGCAGAAATCCTTTGGATATCTCTTCTACAGACCGAGTGATATTGTTGTCTTCATTGCGAGAAGAGGGGTTTTCCGAGAGCGAGAACTCATAAGCCAAGGAGAGGGGTTTTCCGAGGCAAATCGATCTTGAAGAGCTTCAAGAGTCGAGCGATGAAGGAACCTCTAAGATTGGTGCTCAACCAGAGGAGGAAACTCCGATTGAACCAATTGACGACTCCTTACCTCTTAGACGTTCTGAAAGGGTTAGTGTTCCACCCCAGTTTTATGGTTTTCATATTACTACAGAAGGGGATACATTCATTAGTGATAGTACACTAGTGAATCTGGACAAACCTAACAGCTATAAGGAAGCCATGGAAGGCCCGAAGTCTGTGAAATGGAAAGAGGCTATGGACAGCGAGATTCAGTCCATGTATGACAACCAAATTTGGAATTTTGTTGACAATTTACCAGGTCGTAAGACGGTCGGGTGCAAGTGGATCTTCAAGAAGAAGACTGATGTCGATGGAAATGTGCACACTTATAAGGCGCGATTAGTTGCGATGGGTTTCACTCAAACTCCTAGAGTTGACTACGATGAAACCTTCTCACTAGTTGCGAAGATAAAGTCTATCAGGGTGATGCTGGCCATTGTTGCATTTCATGACTATGAAATATGGCGAATGGATGTTAAACCCGCTTTCCTTAATGGGAAGTTGGCTGAGGATGTTTACATGGCTCAGCCAGAAGGTTTTGTCAATGTGAAGCATCCCAATAGAGTGTGTAAGCTTGAGAAGTCCATTTATGGACTTAAGCAAGCGTCTCGTAGATGGAATCTTTGATTTGATGAGAAGGTCAAAGAGTTTGGTTTTCTGCGAAGCGAGGATGAATCATGTGTATATGTCAAAACCAGAGGGAGTATAGTAAGCTTCCTCATATTGTATGTCGACGACATACTACTCATAGGAAACGACATCCTGACACTGCAGGAAGTTAAGTCCTGGCTCGGGAAGTGCTTCGCTATGAAGGACCTTGGAGAGGCTTCCTATATTTTGGGAATAAGGATAGTGAGAAACAGAAGTAAGAGACTAATAAGACTTAGTTAGAATACTTACTTTGACAAGGTACTAAAACGTTTTAGTATGGAGAATTCAAAGAAAGGGGAGTTACCAATCCAAAGTAATTCCAAGTTGAGTAAGACTTAAAGTCCGAGTACTGAAGTCGAGATACCAGAGATGAGCCGAGTACCTTACGCTTCCGTATTTGGCTCGATCATGTATGTTATGACTTGTACTCGTCCAGATGTGGCCTTCGCTTTGAGCATGGTCAGTAAATATCAAGGGAACCCTGGAAAAGCGCATTGGACCGCAGTCAAGAATATTCTTAAGTACCTTCGGAGGACCAAGGAATGGTTCCTAGTCCTCGGTGGGAGTGATGACTTAAAGGTCCGAGGGTAGAGTGATGCCAGTTTTCAGACCAATAGGGACAACTACCGTTCACAGTCGGGCTGGGTGTTTACCCTTAATGGGGGAGCAGTGACTTGGAAAAGTTCCAAACAGGAGACCGTAGCTGATTCAACGTGCGAATCAGAGTATATAGCGGCGAGCGAAGCGTCAAAGGAGGCGATAAGGTTGAAGGAATTCATTGGAGACCTTGGAGTTGTGCCAGCCATAAAGGAGCCCATCGAAATTTTCTGTGATAATGAAGGAGCGGTTGCCTTGACCAAGGTGTTGGATAAGGTGTATAAGTCCATAACTATTTCTGGTATGTACTTGACCTGACCCGGCATGGTCCATTTGGGTTGCATGGCACCATGCAATTGGATAAACCAAAATGAGAGAAATAACACTTATGGTTTATTAATATATTATAAGTTCTAATATATTAATAATATTATTTAATTAGTTTGATCAAGAATTAATTTAGAATTAATTAAGTGATCAAAAGATAACTAATTAAATATATGGGTAGATTATGTAAATCTTCCATATCTTATATAGTGGGCTAAGAGGCTCCATGGATTATCAAGTTCGGTTCCACCCATAGGATGCTCCATGGATGCTCCATGGGAGTTACAAACCCATGGGTCATGGAAATGAAGAGTCATGACACATTAGGGTTTACATGGTGTAACCCTAGATGTCTCAACACTATATAAGAAACTCATTCTCCACCAAAATAGGTTACACTAACAAACAAGAGGGCTAGAGCCGATTTTGCAAGTGTAAGATTCTCTCAAAGTTTACTCCTTTGCATTTGGTGTTGTGTGAAGCATTTGAGGCATCACACTTGGGGTGCTAGGCTCACAAGGTTTCAAGGATCATAATCAACAACAAGGTAAGTTATTCTATCTTTCATTCAAGTTAAAAATGTTCCCCATGTATGCTAGATAGGAATATAACCTTGGAATTCAACTTTGCATGATTATTAGACAAACATAGATCCAAGGTTATTAGGGTTGCATGTACACTTAGGAAGTGTTAGAATGCTCAAAACCCATCAGTGGTATCAGAGCCTAGGTTTGTTTGTTGTTTTTTTGTGTGAAAACAGCTTGAAAAAAAAATCGTTTTTCTGTTTTCTGCTCTTGTGAAAGTTTGCACATTTGTTGCTGGAAATGGACTAGAAACATTACCCTAAACTGTTTTGATGTTTTAAAGCTTGTTTTAGATGGTGTAATGTTTATGCTAATCCATTTACAATGGAAATTATTAAAATTACAAGTTTTTTTTAAGTGTAATTTTTCATTCTTGAAAGTAGTCATATTCATGTTCTTGAACTTATGAAGATTAGATGATCATAGGAATTGTTTGTAACCTTCGTGGTAGTTTAATTCATGATCATAATGTGTTTTAATGGAGTCCATAACTTGTCCTCAAGTTATGGAAAACCAAAAGTCTCACTTTTATTAAAGCCATTAAAAGAACACAAGAGTTATAAAAATGAAGAGTCTTCATTTTTATTACTCAATTAATTCATAAGTTATAAGAAATGAAAAGTTTTGGAAGTTTACAAAACTTGCCCTCAAGTTTTGGAACATGTAAAGTCTTGATTAAAACTTTAGTTCCAACCCTTAGAATTTTAAAAGTTAAAATTCAACCCTTATACTTTATAATATTATAAGTTACTAATATATATATGTATAACAACAAGTCGTCTTACCGCTAGTACGCCTCATTCACGAAGCCGGTCTATAAGGGGGTATAAGGTTGTTGCCTATAAAATGGAAACTTAATGGGTGTCCACTCTCACCCACCGCTTCCTTGATCGGTGGAGGGTCGTTAGCCGAACGGGTAAGACAAGGACTTATAAATTCTCATTAAAAGTATGATGAATATTATAAAGTAACTAAATGCTTTTATTAAATTTCCAATCTTAGTTACTTTAGGAAAATGTGAATAAGGTGCTAATCCATGAAATTACACTTTACACTTTGTTTAAGTCGTTGGTGGAGCGTGTGTGGTTAACCGGCACACTAACTTGGACTTAACAAGGTAGGTAAAGGGTGACTTAAGGTTTACCATAGCATCGGTGGAGCGTGTGTGGTTTACCGGCACATCGATTGAGTGATAAACCTTGAGGGTACTAAGTGATTTGCATGGTTACTTCACACCTCGTTTTGTGATCCTCGGTATCCCAGTCACAAAACTTGGAGGGCACACTCGAGATTGAAACATGCCTTTGAAAAGTTCATTGAATCTCAAAAGAATCTAGGAATTTCTAAGAACCAATTAAAAACCTAATATATATATTTCGTTTTTCATGGTGGAAATTGGTGAATCGTCATTCACCTACCTTTCAAATATGTTATAGCTTGGATTACGGCATACCTCTTCTAAGTTATAATATATTGTGATTGGATCCTAGCCTTAATATTACATTTGGGTGTTTTATTAAGGACTCTCTTAATATCTAAACTAATCTTGTTCTCTTCTTTCAGATGTCTTCAAACAATGCTGCTTCTGGCTCTAATCCTAATGACTCCTTTACCCTTATGAACTTGTGTGGGAAAGTCACTTTTGATGGATCCAACTTCAATGAATGGATCAGAAACATCAGGATGATTACCCGCTACGAGGACAAAGAATATGTCCTTGACAAGGAGCTTAAGGAGATTGATGAGACCACTGCAACTCCCCAGGAGATCGCTGACTTCCGGGCACATGAAAGGGATGCTACAAAAGTGGCATGCATCATGTTGGCCTCCATGACAGCGGAACTCCAAAAGTCCTATGAGGACTTCTACCCTTTTGAAATGCACCAAGATCTGATGGAAAGATACCATCAAAGTGCACGACAAGAGAGGTATGAAATCATATGCTCTATCATAACAACCATGATGAAGGACGGGGAATCCGTCACGAGCCACATGCAGAAAATGCAAAGGTATGTGGATCGGTTGCTGAAGCTTAATGTGAACTTCCCTGAGGAGCTTGCAATACATATCATTTTGCACTCCTTACCATCGTGCTATGATCAATTCCGCATGACATATCACATGAATAAGGAAGAGGTCACACTCAGCAAACTTCAGGGACTCCTCAAGACCGCAGAAATAGGTCTTAAGGGTAAGTCGGTTGTTAACACTCCTACTCCAAACTCCGCCCCGGTTTTGGCAATCGGGAAAGGTAGAGGGAAGAAGAGGAAGAGCTCTTCGAAGGGTACCAAGGCTAGGATACTTGATGGCTCTTCTTCAAGTGGAACCAAGAAAGGTTTTGTCACTCCTTCTTCTGACCCTAAAGAGGCTGAATGCTTCTATTGCCATGAAAAGTCACATTGGAAGCGGAACTGCCCAAAGTACCAGCAAGATGTGAAGGATGGGAAAGTTAAACCCAACCATGCAGGTATTTACACTATCTTATCTAATAACTCACCCCATTCTAACTCTTGGGTCCTTGATACCGGTTGTGGTATTCATATATGTTCTGATTTGCAGGGACTAAGAAGAAGTGAGAATGTGGAGCATGGAAGAATAAACTTAATCATGGGGAATAGGAAACTTTACCTGTCACCAAGATTGGAGTTTATACTTTATCGCTAAGTAGTGGGTTTAGTTTAGATTTGAATAAATGTTGTTATTCGCCAGAAATGGCAAGAAATATTCTTTCCTTTCATGCATTGTATAAACAAGGTTTCACCTTTTCATTTGATAATGAAGTTGGTTCGATTAATGCTTTCTTTAATAATGTTCTTTATTTTAAAGCATTACCTTGTGATGGTGTGTATGAAATTGTATATGTGGTTGATAACTTAGGAAATAATGTATTGTGTATGTTGGATTAGTGTCTAAGTCCATAACTATAATTGGTATGTACTTGACCCGACTCGGCATGGTCCATTTGGGTTGCATGGCATCGGAACATTTGGATAGACCGTTTATGAGGAAAAGACATTTTGTGACATATTAATATATTATAAGTTCTAATATATTAATATGAAATCATGTTATTTAATTAGTATTGATCAAGAATTAATTTGGACTTAATTTAGTGATCAAAAGAGACTAATTAAATATATGGGGATTGATTGTGTAAATCATTCATTCTTATATATGTGGGCTTATGATCCAAGATTCCTTTATGTTGGGTTTAACCCATATGGTGATCTATGGATACTCCATGGAGGTTAAAACCCATGGAGCATAAGGAATGGGTAAAGTCATGAGTTATATGGTGTAACCCTAATAGACACACTATATAAGAACCCCTTTAGTTCAAGAAATTGGTACTAGTGATACATATTTTGAGGGCTTACCGTTAGTAGGCCTCATTCACGAAGCCGGTCTATAAGGGGGGTATAAGGTTACTGCCTATAAAATGGCAGTTTAATGGGTGTCCACTCTCACCCACCGCTTCCTTGACTGGTGGAGGGTCGTTAGTCGAACGGGTAGGACAAGGACTATAATTCTCCCTTCACTAAAAGTATTAATGATAAATACTAAGTAACTAAACTTTTTATAAATTCCCAATCTTAGTTACTTAGGAAAATGTGAAAAGGTGCTAACCCATGAAATTACACTTTGTACCTTACCAAGTCATTAGTGGAGCGTGTGTGGTTAACCGGTACACTAATAAGGACTAGTAAGAGTGGCAAAGGGTAACTTGACTCTATTATAGATCGGTGGAGCGTGTGTGGTTAACCGGCACATCGATTAGGTGATAAAGTTAAGGGTACCAAGTCAATTTGCATGGTTATTCACACCTTGTTTGTGATCCTCGGCATCCCAGTCACAAACTTGAGAGGGCACAATCGAGATTCAAACATGCCATTGAAAGTTCAATGTATCTCAAAAGATCTAGGAGTTTCAAATCCAATTAAAACTTAATTATATTTCCTTTTTCATGGTGGAAATTGGTAAATCGTCATTTACCTACCTTCAACTATTTTATAACTTGGATTACGGCATCCCTCTTCCAGTTATAAATAGGTTGTTGGGTCCTAGCCTTAATATTTCATATTTAGTGTTATATTAAGGACTTTAAATCAACTCTCTTTAATATCTCCCAAAAGATGATCTTCCCAAATCTCTTGAAACAAGATTTCCTAAATGAAGATGATGTCCCATGGAAATCATACTTCTTTCACTTCCTCCAGTTAATCTCCCTAACCCACAAGTTCCTGAAAAGTTTAAGGTCACTCAAGCCCTATTGGCAAGCAAAGGTCTATGTGTGATCACATCTTGGAGATGTAGTCACATATTGACAAGCCGGGAGAGTTGGGTGTCAAAGGCTAGAGGAAGCTGATGATCAATCACTTTCTAAGTCACATAGTGAGTTCCTTTGGGACTCCTATGAAACAGACTATGACAAGACCCTTAATGATCTTATCTATTTGCTAAGATCAACTTCCTAAAACTTTATGGACATTGACAATGATGACATTGGATATCCAGTAAAGCTCTCTCTTCCCAATGGAAAGGGATCGGTCATAGTCAACTCGGTTGACCAAATGGTAAAGAGAACGGCTAAGTCTGAGATAGTCCCATTATCAAGGGTCTATTACCAAAGAAAGGGGCATTGGTTGCGAAGCTGCCAAATTTACCTAAGGATATTAAAGTCAATAAGTTTGACTCTACTTCGGGTAAAGTCCACTAACTCTGCTAAGTTTCTATTCTGAGATTCTTGATACATGATGTGACTGGGTCACATGTTGATGTTTTAAGAATCAAAGAAAAAGTGAAGAAACTTAAAGAAAGAATATGCTGAATCTGATGGCATAGATGGATTTCTATCGCATAGTTTGAAGATCGGATTCTTAAGCTACTTCTTAAGAGTTATGATATATTGCTTAGGAATAAATAATAACAAAGTTTTCATGTGCTTTTGCATTGTAAGGATAGTCTTTCCGCAAAGTTTTAAAATAAAAGAAATTTTTTTTTTTTTGATTTTATTTATTTTAAAATATACTTACAATGGCATTTGTGAAAACTTTTGTTGCTTATAAGATTCCACTAAGAGCAAGAGTGGAAATATGAATTTGATTCTTTCATTTGTGGTAGTGTCTAAATTTACCAAATAAGGAAAGATTCTCATCACCTAAGTTTGAGTTGGATAGAAACTTGGAATCATGCAAGTTGTATAGCATGATGAATAAGAACTTTCAAGCATTGGAAAAATTAAGACTAACTACTTGTTCACATGGATGTGTGAGTCAAGTAAATGATCGAGTACACATTCTTGTGCACTGATCAAGCCCACCACAAATAATCGTTAAGACTATTCGTCATTATTTACTAAAATTCAGTAAATATGGTTATACTTACAAGCTTAAGTGTAATTCTAAGACATTGGAAAAGGTTTCAATGTATGGCAGAGCGAATAAGAAGAATCAACTTAGGCAGAAAGATGAAAGTTTCTCAAATCTGAAAAGATGGGAGAGTACTTTAGTATCATGTTATATAATCATCTTAATGATTAAGAGACCTTATCACAATTCATCCTCTAAGTGCATTCTGGTAGCTAAGAAGAGGATCTATGAATTGTTGAAGTGGTTAAATCAAGAAGATGATTTATACTTCGTTCCAAAAACAATTCTTAGAGTTATACTCTAAGATTGTAACTTGAGTGACATGTCTTAAAGAAGGTTTAAAACACTTGTCAAATGTAAGAGTAAAAGTTTTCTACTCTTGTACATTTGAAATTGGTAAGTTGTGATGTTTTGGATAAAACAAAGACCAACTAACGCCAATTGTGTGAAGTGTTTGTCTTGATTAGAATCCACACTATCTCTTGAATATCTGACAAGAAAGTCTTATATGTCAAGAGGACAGTGGGAGTCTTAAAGGTCTTGAAAGTCTCAAGAACTAATCAAGAATAAAACTTGAAGTTCTTCACTAGCACACGACTTGAGGTTTATAACCTATCGTGTCGACATGTCTGTGCCTATTCAAGTTGGATTTGCATAGGAGTTCTGAGAGTTCTCAATTGGTTGCACAGCTACTTGGAAGCAATGGCAGGCCCTTGAGCTGCCAAATGGCAAGAATTTAAGATTGCACAAGTTTAATCCATATAAGTGTGGATTTGTCAGTAACCTTGTCTTGTGATTATGGTTTTGACAAAATTCATATGGATAGGAACTCATACACCATAAAATCTAAGTGTCATAAGGTTTCTCTCCGATTCATGAAAATGATGGTGAGGAAACACTTTCACTAAGTAGATTTTAGCTAGATAGCAATTGTGATATTTGCATTCTCAAAGTCGTTAGTGGAGCGTGTGTGGTTAACCAGCACACTAACATGGACTTGTGAGAAGTGGTAAAGGTCTAAACAATCGAGACTATGATTACGACATCCCTTTTCATAGTTCTTAAAATTGTTTAGACACACCTGTGAGCTATCTAAGATAAGGTGTATGATATTGATAAAGTTTTATCAAATCAATCTAGTATCAGAAATCTGAACTTTGGTAAGAAAGTCAATAAAGTATTGATTTCTAGAAGTCCAACTGATTTCTGATTACATGTCAAAGCTAGTGGGAGCATGAGTGTTATGCTAATAATCATCATGTTAGTGGGAGCATGATAATTATGATAAAGATTGCAAGTTAGCAATGTTAATTATAGAAAACAAAAGTTTCAATTCGTGAGGCTGCAGGGGTTGAAAAAGTTGTTTTGCTATAATTAAGGGAGAGGAAATTATACTTTATTTCAATTCTAAAAGCTTAGATTGAGGTTTTAAGTCGTATTTAGTCAAGGATATATATATGAATTTCATGTTGGAATGACTCAACATAAGGAAATTCTATATATGGGTCCATTATTTGCTTCGATTATGATTACGGCATCCCTTTTCATAATCTGAATTATGAGAACTTGGCAAATAGAAATGGAAATGTTATAGCAAAAGACTGGTTTAGTCTTTATGTGAGACATCATGACTCGTGTCCAATATGCTTCGGATATAGGATCAATTACATGTGCTATATTTATCCTTTCTAAAATTTTCCAAATGCCTGGGGCATTAAGAAGGGAAAAGGTCTAGAACTGGATATGACTAAAAGGATTAAGCAATTGTCGAGGACAATCTAAGGTTTACCAAAGATTGGTTTCTCAAGGACAGTTGGAAGTATAGTGTTAATTCTGGAAGGACCATATTGACATAATCTGTAAGGAGGCAACTCTTGTTCAGAAGTGATAGTCAAAATGGAATATGGAAATGTTTCAAAGTTGGAAATTATTCAATCTGTGTAAGATTAGGAAACATAATGCAAGAAGGATGTTTCCAAGGAGTTGATCTCCTTGGAATTCTCTGTAATGGTTGTTGTCAAGTCTTTCTGACTCTGTGCATAATCATTACAGGAGGATCAATGCATATAAGTTTAGAATCTAACAGATTTCAGTAAATGGCATGAATTTGGAATTCTTGCATTTACAGTAAGGATTTGGGACTGTGAAAGAGGATCATTGGAGTTATGTTCAATTGATCTAATTCACAAAGTGAAGATCATAGACAAACATAGTATGCATACTTGGTGTATGGCATGACTAGTGTTTAGAAAACATAGTGTACATGCTTGGAGCATGGGACAACTATTGTTTTAAATTCAAGAATAAAGTTGATAGCTGAAACAGTATACAATGAATAATGTGTAATCATATGGTGATAAATAAAAGGTGTTTTATTTATGTTCATAGGTTTTGATACCATATTAGATTCTATTATTATTGTGTTTCATTTTGCATGTTTTGACTTCCAGAATAACTAGGTCGTTCTTCCTGATTGACTAAGTTATTCAAACTATCCACAGTCGGTCATATGTTGGAAGTAGATATGAATCAAGACTGTCATGGGTTGGCTTGTAGAGGTCTAAGATGTTGGACAAGGGGCTACAACACTCATGAGTGCTCATAAGTTCTGAGTATTGGATTCAACCCGCGCTCATTGGAATCACTTCATGGATTTTATCACGAGTGATCATGAGACGATAATATCTTATATTCTTCAAACCTAGAGATATGAGTTGTTACTATGAGTTGGTTGTACATTGATTGCACGAAAACACATTCGGTAACTCGGTGTTATAAAACGTGCCTTTGTGTATGATTCAACAAGTAGTAGAATAAGCCATATGAGTCAAAGTTTATCCATTCCTTTTACCTTCGGGATAAAAGCGATATTTGTGGGCCCCTCGATGATTTGATGATGACAAATGGAAGTGTTCGGCCGAGCCATGACTGATTTGATTTGTTCAATTAGTCAGTCGTCATAAATCGGAAATCGGGAAACAACAAATGGACAGAGAGAATGATTATAATCCATGTCTCAGTCCATATGATATCTAGAATGGAGGAATATATGATCCCTTATCTAATGGACAAGTCATTGACAAAGGTCAGAGTTCATCTACAAGGTCAGAGTTCGACAGCGGCTTTTGAGAGCTACGATTGCCAGTTGGTTCCTGAAGTCATACGCAATAATAGTTTTAGACTTATCCAAGTGGGATACTGTTGGATTAGTGTCTAAGTCCATAACTATAATTGGTATGTACTTGACCCGACTCGGCATGGTCTATTTGGGTTGCATGGCATCGGAACATTTGGATAGACCGTTTATGAGGAAAAGACATTTTGTGACATATTAATATATTATAAGTTCCAATATATTAATATGAAATCATGTTATTTAATTAGTATTGATCAAGAATTAATTTGGACTTAATTTAGTGATCAAAAAGAGACTAATTAAATATATGGGGATTGATTGTGTAAATCATTCATTCTTATATATGTGGGCTTATGATCCAAGATTCCTTTATGTTGGGTTTAACCCATGTGGTGATCCATGGATACTCCATGGAGGTTAAAACCCATGGAGCATAAGGAATGGGTAAAGTCATGAGTTACATGGTGTAACCCTAATAGCCACACTATATAAGAACCCCTTTAGTTCAAGAAATTGGTACTAGTGATACATATTTTGAGGGCTAGCCGATTTGAACATGTATGTCTTCTTCTCATGGTTATTCCAAGAGTTCATGATGTTGTGTCAACCATTTGAGGTGTCACACTTGGGGCACTAGGCTCTCAAGCTTTATGGAGTCAAGCAACAACAACAAGGTATGTATTCTATCTATTTTATTATCCTAGTATCAATGTTTTGGTATGCTAGTTAGGATAATACCTTGGATAATCATATTTGCATGTATAATAGAGAAAACATAGATCCCAAGTATTTAGGGTTGCATGTACACTTAGGAGTGTTAGAATGCTCAAAACCTAACAGTGTATTGATTATGTTAATGATAATAACTTGGATAAAGCATCATTATGGCATTGTCGTCTTGGACATATAAGCAAAAAACGCATAGGCCAACTCCAAAAGGATGGAGTATTCGAGTCATTTGACCTAAAGTCAGATGATAGTTGCGAATCATGCTTACTTGGAAAAATAACAAAGTCACCCTTCACAGGCTCTTGTGAGAGGGGTGAAGGTTTGTTGGATCTTATACACACGGATGTGTGTGGGCCCTTCAAACATGCCACAAGGGATGCTAATCGTTATTATTTGACTTTTACTGATGATTACAGTAGATATGGATATGTCTACTTAATCAAGCATAAGTCAGAGACTTTTGAGAGGTTTAAAGAGTTTAAACAGGAAGTCGAGAATCAATTGGGCAGGAACATTAAGATGCTTCGATCCGATCGAGGTGGTGAGTATCTTAGTTTAGAGTTCCTCAACTATCTTAGGGAATGTGGGATTGTCTCACAATTGACACCTCCCAGGACACCGCAGTTGAATGGTGTAGCTGAGAGGCGTAATCGAACCTTGTTGGATATGGTTCGTTCCATGATGAGTCGAGCTTCGCTACCAATCTCATTTTGGGGGTATGCCTTAGAGACTGCTGCCCATATCCTTAATCTAGTTCCCACAAAGAAAGTTGCCAAAACTCCTCATGAGATGTGGACTGGTAAAGTACCAAAACTAGACTACATTAAGATTTGGGGTTGCGAGGCTTTCGTGAGACGCGAGACTAATGATAAGCACGAACCTCGAAGTGAGAGGTGTATTTTCATCGGCTACCCACATAAATCCTTTGGTTACCTCTTCTACAGACCTAGTGAGAATGTGGTCTTTGTAGCTAGGAGGGCTTTCTTTCGAGAGAGAGAGAGTTCATAAGCCAATGAGACAGTGGGAGGCAAGTTGACCTTGAAGAAATTCAAGAGTCAAGTGGTGAAGGAACTTCAAACCCTAGCACTCAACTTGAGGAGGAAACTTCTGTTGAGCCAATTGACAAGTCTGTACCTCTGAGGCGTTCCACAAGGGTTAGGAATGCACCTGAGCATTACTATGGATTCCATATTACTGCGGAAGCTGATACACTTATCAGTGATGAGACACTGGTAGGTCTGGATGAACCTAACAGTTACGCGGAAGCCATGGCAGGCCCTGAGTCAGCCAAGTGGAAAGAGGCAATGGACAGCGAGATACAGTCCGTGTATGACAATCAAGTTTGGAACTTGGTTGAGAATGTACCAGGTCGTAAGACTGTAGGGTGCAAATGGATCTTCAAGAAGAAGACCGATATGGATGGTAATGTACACACTTATAAGGCACGACTGGTTGCAAAGGGTTTCTCACAAACTCCGGGAGTTGATTATGATGAGACCTTTTCTCCAGTGGCCAAGATTAAGTCTATTAGGGTTCTGTTAGCCATAGCCGCATTTCATGACTATGAAATATGGAAAATGGATATCAAAACCGCTTTCCTTAATGGAAAGTTGGCTGAGGATGTTTACATGAGTCAGCCAGAGGGTTTTGTCAACACAGAGTACCCTAATAGAGTGTGTAAGCTTGAGAAATCCATTTATGGGTTAAAGCAAGCACCTCGCAGATGGAATCTTTGCTTTGATGAGAAAGTCAAGGAATTTGGCTTTTCTAGGAGTGAAGATGAATCTTGTGTATATGTCAAGGCTAGTGGGAGTTTAGTTAGCTCTTTGGTATTGTATGTGGATGAAGGACCTAGGAGAAGCTGCCTATATTCTAGGGATAAGGATCTTGAGAGACCGGAGTAAAAGTTTAATTGGACTTAGTCAGAGTACTTACTTGGATAAGGTGTTGAAGAGATTCGGCATGCAGGACTCCAAGAAAGGAGAGTTACCCATCTAGAGTAATGCCAGATTGAGTAAGACACAAAGCCATAGTACTGAGGCTGAGATAGCAGAAATGAGTCGAATACCTTATGCTTCGGCTGTAGGATCGATCATGTATGCTATGACGTGTACTCGACCTGATGTAGCCTTTGCTTTGAGCATGGTTAGCAGGTATCAGGGGAACCCTGGCAAGGCACACTGGAATGCGGTAAAGAATATCCTCAAGTACCTACGGAGGACTAAGGACTGGGTCCTTACCCTCGGTGGGAGTGAAGACTTGAGAGTTGTAGGGTATAGTGATGCTAGCTTTCAGACTGATAGGGATAATTTCCGCTCTCAGTCAGGCTGGGTCTTTACCTTAATTGGAGGAGCAATTTCTTGGAAGAGTTCCAAGCAAGAGACAGTGGCTGATTCAACTTGCGAATCAGAGTATATAGCAGCTAGCGAGGCAGCAAAGGAGGCGATATGGCTGAAGAACTTCATTGGAGACCTTGGAGTTGTACCAGCTATTAAAGAGCCAATGGAAATTTTCTGTGATAGTGAAAGTGCAGTTGCCTTAGCCAAGGAACCAAGGGATCACGGGAGATCCAGACACATCGACAGAAAATACCATTTCATCAGACATCGAATAGAAGAAGGACTCCTCGTGGCAAAGAGGGTATCATCGGATGAGAATCCAGCAGATCCCCTCACGAAGGGACTGACTCGGGTTAAGCATCTCCAGCATGCTCGGACCATAGGGCTGAAGGATGATATTAGATTTAGTAGTTAGCTAACCTTGAAATTTGTAAAGTGTAATTGACATTAGATGATGAATAAAAGGTGTTTTATTTATGAGTAAAGTGTTGTTATCTCTTGTCGATCGTTTACTTTATTTCTTTTGCATGTTTTGACTTCCAGAATAATTATGTTTGGTATATCATATTATTCGAACCTCCACAGTCGGTCATATGTCGGAAGTAGGTATGAATCAAGACTGTCATGATTGGTTGCAGAGGTCTAAGTTGTTGGACATAGCTATAACACTCATGAGTGCTCATAAGTTCTGAGCATTGGACTCAACCCACGCTCACTGGAATCACTTCATGGAATTTATCTCGAGTGATCGTGAGACGGTAATATCATATAAGTCTTCAAACCTAGAGATATGATTTGTTACTTATGAGTTGGTTATGCATTGATTGTACGTTAACGCATTGGTAACTCGATGTTATAAAACGTGCTTTTGTGTATAATTCAATGAGTGGTAGAACAAACATATGAGTCGAAGTTTATCTGTTCCTTCTTGGATTAGAAGCTAATATCTAGGCCCCTCGACGATTTTGTTTTGACCTATGTACCGGGCCCGGTCAGAACTAAGTTGATGTGTTCAATTAAGTTCTTTGTCAAACAAATCGGAAATCGGGAAACAAACTGTTGGACACAAAGTAAGACACTGTTCCATGTATTTGTCCGGCTGATATCTAGAACAGAGGATTATATGATCACTTATCTTAAATGGTGTATCATCATCTTCTCAGTTCCGAGAGACCATGAAAGAGCTACGATTGCCGATCGGTTCCTGAAGTATTGCAGTTATAGTTATTAGACTTATCCAAGTGGGAGACTGTTGGATAAGGTGTATAAGTCCATAACTATTTATGGTATGTACTTGACCTGACCCGGCATGGTCCATTTGGGTTGCATGGCACCATGCAATTGGATAAACTAAAATGAGAGAAATAACACTTATGGTTTATTAATATATTATAAGTTCTAATATATTAATAATATTATTTAATTAGTTTGATCAAGAATTAATTTAGAATTAATTAAGTGATCAAAAGATAACTAATTAAATATATGGGTAGATTATGTAAATCTTCCATATCTTATATAGTGGGCTAAGAGGCTCCATGGATTATCAAGTTGGGTTCCACCCATAGGATGCTCCATGGATGCCCATGGGAGTTACAAACTCATGGGTCATGGAAATGAAGAGTCATGACACATTAGGGTTTACATGGTGTAACCCTAGATGTGTCAACACTATATAAGAAACCCATTCTCCACCAAAATAGGTTACACTAAGAAACAAGAGGGCTACAGCCGATTTTGCAAGTGTAAGATTCTCTCAAAGTTTACTCCTTTGCATTTGGTGTTGTGTGAAGCATTTGAGGCATCACACTTGGGGTGCTAGGCTCACAAGGTTTCAAGGATCATAATCAACAACAAGGTAAGTTATTCTATCTTTCATTCAAGTTAAAACTCTTCCCCATGTATGCTATATAGGAATATAACCTTGGAATTCAACTTTGCATGATTATTAGACAAACATAGATCCAAGGTTATTAGGGTTGCATGTACACTTAGGAAGTGTTAGAATTCTCAAAACCCATCACAAGGAACCTAGGGATCATGGCCGATCTCGACATATCGACAGAAAATATCACTTTATTCGACATTGCGTGGAAGAATGACTGCTCGTAGTGAAGAGGGTATCGTCAGAGGATAACCCGACAGATCTGCTTACGAAGAGACTGAGCAGGGTTAAGCACTTGCAGCACGCTAGGAGCATCGGGCTGAAGGACAATATTAGTTTAGATTAGATAGTTAAGAAATATGTAATAGATAAATTATAATTAACATTTGATGATTAAATAAAAGAGTATTATTTATTAGTAATGTTACTGTCTTATGTTAATCATTTACCTATTGTTTCATTTTGCATGTTTTGACTTCCTGAATAATTGAATTATTTAATAATAATCGAATTATTTGAACGGTCCACAGTCGTTCATATGTTGGAAGTAGATATGAATGAAGACTGTCATGAATTGGTATGTAGATTGTCTAAAGTGAATTAGACATAGCAAAAAGTTTGCTACAACGTTCATAAATGCTTATGAACTTGATTTGAGCATTGGAATAAACCCACACTTGCTGGAATCACTTCATGGAATTTATCAAGAGTGATCGCAAGACGATAATATCATATGGTCTTAAAACCTAGATATATTGTTTATTGTTTGCTAATTGGTTGTGCATTGATAATGTGTAAACACATCAATAACTTGATGTTATAAAACGCATTGTTGTGTATGATTTGATTAGTGGATAGTAAATGCATATGAGTCGAAGTTTATCTGTTCCTTTAATCTAAGAGGGTAAAAGCGATATCAAGGCCCCTCGATGATTTGATTTGACTTATGTGTCGGGGCCGGTGAGGACTGAATTGATGTGTTCCATTATGTTGTATGTCAAATGAATCTGAGATAAGAAACTAACTGCTGGACAATAAGTATTACTATGTTCCATGTAATTTTCTACACGATATCTAGAACAGAGGATTATATGATCCCTTTTCTAAAGGACAGGTTGCTGATAAGATCAGAGTTTGACAGCGTCTTTGAGAGCTACGATTGCTAATCGGATAGTGCTTGCATTTGTAGTTACTAGACTTATCCAAGTGGGAGACTGTTGGATTAGTGTCTAAGCCTGTAACTATATTTGGTAAGTATTTGACCCGGTTGTGCATGGTCCTTTTGGGTTGCCTTCACCATAACAACTTGACAGGGTAATTTGTGGAGAGAGAGATGATATTATGATTTATTAATATATTATGAGAATAATATGTTAAAGGAATAATCATATTATTTAATTAATATTAGTTATAAATTAAATGAGAATTAGTTTGGTGACTAAAAGAGATTAATTGAATAAAGGGGCTTAAACTGTCAAATGTGTGATAGTTGCATTTTGGGCTGGGAAGCCTTTATGGTTAAGGGATGGACAAAATTGTGGGTAGGAACCCATCTAGATTTCGTCCAAGGCCTTACTCCAGAAGGTTCCATGGGCTGCTTGGTGATTAAATTGTCCATTAGGGTTTTGACTGAAACCCTAACTACTCACAGTATAAATAGGACCCTTGGGATATGATTTTCGGCCACTTGTTCTCCTGGAAACCCTAGAGCCAAAAATCATAAGTCCTTACCCTCTCTCATATTGCCCTCTTGCCAATTGGTGTTTGTAAGCCATTAGAGGAGTGACACTTGTGACTCTAAGCTCCAAGAACAAGAAGATTCAAGCAAGCTACAAGAAGGTAATCATCTAGATCTGAGTTTCTTATGTCATATTCGAATTGTATACACTAGATCTAGGGTTTGCAAGACTTGGATGAATTGCATGTACAATAGAGAAACCTAGATCCTAGCATTAAGGTTTGCATGTGCACATAGGAAAGTTCTTATGGCTCAAACCCATCAGTTATATGTGTAAAATTAACTTTTTCCTTGACTTGAATATAAGACAGAGTTCAGAAGGTATATTCATTAATCAAGAAGCCTTCACAAAGAACTTATTGGCGAAATTCAGAATGGTGGGTGATTCTAAAGTTAACATTTCAATGGCGTTCGGAACGAAACTCACTCCTTCACTTGATAAACCAACAGTTGAGATTACTTTATACTATCAAATGATTGGGTCACTGTTATATTTAACTTCAATTCGTCCTGACATTATGTTTGATGTGTGTTACTGTGATTGATTTCAAGCCAATCCTCGAGAACCTCATATGTTAGCTGTTAAGAATATATTTCGGTATCTGAAGCGAACCACTTCTCTTGGTCTATGGTATCCATCGAATTTGGGATTCTTTGTGCAAGAATATTCTGATGCTGACTTAGGAGGCTGTGATCTTGATCGAAAAAGTACATCAGGTGGATGTCAGTTTCTGGATGGTAAACCTGTTAGTTGGCAATTCTAAAAAACATACTTGTGTCTCCTTAACTACAACTGAAGCTGAATACATCGCAACAACATCATGTACCTCCCAATTAGTGTGGATTAAACACCAACTTAGGGATTATGGAATTATTATGTAGCGAATTCCATTGTATTGTGATTCTGAAAGCGCTATAAGAATCTGCCACAACCCAGTGTAACACTCAAAGACAAAACATATAGCATTGAGATACCACTTCATAAAGGATCACGTTGAGGATGGTAATGTTGAAGTTCATTTCGTTAGATGCTCAGATCAGTTGGCTGACGTCTTCACAAGTGCCTTACCTGAAGCTACGTTCAATCGGATTTTACAAGGGCTAGGAATGATTGAAGCTGACTCAGTTTCGAAATCTACTTCGTAACAAAAATTATTGTTCATGTTACGAATGGTTTCGAGTTTCGGAATGTTTCGAAATTCATTTTTCAAATTCCGACTGGTTGTTCATCGGAGTTTCGGAATGCTTTGTATCCTTTGTACATTAAGTCTCTTCTTATTGGTTCCGAGCTTCAGAATTATTCGGAAGTTACTGTTCATTTGTGTTTCTAAATTCAATTATATTTAATATTTTTCTTCAATTCTGTTTTTTTTTTCAGAAGATCAAAAATCTCATAAATATTTTCTTTCTTTTTGTTTTCATTTTTTTTAGAAAAAACAAAATTCAAAAATATTTTATTTTTCTTCGTATTTTCTCTTCAAAAATCAAAAATACCAAAAACATTCTATTTTCAAGAAATTGACGTTCTTTTCTCAAGTTAATATTCTTTATTACCTCAATTCAGAATGAAGGGGCTGGTATGATTCTGAAACTTTGTACTAGCTAAGCGTCCCTAGAAGCATGATGTTGCATGTTGGCCCAAGCCTCTAATACTCTATGCTTGAAGCCTTAATGAAAGTTTCATTCCGATCGTTTCTTCCCAAACTGGCTATCAAGTCATAATAGTCATCGAGCTACCTTACTCTTCTCACATTGAGTTAAGAGTTTCCTACTTTGTCATTCATTTATAGTAGAGGTACAATATCTTCTTCGGAACCAATCTATGCAATTTCTCCATCAATTTCGTATCCATAAAAGTAAACCTTCAGACTCTCAGATATTACAACTGAGGTTTATGGTTACACAACATTTGTGTTCATGATCTTAAAACTTATTATCACCACGATTTTGAGTGAAACCCAAAATTCGAAACCTACTTCTGAATTGAAGGTGAACAACTAAATGTTCTAGATATTTTCACCAAGGAATTGACGCAAAAAACCTTTTTGGTTAGTACCGTTCCATGTTTTGAAATCTCATTTTTCTTTTTGAGTGATCTTAACGAAATGCTCTCGACCTAAGACATTTCTTCCCAACAAGATCCAGTTTTTTTTTTTTTTTTTGAGATTTCAATCATATCCAGTCACTTAAAGAAAATCCACAGCTTACTTGTTCTTATGGCTACACTGGTCAAACAAGTACTTCTTTCAGAGCTTCGGACTTATGTCAAGTTTCGGAATCTGGTCGAAGCTTAAGCCACCCTTAAAGCCTACCAACATAAGCCTTTCACTGTTTCTTTATAAACCGGTGATCGTAATTCAACGGGATACCACACAAGCACTTCGAAGTTTCTCTTGACTCAGGATGAGGAGATCGTTGTCCGGGGTCCATCTGCCTTTCATATCGATCTGAATCGATATCACAGAATCCCACTAATTTAATCTGCTTTATTTCTTTTTTTTTTGGCACACTCTTGCACAAAAATTCTTGTGATTTTTTAAAGTTTGGTTCTAACTCTGATTGGTTCTTTAATTTAGAAAACAGGTCTTGGTCTCAAAGCTGGTGAGTTGTTAGATGATTCTGAATGTGTCTATTCTGAAACGACGGTTTCTTGGAGATGAAAATTCAAATCAGGCATGACTTTTGAATTCCCTGACACACGTGTGTCTGTTACAACGGCATCTGACACTCGTTGATGAACTGGCACGATTTTACAAGCTGATTTTATGAGATACAGGAATGTGGAACGTCGGTTTTCTCTCTCCACTCATCACATACCGTAAAAAAGGGTTTTGAACGGTTCAATTTCTCTCACTACAAACACTATTCTCAAAACCCTCAAAGAAAAAACTTCTCTCTCTCTCTCTCTATTGTTCATCATCTTCTTCAAAGCTTCAATGACAGGTTCATCTGAGCACATCTTCTTTGCTGACCAATCAGCCTCTGTCATCATGCTCACCGTGAAGCACGGCCAAAATTTGATCATTGATCTTGATTCCTCACGCTACATGCTTAGGCCAATGATCGAATGCCTAAAGTTCTCTCCACTGGCTCAGGAGTTATAAATGGTTGAAACTGTTTGTAACGCCCGCAGATCCGGGCTAGTCAATTTAGAGACGTTGAGCATCAAAAATGAGTTTTTGATGGAAGATTATTTAGAAGGATTAATCTTAACCAATTTTTAGTATATGTTACAAGGGTTTCGTACATATAAAGAACGCCGAAATCCTAGTTATAACGAATAAGTTATGGCCCGTCGAAGTTTTACAGCAAAACCGGCACAACACCGGGAGACGTAAATAGTGAATTTATGGTAGAGGACTTTTTATCCTTAGTGATCTAAACAAAATTTGTAGTATACGTTAAACCGAGAACATACAAAAAAGAACGCCCAAATCTGACTTCGTATGAGGAAGTTATGAATTTTCTAAGATTTCGCATAGCAGTGCACGGCCCGAAACTCGAATTTTAGTTCGAGTGGTTTTTGGCCTACGCGACCTAAATGAGTGTTGAAGATCTCATTAATAGGAACTCAACGGTAAAAAGAGAGACGAAAACGGAGTCCGTATGTACAAGTTATGAATTTTACGCGGACATTTAACAGTATAATCTCCTCCTACTGTTAAATTTAAGATCAGTCGAGAATTTGCCGACGGAGTCTAAATGAATGTTTTAGATCTTGGTTTTACCTACGTGTGGATATAAAGAATTTCAAGAGTAGAGCTCGTATGTTAAAGACATGGACGAAACTTGGTCCCTACTCTTCGAGCGCGATAAATTCGATACAGTTTTGTAAATCTGAGATAGAATGAAAATTAGCTGACGGCGTCTAAATGAAAGTTGTAGTACTCGTAAATACCAATGCGTGGATATAAAGAACGTCAAAAATGGAGTTCGTATGAACGAGTTACAAATTATAATAGCATATTTACGTATTAAAATAAAGTATAAATCATATATACGTACACATATATATACAAATGTATATATCATTAGAAAGGTATCAACGATGCGGTTATTATAAGACTACTGTTGAGTACTTTTGACATTAAATTAGTACAAACATCGTTAAATCTATTTAAAATAGTATTATGAATTGGTGTTTAGTCGTTTATATAACTATAAGGTCATTAAGTAACTATGGAGGGTAGTTTTTGTAAATTCAATTACTATAAATAAGAGGCTTGGGCTCTCATATTTCTTGCACCATTCTCTTGATTCAAGAGTCTCTCTTCTTATCCCCTGAGCATTTCGGTCCCTCGTGATTCGACTTCTCTTTCTGTAGTTTTAGTATAGTAAGGTGAGCGCTAAAGCGCTGCACGAATCTTTCTTAGAAAGATTCAGCGACGAAGTTCTGCCCCTGCAAAGCCCGGCTCCTAGCTAAAACCCCCTTTTAAGTAAGTTATGCTTACCTATTTTAATATAGCTTATATGTAAAATTAGTATTGTTATTATGAACTTATAATAAATAGTTGAGCTATTATTATGACTTATATAAGTGTCGTTATAATATCTTTTTAACTACTCGTGGTACGGGGAATCTGATTTAAAGGGCCGCATAGGGTTGTTGGGTTTCAGAAGTGCTATATGCCAAAATGGTCCTGCCCTCCGGTGTTTTATGTCTGGCCCCTGTCTGTACATAGTGGTTGGAAAGTATTGTTTAAACGCTTTTATAATAATAATTATAATAAGACTAATAATTAGTCACGGTAAATATTAGACTAAAATCTAGTGGTAATAATAGTAGGTTTCGTCGAAGGAAATTATTTTAAAGTAAACGAAGTGCTGTCCGAGTACCGAGTCACCACCTTATCAAGTGAGTGCATAGTTGCTTTCATCTTACACATAGATATGAAGTGTTTTATATAAATTACGTGCTATGTGTGCATACTATCTGAATACTTGCTGTCTATGTTGGATGACTGATTTTATACATGTTTTAAAATGATTTAAACTGTATATGTATTTTATATCTACAAATATGTTGGGTATGACATCGGTAGATGAAAGAGTTGGTGTGTAATGAAATAAAATGATGAGAGATATTTGATTATAGGAAGGTGATGATAATTAGGTGAGGATATATAGGTGATGATGAATTGGGGATGTAGGATGAAAGATATCATAACCTTGTCTGGTAATGTGGAGATGTAGTCATCTAACAGAGTATAGATGGCGATCACTGACAATTCTAGACAACCCCGTGGAAACACCAGCAGGCTCATAACCTGTAGGTGATGAATTACGAGTTCAGGCGATGTTCTAACTATGTATTCATGTGATGATACTCTAACCCTTACTATGAATTACGAGTTCAGGCGATGTTGTAACTATGTATTCATGCGATGATACTCCAACCCTTACTAGGCGCGTATTGAGGGGGTAATCCCCGAATCATTACTGATTATGTGATGTAGGCAATGATCCTCAGGAAAAGTCCTTAGGAACGAACATATAAGGAAATGTGATGTAAAGAGATGAGAGGTAAATACGATATAGGAGATGATCCTTAAGATAATTCTTTAGGGAATATTAAATGAAGAAAATGGGGATGGGCAATCGGGTTAATTGTTTGACATGTATTATGTGAAGAAACAAATTAACTATATTATTGTGGGTTGAAAACCCTATGTACTCACCAGGTTTCCCAACCTTACGCACTCAAGCTTATTTCTATCACAGGTGTCGATATGAAGCTACTTTACACTGAGAGATTAAAGGGATGTTGATCACTAGTGTAAATAAATGTCTGTTTATGCTTATGTTTCTGTATTGACGATGACATCCCAAATGTTTTAAAATGAATAAAATACATTTCTTATGAAATGCTTTGATAACTTATTTATCATGTTTTTCTGGGAACAAATTCCGCAACATTTTTATTAAAAGAAGTACTCTGATTTCTATAAAGCATAAACAAAATCGGTATTTTCTGGCTGTGAAAATGGGGATGTCACACTGTTCAATTGGTTCATCTCTCGAAATCATATTCATCTACTATCTATAGCAAAGCAGAAGATGTCATCCAGTTTGAGGTTGCTTCTCACAAGACCTCCATCACAAAGCCCCACTTCAGCAAACTGTTAGGGATTTCTCTACCTAAAGTTCATGTGGATCCTGATTCGATTTCAACCTCTTCCCTAATTGAAATGTTCTATCAAATGGGCTACACAGGCGACATCTCACTACTATCAAAGTTCAGGACACCCTTTCTTCCCCCAATGTGGAATGGGTTGTTCACTCTCATGTTCAAAAGTTTCTCAAAGAGGGTTGCTGGGCCAGATAGTTCCAACAAACTATTCTACATGCTTATTTATGGGTTATACCATGGAGTCAATCTTGACTATGGTTCTATTCTACGAAATCAACTCATTCAAAGCACCGTCTCTACTACTCGCCATACTGAGATTTCTTATGCTAGATTTTAGTCGATTGTGGTCAATTGTGCCCTATGCCACTTCAAAGTTCCCTTGATGACTAATTCGGTAATGGCAGCAATTCCGACACTCCAAACCTCCATGTTTGTGCTAGATTTTAGTCGATTCCACCTATAGATTGTTTCAATGGATTTCGTAGATTTTAGGTAATTTTCTCTCTCTCTCTCTCTCTCTCTCTCTCTCTCTCTCTCTCTTTCTCTCTATCTCTATCTCTCTCTCTCAAGTAATGAAATTTGTTTCGGGTTGATGTTGCATTTGATATATCTTGAAATGTATGTTTAATATTTAATTTTTATTTCTTTTTTCTAAAGTAATAACTTCTTCGCTGTATGTTTGTGACAGTGTGTGTATGTGTCTTTGACAGTGTCTTTTAGTGAGTGTGTGTGTATGTTTATGTATTTGAGTGAGTATGTGTGTTTATGACTCTATGGGATCTGGTATGTTTTTTTCATTTTTTTTTCTATGGATCTTCGTAAATTATTCAAATATATAAATGTGGATGCTATTAAAACTAATTCCTTTTTTAATAGAACTTACTGTTTTTTATTTAACTATAAGGTTGTAAAATAGCACCTATATATTTTGATAAATTTAATTTTTGTTTTCTTTTTAAGTAACAATTGTTGTTTAATTTGACACTAAAAATAATGTAGATTTTAGAAATCAAAACACTTTGCTAGAAATCACCTATGAACATTCAAATTAACTTTCAAATGTATACTCAACTTCCGTTGTATTGTCCAACTATATACTTAGCAATAAACTATTCGTTGAATGAACTATCTGACACAAAACAATATGCTAAAAGACTTCAATGAACTAGCTTTCGCCTAAAGGAAACTATTTGCAGCCTGCTGATTGCATGGGTAAACAACTAGTATATATATATATATATATATATATATATATATATATATATATATATATATATATATAACGCCACCATTAACTGGTATTGAAACTAAAAAAAATGAAGAAGCATTGTATTTTCATAAAGGTACTAATCTCTAGTGTGATGTTAGTTGTTGTGAATTGGTTATTGTGATATTAGTTTGTTTGAAAAGTATACACTAGAGATTAGTACCTCCTATATGCAATATGAAAATATATTTCACTCATAACGGCACTCACATAAAGGAATAATGAGGATCAAATAATACAAAAATACAATGCTTCTTTATTTTTTTATTAGTTTCGATAGCATTTAATGGTGGCATTAATTTCATTTCCAAGTAAACACAAAGCTTCAATCACATGAACTTCATTTTGTCAAACTATTATTTTCGGATATCCAATTTAATATCAGAATTCGTATCTGAAAATTCGGATATCTGAAATTTTGGATACGAATTTGGATACCAAAAATCGGATATCCAAATTTTTTGATATTCAGTTTTGAACGCCACTATATACAGTATGTGTTGAAGATTCGATTATTTTTTTCGACTTTAACGAAAAAGAATCCTAAGTTCATTACGATACGATATGCGGCCTACAATGCTTTGTTATATCACTAAATATATGTTGCCACTGATGGTGGTACAGTAGGTTTTTAGTTTTATTTTTGTAATTTTTTAATTTTTCTTATGTTGATAATTGTTAAATAACTTAATTTATTAAATCTATAATTTTGAGGAGAATTTTTCCACACCCCGCTAAAGCGGAAATACGAGGCGTGGCAGTACAAAGGGTCTCATAGCAAAAGTTAAAAGACAACACCAACCATAGTATTAAAAATCATTACAAATTTACAATGAGTTTGAACAACTTTGTAAAAGAAATTACAATGTATTTAAAAGTCAACATTTGCAAATGCTCCTACAAGTGTTGTGTCTCTACGTGCCTCTTACTAGATGATTCTTGAAAAAAGCATGTAAAACGAGCGTCAACTATAAAAATAATAGGTGAGTACTCACAGGCTAAAAATAATATTGGTTTAATGAAATGTAATCAAAGTTTTCATAGAAGTTTCGATAAATAAAAGTTCATTGTTAAAATGAGTAAATAAGTTTGTATAACAAAGTTCTTTGTCATCATGAAGAATAAAATATGTTGCCCAAATGAGATGCAATGTTCATCTTCTCATGGGAAATAAAGTTCGTTACTAAAACGAGTAAACAAGTTTCGTTGCTACAATAAGCAAACAAGTTCGTTGCTAAGACAAGTAAATAAGTTTCGAGTAAAAAAGTTCGTTGTTATAATAAGAAACAAAGTTTATTGCTATAATGAGAAACAAAGTTCAATGCTATAGTTAATATGGGCAAACAATGAGTTCACAACCAAGCCTATAACCGATGCCCTATCAAGATCTATGCTTATCGTTCCATAGATTATATGGTATCATGCACTCCAGTAATCAGGCGAGTGAGGAGTTATCAATTCCTAATAGCGCTATCCATAATGACCATTGGCTCAAAGAGTTATTCAAATCTCCACAGTCGGTCGTATGTTGGAAGATGTTGGACATAGAAAGAGTTCCTACAACACTCATGAGTGCTCATAAGCTCTAAGTATTGGATTCAACCCACGCTCACTTGTATCACTTCATGGAATTTATCTTGAGTGATCGTGAGACGGTAATATCATATAAATCTTCAAACCTAGAGATATGAGTTGTTGCCTATGAGTTGGTTATGCATTGATTATACGAAAATGCATCAGTAACTTGATGTCATAAAACGTACCTTTGTGTATAATTCAGCAAATAGTAGGACAAGTATATGAGTCGAAGTTTATATGTTCCTTCTTGGATTAGAAGCGATAAATGGCCCCTCGATGATTTTGTTTTGACCTATGTATCGGGCTCGGTCATAACTAAATTGATGTATTTAATTAAGTTCTATGTCAAACAAATCAGAAATCGGGAAACAAATTGCTGGACAATAAGTATGACATTGTTCCATGTATTTGTCCGGCTGATATCTAGAACAGAGGATTTTATGATCACTTATCTAAAATGGCGCTTCATAGTTCAACAGAGTTTTAAGAGCTACGATTGTCGGTCGGTTCCTGAAGTCATGCATGCAACTATAGTTATTAGACTTATCCAAGTGGGAGACTGTTGGATAAGGTGTCTAAGTCGATAACTATATTTAAGATGTACTTGACCCGACCCGGCATGGTCCATTTGGGTTGCACTTCACCCGAACAATTTATATGGATAAACTTTTGAGAATAGTATAAATTATGATTTATTAATATATTATAAGTTCTAATATTTAATATGAAATTATATTATTTAATTAGTATTGATCTAGAATTAATTTGGTGATCAAAAAGGTGACTAATTATATATGGACTCTTGTATTTATATAGTGTGGGCTATTGCTTATTTAAAATGGGCTAGGCTTGTATGGAAACTCCATGGATAGTCCATGGAGCTTTAACCCATGGATCTCATGGAAATGAAAGGTCATGGGTATTAGGGTTTACATGAATGTAACCCTAATCCACCACACTATATAAAGGAGTCCTTGGGACTTGAAATGGCACTAGTGTGTGTGAGCAAAGATGGCCTACTTCTATAAGTGTTCATACTCTCTCTAAAGGTTTCCAAAGTTTGTGGTGATTTGTGATTTCCATTTGAGGCATCCACATTAGTGGTCCTAGGCTCTCAAACTCCAAACAATCAATCACTATTAAAAGGTATGTAATTCTGCTAGTGTTTTACGATTCAAGTACCCCATAACATGCTAGTTAGGAAGTAAACCTTGGAAAATTATTATTTGCATGTATCTTAGAGAAAACATAGATCCAATGTTTCTAGGGTTGCTTGTACACCATAGGAGTCTTAGAATGCCCAAAACCCATCACATACTTGGGGTAAATGACCATTTTTCCCCTGGCCAAATTTGATCCGAGACTAAGGCCCAAATCCACAATCTAAAATGCCTAATACCAAATAATCCTCGAAGGCCCACTTATGGCCCAATTTTCCAAATTCGGACCAATCCCCCTATATCGGCCTTACCCTAAATTCCAATAATTTTCCTTAGCCCAAAAGCTTGATTTCAGATGGCCCATTAAGGCCCAAAGCAACAAGGTCCAAAGAAGTGGCCCATCCGAGGCCCAAAAGACGCGAAGCCCAACAGACTGAGTACGCGGGGCGTACTCAGCTGTACGCTAAGCGTACTCGCTGTTTGGCTTGTACGTTGCGTGTACAGACTTGTACGCCCAACGTACTCCTCCATTAAGCCAACTTTTCTATTAAGCTCTTAATGCTTAAGTCCAAAGGTCCAAACCACAAATCTGAGTCCCAAAAAGTGTCTAGAACCATAAAGTCACTGACTTGGTGACTTTGCATGCCCCAAAAGGTCCCAACTTCGAAATTTAGCATTCTATTTCCATTAAATGAACTCAAACTCGTGCATGAGGAATTCTAATCCCTAAAGGAGTCAACTTTATGAATCTAGAACCATAAAAATGTTGGGTTTTGAGCATTCTAACACTCCTAAGTGTACATGCAACCCTAAATACCTTGGATCTATGTTTTCTCTATTATACATGCAAATATGAATATTCCAAGGTTTCATCCTAACTAGCATATTATGAAGCACCTATACTACAAAGTTCTAGTTAGATGACATACCTTTTGATGTAGCTTGATGTCTTCAAGCTTTAAGAGCTTAGCCCCAATAGTGTGGAAGCCTCAAATGGAATCACAAATCACCAAAACACCTTGGAAGAACTTGAGAGAATATGTATGCACACTAAAATCGGCCCACACTTTTTTTCACACACTTGTGCCAATTTTGTGAGCCAAGGACCCCTTTATATATTATGGAGGATTAGGGTTACATCCATGTAAACCCTAATACCCATGAACTTTCATTTACATAGGATCCATGGGTTAAAATCTCCATGGACCATCCATGAAAGCTTAGCCCAACCAAATGAACTTGGCCCATTCCATATATATAAGAGTCCATATTTAATTAGTTCTTTTTGATCACTTGATTAATTCTAAATTAATTCTTGATCAATACTAATTAAATAACATGATTCCATATTAATATATTAGAACTTATAATATATTAATATAAATCATAAATATACTATTCTCAAAAGACTATCCATATAAATTGTGCCGGTGAAGTGCAACCCAAATGGACCATGTCGGGTCGGGTCAAGTACATACCAAATATAGTTATGGACTTAGACATTAATCCAACAGTCTCCCACTTGGATAAGTATAAAACTATTATTGAGTATGACTTCAAAACCTAACTGGCAATCGTAGCTCTTAAAGCCGTTGTCGAACTCTGACCTTGTCAATGACTTGTCCATTAGATAAGGGATCATATATTCCTCCATTTTAGATATCATATGGACTGAGACATGGATTATAATCATTCTCTCTGTCCATTTGTTGTTTCCCGATTTTCGATTTATGATGACTGATTGAACAAATCAAATCAGTCCTGGCTTGGCCAAGCACTCACATGTGTCATCGCTAAATCATCGAGGGGCCCACAGATATCGCTTTTATCCCGAAGGTAAAAGGAATGGATAAACTTCGACTCATATGGCTTGTTCTACTACTTGTTGAATCATACACAAAGGTACGTTTTATAACATCGAGTTACCAAATGCGTTTTCGTGCAATCAATGTATAACCAACTCATAGTAACAACTCATATCTCTAGGTTTGAGGAATATAAGATATTATCGTCTCATGATCACTCGTGATAAAATCCATGAAGTGATTCAAATGAGCGCGGGTTGAATCCAATACTCAGAACTTATGAGCATTCATGAGTGTTGTAGCACCACTTTGTCCACCAACTTGGACCTCTACAAACCAACCCATGACAGTCTTGATTCATATCTACTCCCAACATATGACCGACTGTGGATGGTTTGAATAACTTAATCATTCAGGAAGAGCGACTTAGTTATTCTGGTAGTCAAAACATGCAAAGTGAAACACAAGAATAAATGAATCAAATATGGTATCAAACCCTATGAATATATATAAACACTTTTATTTATCACCATACTGATTACTCATTATTCATTGTTTCGGTTTTATCAACTTTATACTTGAATTAAAAACACTAGTTGTCCCATGCTCCAAGCATGTACACTATGTTTTTCTTAAACAATAGCTTTGCCATACACCAAGTATGCACTCTATGTTTGTCTATGATCCTTACTTTGTGAAATAAACCAATTGAACATAATTTCAATGATTCTAATTTCACACTCCCAAATCCTTATCGAAAAATGTGAGAATTTCAAATTCCTATCATTATCGAAATCTGTTTAGATTTTAAACTTATATGAACTGACCCTCTTGTAATGAATATGTACAAAGTCACAAAGACTTCTCAACAGTCATTATAAGGTATTCCAATGGAGATCAACTCCATGGAAACTAAGTCTCATATTCAAAGGACATTGCTTTGGACATGCTTCTTGCATTAAGTTTTCTAATCTTACACAGATAACTTCCACCTATGGAGACAACTCCATATTCTCATTTTGACTATCACTTCTGAATAAGAGATGCCTCTTTTCAGATGTCAATATGGTCCTATTGGATTAATGTCTAAGTCCATAACTATAATTGGTAAGACTTGACCCGACCCGGCATGGTCCATTTGGGTTGCATGGCATCATGCATTTGGATAGACTATAATGAGAGAAATAACACTTAAGGTTGGTTAATATATTATAAGTTCTAATATATTAATAAGCTTATTTAATTAGTATTGATCAAGAATTAATTTGGAATTAATTAAGTGATCAAAAGGAGACTAATTAAATATATGGGTTGATTGTGTAAATCATTCATTCTTATATATGTGGGCTTGTGATCCAAGATTTCTTATGTTGGACTAAGTCCATGGGGTGACCCATGGATACTCCATGGAGGTTAAAATCCATGGAGCATAAGGAATGGGTAAAGTTATGAGTTACATGGTGTAACCCTAATAGCCACCATATAAAAGAATCCCATGGCTCAAGAAATCGTGCACTAATGTGTGAATATGAGGGCTAGACGATATCAAGGAGTGTTCCATTTCTCTCAAGTCATTCCATGTGCATTTGGTGTTGTGTGAACCATTTGAGGTGTCACACTTGGGGCACTAGGCACTCAAGCTTCATGGAGACAAGCTACATCAAACAAAGGTATGTATTCTATCCATTTGATTACCCAAGTATCAAGTGTTGTATGCTAGATAGGGTAATACCTTGGAAAGTTCATAATTGCATGTATAATAGAGAAAACATAGATCCAAGGTATTTAGGGTTGCATGTACACTTAGGAGTGTTAGAATGCGCAAAACCCATCAGTGGTATCAGAGCCAAGGCTTGCTTTCTTGTTATACTTGCAAAATTAGCTGAAAAATCGAATTGTATTAGTTTAAAAGTTATGCTAATTACTTGAAAAAATTTGATGTCAATTATCTTTGTTCATATGGGTTTATTAGATTAATAGAAAAGTTAATTGATTATGTGTTTTCAATCCATTTTAATCTAAGAGTTGATTCTAAAATGTGTTTTTGTAACTTGTCCTCAAGTTATATGAAAAGTCACATTTAAGTTTCATAAAACTCATAAAAAGTTGGCAATGGTTACAAAAATGAAGAGTCTTGTCCTCATTAAATGGTTTTATGACTCCATAACTTGTCCTCAAGTTATGGAGGTTCAAGAGTCACTTCATTAAATGATAAAATGTGTAACCTTAATTAGTTCCATAAGTTACAAAAATAAAGAAAAGTTACATTCTTTTATTAGTTTAAAGTCTTCCATAACTTGTCCTCAAGTTATGGAACTTGAAGAGTTTTTTTTAATTAAAACTACTTTAAACACATAAGTTATGGAATTAATTAGTTTTGAATATTTTCAAAACTTGCCCTCAAGTTTTGGAATTTGTAAAGTTTTCCCCATGAATACTTTAATTCCAAGTTAGCCCTTAGAATTTTAAAAGTTAAAATTCAACCCTTATACTTTATAGTATTATAAGTTAATAATAAATATATGTATAAGAGCAAGTCAGTCTTACCGTTAGTAGGCCTCATTCACGAAGCCGGTCTATAAGGGGTGTATAAGGTTACTGCCTATAAAATGGCAGTTTAATGGGTGTCCACTCTCACCCACCGCTTCCTTGACTGGTGGAGGGTCCTTAGCCGAACGGGTAGGACAAGGACTATAATTCTCCCTTCATTAAAAGTATTAATGATAAATACTAAGTAACTAAACTTTTCATAAATTCCCAATCTTAGTTACTTAGGAAAATGTGAATAAGGTGCTAATCCATGAAATTACACTTTGCACTTTGTTTAAACCGTTAGTGGAGCGTGTGTGGTTAACCGGCACACTAACCTGGATTTAACAAAGTAGGCAAAGGGTAACTTAATATTTATCATAGTATCGGTGGAGCTCGTGTGGTTAACCGGCACATCGATTGAGGGGTAAATATTAAGGGTACCAAGTATATTTGCATGGTTACTTCACACCTTGTTTTGTGATCCTCGGCATCCCAGTCACAAAACCTGAAGGGCACACTCGAGATTGAAACATGCCGTTGAAAAGTTCAATGAATCTCAAAAGATCTAGGAGTTTCAAATCCAATTAAAAACCTAATTACATTATTTCGTTTTTCATGGTGGAAATTGGTAAATCGTCATTTACCTACCTTCAAATATTTTATAACTCGGATTACGGCATCCCTCTTCCAGTTATAAATAGGTTGTTGGATCCTAGCCTTAATATTTCATATTGGGTGTTATATTAAGGACTTTAGATCAACTATCTTGAATATCTCCCAAAAGATGTCTAGTTCAGACATCTATGATCTTCCCAAATCTCTTGGAACTTTACTTCCTCCACCTCCTCCAATTATTCTCCCTAACCCACAAGTTCAACGTCACTCAAGCCCTAATGGCAAGCAAGGTCTATGTGTGATCACATCTTAGAGATGAAGTCACATATTGACAAGCTGGGAGAGTTGGGTGTCAAAGTCTTGAGAAAGTTGGATGTTCAATCACTTTCTAAGTCACATAGTGAGTTCCTCTGGGACTACTATGAAACAGACTATGACATGAACCTTAATGATCATATCTATTTGCTTGGTGCTGCTGAATCAACAATGATTTGGAACGATAGTAAAGCAAATTTGATTAGAAGATCAACTTCCCAAAAACTTTATGGACAGTGACAATGGTGACACTGGAAATCCAGAAAAAGCATTCTCTTCCCAATGGAAGGGGATTGGCCATAGTCAACCCGGTTGACCAAATGGTAAGGAGAAAGGCTAAGTCTGAGATAGTCCCATTACCAAAGGGTCCATATGTTTATTTTGCCAAAGGAAGGGGCGTTGATTGCAAAGCTGCCAAATTTACCTAAGGATGTTAAAGTCAATAAGTTTGACTCTACATCAGGTAGAGCCCATTATCTAACTCTGTTAAGTTTCTATTCTAAGATCCTCATTACATGATGTGACTGGGTCACATGTTGATGTTTTAAGAATCAAAGAATAGAGAGAAAGCTTAAAGGAAGTATATGCTGATTCTGATCGTGTAGGTGGATTTCGATCGCATCAGAATTTTGAAGATGTTACTTAGGAGTTATGATATATTGCTTAGGAATAGATAACAACAAGTTTTTCCGTATGCATTTGCACTATAAGGATAAGTTTTTTCCGCAACGTTTTGAAATAAAATAAAGGTTTTTAATTTTATATTTATTCTAAATATCCTTACAAGTGGCATTTGTGAAAAATGGTTGTTTATATGATTCCATTGATAGCAATATTTGAAAAAAAAATGGACTTGATTCTTTCGTTTGTGGTAGTGTCATAATTTACCAAATAAGGAAAGATTCTCATTCCCAAGGCTTCAGTTGGATAGAAACTTGGAATCATGCAAGTTGAATAGTATGATGAATGAGAACTTTCAAGCATTCGAAAATTAAGACTTGTTCACATGGATGTGTGAGTCATGTTAAGGACCAAAGGGATCGAGTACACATTCTTGTGCACTGGTCAAGTCCACCACAAAGCTCGTTAAGACTATTCGTCATGATTTACTAAATTTTAGTAAATATGGTTATACTTACAAGTTTAAGTATAATTCTGAAACATTGGAAAAGTCTCAATGTATGGCAGAACGAATGGGAAGAACCAAATTAGGCAGACAGATAAAAGTTTCTCAAATCTGAAAAGATAGGAGAGTACTTTAGTATCATGTTTGTGATCATCTTAATGATTTAGAAATCATATCACAATTAGTCCTCTTAAGGTCATCTTAGTGCATTCTTATGACTAAGAAGAGGAGTCATGAATTATTGAAATGGTTAGATCAGGAAGATGAGTCATACTTCGTTCCAAAACAATTCTTAGAGTCATACTCCAAGATTGTAACTTGAGTGACATATCTTAAAGAAAGGCTTAAAACACTTGTCAAATGTAAGAGTAAAAGTGTCCTAATCTTGTACATTTGAAATTGGTAAGTTGTGATGTTTTGGATAAAACAAAGACCAACTAAGGCCAATTGTGTGAAGTGTTTGTCTTGATAAAAAATCCGCACTATCTCTTGAATATTTGGCAAGATAGTCTTATATGTCAAGAGGATAGTGGGAGTCTTAAAGATCCTAAAAAGAATTTCAAGAACTAATCAAGAATAAAACCTGAGGTTCTTCACTAGCACACGACTTGAGGTTTATAACCTATCGTGTTGACATATTCTGTGCCCATTCCAGTTAAAGTTGGCTTTGCATAGGAGTTCTGAAAGTTCTCAATTGGTTGCATAACAACTTGGAAGCAATGGCAGACCCTATACTGCCAGGTGGCAAGAAGTTAAGATTGCATATGTTCAGTCCATATGAGTTTGGATTTGTCATTATCCTTGTCTTGTGACTATGGTTTTGACGATTCACATGGATAAGAACACATACACCATAAAATCTAAGGGTCATAAGGTTTCTCTCCGATTCATGAAAAAGATGGTGAGGAAACACTTCCACCAAGTAGATTTGAAGCAGATGGCAAAAGGTCTAAACAATTGTGACTATGATTACGGCATCCCTTTTCATTGTTCTGAAATTGTTTAGACACACATGCATGCTATCTTAGGAAAGGTGTATGATTTTGATAAAGTTTTATCAAAGCATCTCGTATCAGAAATCTGAACTTTGGTAAGAAAGTCAATAAAGTATTGATTTCTAGAAGTCCAGCTGATTTCTGAGTACATGTCAAAGCTAGTGGGAGCATAAGTGTTATACTAATAATCATCATGTTAGTGGGAGCATGATAATTATTGTTAGTCTTGCAAGTTAGCAATGTTAGTTATAGAAAACAAAAGTTTCAATTCGTGAGGCTGCAGGGATTGAAAAAGTTGTTTTGCTATAATTAAGGGAGAGGATATACTTCATTTCAGTTCTAAAGGCTTAGATTGAGACCTTAATCATCTTTAGTCAAGAATATATATATGAATTTCATGTTGGATTGGTTCAACTTAAGGAAATTCTATATATTGCGTTCTTAAAATTCGATTATGATTACGGCATCCCTCTTCATAGTCAAATTTTGAAAACATGGCAAATAAAAATATTGTAGCAAAAGACTGATCTAGAATCATGTCTTTATGTGAGACATCATGAATCGTGTACCATTTGCTTTGGGTACAGGATCGATTGCATGTGCTATAATATTTGTCATTTCTAAATTTTTCCAAATGCCCAGAGGCATTAAGAAGGGAAAAGGTCTAGAATTGGATATGACTAAAATGATTAAGCAATTGTCGAGGACAATATGAGGTTTACCAAAGATTGGTTGCTCAGGGACAGTTGGAAGTATAGTGCTAATTTTGGAAGGACCATATTGACATATTCTGAAAAGAGGCATCTCTTATTCAGAAGTGATAGTCAAAATGAGAATATGGAGTTGTCTCCATAGGTGGAAGTTATCTGTGTAAGATTAGAAAACTTAATGCAAGAAGCATGTCCAAAGCAATGTCCTTTGAATATGAGACTTAGTTTCCATGGAGTTGATCTCCATTGGAATACCTTATAATGACTGTTGAGAAGTCTTTGTGACTTTGTACATATTCATTACAGGAGGGTCAGTTCATATAAGTTTAAAATCTAAACAGATCTCGATAAATGATAGGAATTTGAAATTCTCACATTTTTCGATAAGGATTTGGGAGTGTGAAATTAGAATCATTGAAATTATGTTCAATTGGTTTATTTCACAAAGTAAGGATCATAGACAAACATAGAGTGCATACTTTGTGTATGGCAAAGCTATTGTTTAAGAAAAACATAGTGTACATGCTTGGAGCATGGGACAACTAGTGTTTTTAATTCAAGTATAAAGTTGATAAAACCGAAACAATGAATAATGAGTAATCAGTATGGTGATAAATAAAAGTGTTTATTTATATTCATAGGGTTTGATACCATATTTGATTCATTTATTCTTGTGTTTCACTTTGCATGTTTTGACTTCCAGAATAACTAAGTTGCTCTTCCTGAATGATTAAGTTATTCAAACCATCCACAGTCGGTCATATGTTGGAAGTAGATATGAATCAAGACTGTCATGGGTTGGTTTGTAGAGGTCCAAGTTGGTGGACAAAGTGGTGCTATAACACTCATGAGTGCTCATAAGTTCTGAGTATTGGATTCAACCCGCGCTCATTTGAATGACTTCATGGATTTTATCACGAGTGATCATGAGACGATAATATCTTATATTCTTCAAACCTAGAGATATGAGTTGTTACTATGAGTTGGTTGTACATTGATTGCACGAAAACGCATTCGGTAACTCGATGTTATAAAACGTGCCTTTGTGTATGATTCAACAAGTAGTAGAACAAGCCATATGAGTCGAAGTTTATCCATTCCTTTTACCTTCGGGATAAAAGCGATAACTGTGGGCCCCTCTATGATTTAAAGATGATACATGTGAGTGCTTGGCCAAGCCAGGACTGATTTGATTTGTTCAATCAGTCAGTCATCATGAATCGGAAATCGGGAAACAACAAATGGACAGAGAGAATGATTGATAATCCATGTCTCAGTCCATATGA
Organism: Lactuca virosa; assembly: GCF_052849685.1. Taxonomy (NCBI): domain Eukaryota; kingdom Viridiplantae; phylum Streptophyta; class Magnoliopsida; order Asterales; family Asteraceae; genus Lactuca; species Lactuca virosa. Next base: position 94,945,903 of record NC_136430.1, on the reverse strand, counting down.
TATCAAGAATGGAGGAATATATGATCCCTTATCTAATGGACAAGTCATTGACAAAGGTCAGAGTTCATCGACAAGGTCAGAGTTCGACAGAAGCTTTTGAGAGCTACGATTGCTGATCGGTTCCTGAAGTCATACGCAATAATAGTTTTAGACTTATCCAAGTGGGAGACTGTTGGATTAATGTCTAAGTCCATAACTATAACTGGTAAGACTTGACCCGACCCGGCATGGTCCATTTGGGATGCATGGCATCATGTATTTGGATAGACTATAATGAGAGAAATAACACTTAAGGTTGGTTAATATATTATAAGTTCTAATATATTAATAAGGTTATTTAATTAGTATTGATCAAGAATTAATTTGGAATTAATTAAGTGATCAAAAAGAGACTAATTAAATATATGGGTTGATTGTGTAAATCATTCATTCTTATATATGTGGGCTTGTGATCCAAGATTTCTTATGTTGGACTAAGTCCATGGGGTGACCCATGGATACTCCATGGAGGTTAAAATCCATGGAGCATAAGGAATGGGTAAAGTTATGAGTTACATGGTGTAACCCTAATAGCCACCATATAAAAGAATCCCATGGCTCAAGAAATTGTGCACTAATGTGTGAATATGAGGGCTAGACGATTTCAAGGAGTGTTCCATTTCTCTCAAGTCATTCCATGTGCATTTGGTGTTGTGTGAACCATTTGAGGTGTCACACTTGGGGCACTAGGCACTCAAGCTTCATGGAGACAAGCTACATCAAACAAAGGTATGTATTATATCCATTTGATTACCCAAGTATCAAGTATTGTATGCTAGATAGGGTAATACATTGGAAAGTTCATAATTGCATGTATAATAGAGAAAACATAGATCCAAGGTATTTAGGGTTGCATGTACACTTAGGAGTGTTAGAATGCGCAAAACCCATCAGGTCCTTCCAAAATTAGCACTATACTTCTAACTGTCCCTAAGCAACCAATCTTTGGTAAACCTCAGATTGTCCTCGACAATTGCTTAATCATTTTAGTCATATCCAATTCTAGACCTTTTCCCTTCTTAATGCCTCTGGGCATTTGGAAATATTTAGAAATGAAAAATATTATAGCACATGCAATCGATCCTGTACCCAAAGCAAATGGTACATGATTCATGATGTCTCACATAAAGACATGATTCTAGACCAGTCTTTTGCTACAATATTTTTATTTGCCATGTTTTCAAAATTTGACTATGAAGAGGGATGCCGTAATCATAATCGAATTTTGAGAACGCAATATATAGAATTTCCTTAAGTTGAACCTATCCAACATGAAATTCATATATATATTCTTGACTAAAGATGATTAAGGTCTCAATCTAAGCCTTTAGAACTGAAATGAAGTATATCCTCTCCCTTAATTATAGCAAAACAAATTTTTCAATCCCTGCAGCCTCACGAATTGAAACTTTTGTTTTCTATAATTAACATTGCTAACTTGCAACACTAACAATAATTATCATGCTCCCACTAACATGATGATTATTAGCATAACACTTATGCTCCCACTAGCTTTGACATGTACTCAGAAATCAGCTGGACTTCTAGAAATCAATACTTTATTGACTTTCTTACCAAAGTTCAGATTTCTGATACGAGATGCTTTGATAAAACTTTATCAAAATCATACACCTTTCCTTAGATAGCATGCATGTGTGTCTAAACAGTTTCAGAACTATGAAAAGGGATGCCATAATCATAGTCTCAATTGTTTAGACCTTTTGCCATCTACTTCAAATCTACTTGGTGGAAGTGTTTCCTCACCATCATTTTCATGAATCGGAGAGAAACCTTATGACCCTTAGATTTTATGGTGTATGTGTTCTTATCCATGTGAATCGTCAAAACCATAGTCACAAGACAAGGATAATGACAAATCCAAACTCATATGGACTGAACTTATGCAATCTTAACTTCTTGCCACCTGGCAGTACAGGGCCTGCCATTGCTTCCAAGTTGTTATGCAACCAATTGAGAACTTTCAGAACTCCTATGCAAAGCCAACTTTTAACTGGAATGGGCACAAAATATGTCAACACAATAGGTTATAAACCTCAAGTCGTGTGCTAGTGAAGAACCTCAGGTTTTATTCTTGATTAGTTCTTGAAATTCTTTTTAGGATCTTTAAGACTCCCACTATCCTCTTGACATATAAGACTATCTTGCCAAATATTCAAGAGATAGTGCAGATTCTTTATCAATACAAACACTTCACACAATTGGCCTTAGTTGGTTTTTGTTTTATCCAAAACATCACAACTTACCAATTTCAAATGTACACGAGTAGGACACTTTTACTCTTACATTTGACAAGTGTTTTAAACCTTTCTTTAAGATATGTCACTCAAGTTACAATCTGGGAGTATGACTCTAAGAATTGTTTTGGAATGAAGTATGACTCATCTTCCTGATCTAACCATTTCAACAATTCATGACTCCTCTTCTTAGTCATAAGAATGCACTAAGATGACCTTTAGAGGACTAATTGTGATATGATTTCTAAATCATTAAGATGATCACAAACATGATACTAAAGTACTCTCCCATCTTTTCAGATGTGAGATACTTTTATCTTTCTGCCTAATTTGATTCTTCCCATTCGTTCTGCCATACATTGAGACTTTTCCAATGTTTCAGAATTATACTTAAACTTGTAAGTATAACCATATTTACTAAACTTTAGTAAATCAAATAGTCTCAACGAGCTTTGTGGTGGAATGACCAGTGCACAAGAATGTGTACTCGATCCCTTTAGTCCTTCACTTGACTCACACATCCATGTGAACAAGTAATTAGTCTTGATTTTCCAATGCTTGAAAGTTCTCGTTCATCATACGTTCAACTTGCATGATTCCAAGTTTCGGTCCAATTGAAACTTGGGTGATGAGGAACTTTCCTGATTTGGTAAATTTAGACACTACCACAAATGAAAGAATCAAATCCATTTTCCAATATTGTTGTCAGTGGAATCATATAAGCAACAATTTTCCACAAATGCCATTGTAAGGATACTTCAAATAAATAAAATTAAACAATTTTCTTTTATTTTAAAACTTTGCGGAAAAACTTATCCTTACAATCCACATGGAAAATTATTGTTATCTATTCCTTAGCAATATATCATAAGTTCTTTAGCAACTGCTCAAAATTCTGATGCGATCGAAATCCACCTTCGCGATCAGAATCAGCATATACTTCCTTTAAGATTTCTCTCTATTCTTTGATTCTTAAAACATCAACATGTGACCCAGTCACATCATGTAATGACGATCTCAGAATAGAACTTAACAGAGTTAGATAATAGGCTCTACCTGATGTAGAGTCAAACTTATTGACTTTAACATCCTTAGGTAAATTTGGCAGCTTTGCAATCAACGCCCCTTCCTTTGGCAAAATAAACATATGGACCCTTTGGTAATGGGACTATCTCAGACTTAGCCTTTCTCTTTACCATTTGGTCAACCGGGTTGACTATGGCCAATCCCTTTCCATTGGGAAGAGAATGCTTTTTCTGGATTTCCAGTGTCACCATTGTCACTGTCCATAAAGTTTTTGGGAAGTTGATCTTCTAATCAAATTTTCTTTACTATCGTTCCAAATCATTGCTGATTCAGCAGCACCAAGCAAATAGATATGATCATTAAGGTTCATGTCATAGTCTGTTTCATAGTAGTCCCAAAGGAACTCACTATTTGACTTAGAAAGTGATTGAACATCCAACTTTCTCAAGACTTTGACACCCAACTCTTCCGGCTTGTCAATATGTGACTTCATCTCTAAGATGTGATCACACATAGACCTTGCTTGCCATTAGGGCTTGAGTGACCTTGAACTTGTGGGTTAGGGAGAATAATTGGAGGAGGTGGAGGAAGAGAAGTATGACTTCCATGAGCCAAACTCGGGAAGTCATATTCTAAACTAGACATCAACAATGGGAGAAATTCACGTAAAGTTGATTTAAGTCCTTAATATAACCTAATATGATATATTAAGGCTAGGACCCAACAAACTATTTTATAACTTGGGAGAGGGATGCCGTAATCCAAGCTATAAAATATTTGAAGGTAGGCGAATGACGATACACCAATTTCCACCAAGATAAACGAAATGTATTATTAGGTTTTAATTTGTTTTGAAACTCCTAGATTCTTTTGATATTCATTGAACTTTTCAATGGCATGTTTCAATCTCGAGTGTGCCCTTCAGGTTTTGTGACTGGGATGCCGAGGATCACAAAACAAGGTGTGAAGTAACCATGCAAATATACTTGGTACCCTTAATATTTACCCCTCAATCGATGTGCCGGTTAACCACACACGCTCCAACGATACTATGATAAACATTAAGTTACCCTTCGCCTACCTTGTTAAGTCCAGGTTAGTGTGCCGGTTAACCACACATGCTCCACTAACAGCTTAAACAAAGTGCAAAGTGTAATTTCATGGATTAGCACCTTATTCACATTTTCCTAAGTAACTAAGATTGGGAATTTATAAGTGTTTAGTTACTTAGTATTTATCATTATACTTATAATGAAGGGAGAATTATAGTCCTTGTCCTACCTGTTCGGCTAACGACCCTCCACCGGTCAAGGAAGCGGTGAGTGAGAGTGGACACCCATTAAACTGCCATTTTATAGGCAGTAACCTTATACCCCCTTATAGACCGGCTTCGTGAATGAGGCCTACTAATGGTAAGACGACTTGCTCTTATACATATAATATATTAAACTTTTAATATTATAATAGTATAAGGGTGTATTTTAGACATTTAAAATACTTGGTGGTTTAATCTATTAATTAAACTAGACTTTTAATTTAATTAAACTCAAACCATATATTTATGGATTTAATAATACTCTTTTAATTAAACGCTTTAATTAACTATTAATAAAGTCCATAAGAGTTAATTTGAACTATTCAACAAAACATCATAATTCCAATTATCAAACTCAAAATTAAAACCATTTAATTAATTGTTTAAGTTATGAACCCAAGAGTTTTAGAATTCAATTCTTTTTTTTTATCATAAAAAAAACTTTTTCCAAATTCCAAAACTTGAGGGCAAGTTTTGTAACTCTTGAAAACTTTTGGATTCCATAACTTATGGAGTTAAATACTTGTTTCATGATGAAACTTTTCATGTTCCATAACTTAAGAACAAGTTATGGAATTCTTTAAAACATTAAGACCAAGTTTTGTAACTCCATAAAAAACATTGAATCAATTTTCTTAAAAACCTTTTCATATCCATAACTTATGGAGGTTTCAAAAAACTCTTTAGATCAAACTTTTAAAACTAATAAAATAATCATATCATTTTATATTTTACTAAATTTGACCTAATTCAACTCATATAGCAAATGATTCAAATTTTACAAATAATTAGTTTTTCACAAAAACAAGTAATTATCTTAAAATTTGACAAACATCATGTTTTTTTTCCTTTTTTTTCAACTTGAAAATAAAACATTTGCATCAATATAACAGAAAACAACCCATGGCTCTGATACCACTGTTGGGTTTTGAGCATTCTAACACTCCTAAGTGTACATGCAACCCTAAATACGTTGGATCTATGTTTTCTCTATTATACATGCAAATATAAATATTCCAAGGTTTCATCCTAACTAGCATATTATGAAGCACCTATAATACAAAGTTCTAGTTAGATGACATACCTTTTGATGTAGCTTGATATCTTCAAGCTTTAAGAGCTTAGCCCCAATAGTGTGGAAGCCTCAAATGGAATCACAAATCACCAAAACACCTTGGATGAACTTGAGAGAATATGTATGCACACTAAAATCAGCCCACACTTTTTTTCACACTCTTATGCCAATTTTGTGAGCCAAGGACCCCTTTATATATTATGGAGGATTAGGGTTACATCCATATAAACCCTAATACCCATGACCTTTCATTTTCATACGATCCATGGGTTAAAAGCTCGATGGACCATCCATGAAAGCTTAGCCCAACCTAAATGAACTTGGCCCATTCCATATATATAAGAGTCCATATTTAATTAGTTCTTTTTGAACACTTAATTAATTCTAAATTAATTCTTGATCAATACTAATTAAATGACATGATTCCATATTAATATATTAGAACTTATAATATATTAATATAAATCATAAATATACTATTCTCAAAAGACTATCCATATAAATTGTGCCGGTGAAGTGCAACCCAAATGGACCATGCCGGGTCGGGTCAAGTACATACCAAATATAGTTATGGACTTAGACATTAATCCAACAAAAAACACCAAGAGTGGCAACTCTAAGCTCCTAGAGTGGTATCACACCACTAGATCTCATCAATGGGACCAAAAAGGGTCCAAAACTTAAACAAGGAAGATCTGAGCTTCCAAAGAACAAGATCAAAGCTTTATACCTTAAACAAGAAAGAAATGGAGCAGATAACCCAGATCCACAAGCTCTTCCTTGATCTATCACCTTGTACCAATCTTCTATTTCTTGAAAATGGATCAAACTACACCAAAATGGACACTACAAGCTCAAAACGCAAGAGAGAGGCTTAGGGTTTTGAGTATAGGGCTAGGAGGATAGAGGAGGCTGATAAATGAGGGTTTCATGGTCCATACTGATGCTTATATAGTGGCCAACCCCAGAAATTAGGGTTTCAATAAACATTACATACGCCCCGCGTTCTCCAGTGGAACCCCGATCAAGCCTTCGCATGAGTACGCTAAGTGTACCATTCTGTACACCCCGTGTACTCACTTTACAGCTTGTACGCTAAGCGTACCTTGTAGTACGCCCCGTGTACAACTCAAGGACTAAAATGGACAAATTGAATAATACAAGGGCAAAAGAGAAACTTACGAGGATTCAAGTGTTACAATTCTCCCCCACTTGAATCAGACTTCGTCCTCAATGTCTGTTGCCCTGAACAACTCCAGATAGTGCTCTCTCATCTTATCCTCAAGATACCAAGTCCACTCTGATCCCTTGCGGTGCTGCCACTACACCTTCACTAGCCCGACAACCTTGTTCCTCAAGGTCTTCGTCTGCCGATCCAGGATCGCTACCGGTCTCTCAATATAGTTCTGGCGGTCATCCACATGAATATCCTCTAATGGTACCACCGCGGAATCATTCACTGAACACTTCTGCAGCTTAGAGATGTGGAACGTACTATGAATTTGAATGAGCTCGGCTGGAAGATCTAAACGATAAGTATCTCGGCCCACCTGAGCCAAAACGCTGAAGGGACAAATATACATGGGGCCTAGCTTGCCCTGCTTCCTGAACCGGATGGCACCTTTCCAAGGTGACACCTTCAGGAGAACCATATCTCTCACCTGGAACTCTAAGTCTAATCGGCGCCTGTCGGCATAACTTTTCTGCCGACTCTGAGTTGTCTGGAGCCTGCTCCGAACCTGATGAATCAGTTAAGTGGTCTTGAGTACCACCTCGGTACTCCCCATAACCTGCTGACCGACCTCGCCCCAACAAATCGGGGTCCTACACTTCCTCTCGTAGAGCATCTCAAAAGGAGGCCGATCAATGATGGTGTGATAACTGTTGTTATATGAAAATTCCGCTAACGAAAGATGTGTATGCCAACTCCCACTAAAATCCAACGCGCACGCATGCAACATATCCTCAAGAGTCTGGATAGTCTGATCACTCTGACCATCAGTCTGCGGATGAAATGTTGTACTAAAATGGAGACGAGTATCCAACTCGTTCCAATAATCAGGACAAATATCCCTATACATCTTCGTGGCCCCGAGATGAATGGAGAACCTTGACTTGTGGGCCTCCTACATTAGCACATGGCGTACACCGTCCCAATACGGCCCCCAAACTCACCGATGTAGAGTCGACAATCCACGACTATCATAATCAAAGGAAGCCACCGGACCCACAATGCGCTCGCTCTTCCGGTGCTCTTCCTTCATAGCCTCCACCTGAGCCCCATGAATCAACTCCAACAATGTAGTAATCACGCTAATCCTCAAACATATATCTCTGATCGGAGGCGCGACCGCCTTGCGGCTGAGAGCATCGGCCACAACATTGGCCTTCCCCATGTGATAAAGGATCTCACAATCATAATCCTTCACCACATCCAACCATCGACGCTGCCTGATATTCAGGTTTGGCTGATCCATCAAATACCTCATGCTCTTGTAATCTATGTACATAGTACAACGAACCCCACATAGGTAATGCCGCCAAATACTATGGGCGAAAACCACAGCCCCCAACTCCAAATCATGCGTCGGGTAATTCGCCTCATGAGGCTTCAGCTGCCTTGCAGCGTAAGCGAGCAAACGACCCCGCTGCATCAACACTGCCCCTAAACCTTTGATCGAAGCATCACAATAAACCACGAAATCATCAACACCCTATGGCAGGGTAATAATCGGCACCTCATACAACTGCCGTCTCAGAGTCTTGAAAGTTGCCTATTGCTCAGGCCCCCAGCGAAATGCCATTGTCTTCTTGGTCAGTCAGGTCAAAGGAACAACGATCTTGGAGAAATCATGGATGAATCTCCAATAATAAATAGCCAAACCAAGGAAACTCTGAATCTTAGATGGAGAATTCGGAACCTCCCACCGCATCACGACCTCGACCTTGGCCGGATCGACCAGAATACCCTTCTGGTTGACAAGGTGCCCCGGAAACTGCACCTCGCGCAACCAGAACTCACACTTGGAGAACTTTGTGAAAAGCCTTTCCCTCCTTAATGTCTCTAGCACTTCCTTCAGGTGCTCCTCATGCTGCTCCTGAGTCTTGGGATAAACCAATATATCATCAATGAATACTATCACAGACCGGTCCAACATCTACACACGCAGTTTATGAGATCCATTAACGCAGCTGTCGTAATAGTGAGCCCAAAAGGCATCACCACGAACTTGTAATGACCATTACGAGTCTGGAAAGCTGTCTTCTGCACATCCTCATCCCTGGCCCACATTGATGATAACCTGATCGCAAATCAATCTTGGAGAACCAAGATGCACCCTGAACCTGGTCGAAAATATCATCAATCCTCAGAAGTGGATAAAGTTCTTCACCGTTAAGTTATTCAACTCCCGGTAGTCGATACACATGCCATGAGACTCGTCCTTCTTGTTCACAAACAAAATCAGTGCTCCCCAAGGCAAACTGCTCGGTCGTATAAATCCCTTGTCTAACAGCCCCTGCAGGTGTGTAGACAACTCCTTCATCTCGGGAGGAGCCAACCGATACGGTGCTTTGGCTATCGGAGCCGCACCTAGAACCAGATCAATCCTGAACTTAACTTGCCTCTCCGCAGGCACCCTAGGAAAATCCTCCGGGAATACATCTGGGTAATCCCGTACAATCAGCACATCATCCACGATCGCCTCACCCTTATCCCAGGTATCCATGACATAGGCGACAAAACCCGAGCAACCCTAAAGAAGATAGTATCTGACCATCACTACATAACATAGAATCGGCACACACTGCGGTCTCTCACCATGAATCACCAAATCTCGCCCACTTGTGGCCCGAACCCGAATTAACTGATGCTCACTGTCGATCACTGCCCCATTAGTGCTCAACCAATTCATGCCCACGATAACCTTGTTCCCACTTAGAAGGATGGGAAACAAATCAACCGGATACTGCTCGATGAATAACTGAAGGGTACAACCCCGATGAACCCTCGCAACCCGAACCGTCGTATCATCAGAAATCTCAACATCAAGAGGAAAATCCAGCTCCCTCGAAGCCCCATCAAATCTCTTGCTAAGCGCAAGCGATACAAAGGATCGGGCCCTGAATGAAACAACTCTAAAGCAGACATATCATTCACGAAGAACGATCCTAAAATAAAACATATAAACATAAGTAAGCAGTTCAATATAAATAAAGAGATAAGGAGAGGATGTATATCTGTCACCACATCGGGAGCTGCACGCGCCTCCTCTGCTGTCAGTTGGAAATCCCTGCTCTTCGCCGCAGGCGCATCTGCCTCACCCTCGCGGCCGTCAGTAATCCGAAGAGTTGCAGGAGCAGGTGCTGACACCGGTCCTGCTGTAGCCAAACTTGGACAATGGGCCTTCTTGTGGCCCCTCTAATTGCAATGAAATCAAATTAGATCAAATCCCTGGGTGGTGGAAGTAGTACGATCCATGCTATAATAACCGTCCGGACGCAGTTTAAGTAGCCAGAACCACTACCACTCCTGCACGGACCCTCGTGCGTCCTGCCGCACTTGCCACAGCGGCTATGGCCCTGATGGCCCCTCGATCTGGAATCTGATACCATGGGCCTCTTACCCGAACCGCCTGATGTCTGAACCTCATCTGACTTCCTCTTCCTCTCCATCTCCAGGCCAATCTCCCTTTCTCTAGCTCGAGCTGTCATATCCTCCAGCGTCTTGCAGATGGATCAGCTCACAAACTTCCGAATGGCAGTCCTCAACATCTCATGATATCGGGCCTTCTTCATCTCCTCATCCTCCACATACTGTGGAACAAGAAGTGCCCTTTCCTGGAACATCGCAGTGATCTCAGCCACCGTCTTCGTAGTTTGGCGGAGATCCTGGAACTCTCGTGCCAACTGCTGCACTTCGATCACTGGTGCAAACTCAACTCGAAACCTGGTCGAGAAATTATCCCATGACATCACATCCATAACATCATCACCCACTGTAAGTCCTACCTTCTCCCACCAGTCGCGTGTGTGACATCCCCAATTTCATGGACAGAAAAGACCGATTTGTTTATGCTTTATTTGAAAATCAGAGTATCCTTTTGAAGAAATATGTTGCAGAATTTGTTCACAAAAATATAATAAGTAAATTATCAAAGCATTTCCGAAGAAATGTGTTTTCATTATTTTAAAAACGTTGGGATGTCATTATTAATACAGTACATAAACATAAACATAAATAGTATAGGTCTTACAACATCTATTATTCTAAGGGCATATAATCCATTGATCTGTCATCAGATCATCACTCCTGTGCTCTATTGCCACTATCTGTAATACAAGAAATTGAGTGGGTCAGGCTTGGGAGCCTGGTGAGGACATAAGGTTTTCAACCCACAATAATTAAGTTTATTAATTTCATTAATCAATCAACCCGAATACCCGTTCCCGTTATCCTTACTTTCTGTCCCTAAAGCATCTAAATTAAGGGACCTAGCCTAAGGATTTTCATCGGGGTGGACAACACTGCTTTGGAGATTCCTTAGCAATATATGTCAAAAAGGCAACCATGAAGGGGATGGGGTACACCTGGTGAACACCTAGTTCAAAAACACCTATAGTTCAAAAACACCTATATATGTCTAAAATAGCCCGTGATCGACATCTATACTCCGATAGATGACAGAATCAGCTTAAACATCGAGCCCTTTCATCAATTATTTCATCATCTATATCATCTAACCAGCTTTACCCATCATAATTAAAGGTATAAAATACATATACTGTTTAAATCGAATACAACATGTATATTTTGTTTATCCAACATATATATCAAGAACACAGATAATATGCACACATAGCATGTAATTTATATTAAATAATTCATATCTATGTGTAAGATGAAAGTAAATATGCACTCATTTGTTAAAGTGATGACTCATAATTCGGGCAGCGTATCTCTTCTAACAATTTTCTTTTCCTTCGTCGAAACCTAGTATCATTATTACTAGATTTTAGTCTAATATTTATTGCGACTAATTAATAGTCTAGATTCATCATTAACTCAGAGTCTATGTCATGATCTATCAAGTAAGGAGCAGCCAGGCAGGACAGTTGGGAGCCAGGACCATTTCGACATATAGCTTTTCTGAAATCCAACAACCAAACCCAACGTGACCATTCTAGACATCTCTCCCGTAAGTAGTTCAATCAGTATAACGACTTTTAATCACTGATAAATCTTGTTTATAGGTTCATAATAATGATAATGAACTTAAACATAAGTTATACTTAAAGAAGGGTAAGCATAACACACTTACAACGGGGTTTAGATAGGAGTCGGGCTCTGCAGGGGAAGAACTTCTGAGCCGAAAGCTCTTCTTCTCGGAGCTTTCTGGCGCTCCGGGCTTCGCCTCTAACACTTGGGAAATGCTAGGGAAGGGGAGGAGCTAAGGGGGATATTTGAGAGAGAAAGAATGGTTTTGGTGTGAAGAAAATGGGAGATTTGCGCCTCTATTTATATGCTGGAAATCGTGAGTACGCGGGGGGTAATAAACATGTACGTTGGGCATACTCAGTACGCTAGGCGTACTCAATATGCTAGACTTACTTCTTGATACGTTGGATGTAACCCTGCCAAGTGTTAGCATCGTGTGCAAAGACGTAGGGGGAAAGGTAGGGCTGAGAGGGTGCCACGTGGCACTCCGAAGTTAAACCGAAAAATTAATTATCTTCTAAATTCCGTAACTTTTGCATAAGAGCTCTGCTTCTGAAGTTATTTATATCCACACGTAGGTAGTGACGTGATCTACAACTTTCGTTTAGACTCTGTTGGCTAATTTTCAATTTATTTTTAAAGTTATATTTTGACAGGCTTAAACAGATAAAGTCCGTTAAAAATTCATAACTTTGTCATCTGACTTCCTTTTTTTTCTGTCTTTGTATCGTTGAGTTCCTATTAATGAGATCTTCAATCTTCGTTTAGGTTGTGTCGGCTAAAAATCGATCGATCTAAAATTCGATTTCCAGGCTGCATACTGCTATGTCAAATCTTATAAAAATCATAACTACTTGCTCACGAAGTCAGATTTGGACGTTCGCTATATGCACGTTCTCGTTTTAACATATACTATGACTCTCGTTTAGATCACTAAGGCTAAAAAGTATGTTATCACAAACTAACTTTTTATGATACACAGCATCGTGCCGATTTTGTCGCAAAACTTCGACGGCTCATAACTTCTTCATTATAAGTCGGATTTCAACGTTCTTTATATCTCTGGAATCCTTCTCACGACCACTACTACTTTCTTCATAGATATTGGGTCTATCTATTATTTTATTTTTGACGCATATTTTTATAATTATTTTATTACATCATTATAAGCACGTATATTGCACATAAATCACATAATACTCAAATAATTCCTCTTCATTACTTCAAAATAGGCTACAATTGTTGACCCTAACAATTACATCATTATAATAATGCTTAGCCTACAAACATTCATCAGCAATCATATGTGGATAGCGACTCATCATGTCACTCTCTGTTTCCCAATATCTCATCCTTGTATGCTTGGTTCCCAATCCTCTGAAGAACCTTGAGTGGTCCAAAAAACCTTGGATTCAACTTTCCTCTCTTTCCAAATCTTATTAATCCCTTCAACGGTGAGACTTTGAGCAATACCGAATCTCCAACTTCGAATGTCATTGGTCATCGTTTCTTGTCAGCATAGCTCTTTTGGCGATCCTGAGCTACTAACATTCTTTCTCTAATCACTTTTAACATTTTAGTTGTCTGATGGACTATTTCGGGGCCCAAAAAGTGCTTTTCTCCAGCCTCAATCCAACAAGATGGCGTACGACACTTTTAACCGTACAAAGCTTGATAAGGTGCCATCTTAATGCTCGAATGTTAACTATCGTTGTAGGAAAACTCTACCTGGGGTAAATGCTCATCTCATTTACCATGAAATTGAAGGGTACATGCTCTTAACATATCTTCCAATGTTTGAATTGTTTTTTCTCTCTGACCATCTGTCTGCTGATGGTAGGCTGTACTTAAACACAACTTTGTACTCATTTCCTCATGTAGACTCTTCCAAAATCTTGATGTGAAACGACTGTCACGATCCGATACGATCGTTAATGGAACACCGTGAAGTCTTACTATTTCCTTCACGTAAGCATTTACAAGCTTATCCATAGACCATCTCTCATTAGCTACTATGAAGTGTTCACTCTTTGTGAAGTTGATCCATTACTACCCAAATCAAGTAGTGACCGTTCTTCATTCTGGGTAGTTTAGTTACAAAATCCATGGCGATGTCTTCCCGTTTACCCATTAGTACATGTAAAGGTACTAAACTCCCATACGGTTTCTGATGTTGTGCTTTTACTCTTGCACGGGTTACACATTCTGCCACATACTTTGAAACATCGAGCTTCATCGTCGGCCACCAATAGTAAGGTTTTAGATCCCAATACATCTTAGTGCTGCAGGGATGAATCGAGTACATGGTCTTGTGAGCTTCTTCCATCAGAAGGTCTCTTATTCCTCCAATTTTAGGTACCCAACTTCTATCTTGGAATACTTTCAATCCTTGACTGTTTGTACCGAATACCAACGTCTTGCCTAAACGTTCTTTCTTTCGGTCATTTTTTTCTAATGCTTCTTCCTGAGCTTTCTTAATGCTTTCCACAATCTTTGAGAGAACTTCAATTCTTAATGCTCTTGGGCTTTTTCTTTCTAATTTAGTTTTTGACTTAGAGCATCAACTACTACATTTGCTTTACCAGGGTGGTAAAGTATCTCACAGTTGTAATCTTTGAGTAATTCTAGCCAGTTTTGTTGCCTCATATTCAATTCATTCCGATCAAAGAGATACTGGAGACTTTTATGATCAGTGAAGAGTTTGCACTTTGTGTCATAAAGATAATGCCTCCACATCTTTAATGCAAATAGTACCGCTGCCAACTCCATATAATGAGTGGGGTAGTTCTTCTCATTCTCTTTCAATTTTCGAGATACATATGCTATCACTTTATCTCTCTGGGTCAGAACACAACCTAACCCAACTTCAAATGCATCTCTATAAACTGCGAAGTCTTCAACTCCGTCAAGTAAAGAAAGAATCGGTGCTTCACACAACTTCTTCTTTAATTTCTCAAATGCTTCTTCATGTTTCTCACTCCATGTATATGTAGCTCTTTTATGGGTCAAAGCTGTCAATGGAGCAGCTATCGAAGAAAAGCCTTGGATAAATCTTCAGTAATATCCAGGTAATCCCATAAAGCTTCGAATCTCAGTGGGACTTTTTGGTCATTCCCATATCATTACAACTTCAATCTTTGTTGGGTCAACTATTATTCCCTCTTGGTTAACAAACATGAGCCAAGAATTGGACTTCTCGAATCCAATAATCACATTTAGAAAACTTTGCGTACAGCTTCTCCTTCTTCAAAATTTCTAATATTTCTCGTATGTGCTTGCCATGCTCCTGCGGACTCTTTGAGTAAATCAGAATATCATCTCTGAAGACTATCACAGATTTATCAAGGTATGGCTTACAAACCATGTTCATCAAATCCATAAATGCTGCTGGAGCATTGGTTAGTCCAAATGACATAACCAAGAACTCATAGTGTCCATATCTCGTTCTGAATGCAGTCTTCTCAATATCTTGCTCTCTCACCATTAGCTGATAATATCCTGACCTAAGATCGATCTTTGATAAATACCTAGAAGCTTGTAGTCGATCGAATAGGTTGTCAATCATTGGCAATGGATACTTGTTCTTCACCGTTGCCTTGTTCATCTCTCAATAGTATATGCACATCCTCATGCTTCCATCCTTCTTCTTCACAAATAACATCGGAGCTCCCCAAGGTGATGAACTAGGTCTAATGAAACTGTTGTCCAACAACTCTTGAAGTTGCATCATAAGCTCCTTCATCTTTGTCGGTGCTAATCGATATGGTGCTTTCGCTATTGGCGTCGATCTTGGCAACACGTCTATTCGAAACTCTACTTGTCTATCAGGGGGCAATCTGGGAAGATCTTCGGGAAAGTTTTTCGGATAGTCACACACCACTAGTATTCTTTATATCTCTTTCTTCTCCTTCTTTGCATCGAACACAAATGCCAAGTATGATGTGCATCCTGTGGACAAACATTTTCTGGCTTTCATCAGGAAATGATTCCAGAGTTTACTCTACGTTTTTCCCCGTACACCATAAATGGCTCTTTTTCAGTTGGGTTTACTCTTACCATATTCTCCCTGCATAGTATCTCGGCATCGTTCGCACTAAGCCAATCCATTCGCAGTACGATGTCGAAACCATTCAACTCAATGGGTAACATCTCCTCGTGGAATTTATTCCCTTTCAAATCGACGAAGATGTTTTTAATGCAATCCCTAACATGTATGAATTTCCCACTAGCAACTTCTACAACTAGAGCATTATCAATTTTATCTACCTGCAATGCTAGTCTTTCACCAAATTTATGGGATATAAAGGAGTAATTTCTCCAGAGTCAAACAATACATTGGCGGGCAATCCATTTACAAGAAAGGTACCTGATGCGACATCTGATGCATCCTTTGCTGCTTCCAGGGTCATCTGGAATTCTCTTGCCTTTGGCCTCAGCGGAACATTAGGCCTTGCTGCCACTTTCTTCTTTGGGCAGTCCTTTGAGATATCCCCTTCTTGGTCACATCCATAACACACCCTCTTGCTGGATGTACACTCACTGGCGAAAGGCCCAATCTTCCCGCACTTATGACAAGTCAGCTCCCGTCACATTTTCCAAAGTGCATCTTTTTGCAGTTCTCGCACCATCTTGCATCACCTCCTCCTCCTCCTCCAAACTTTTTATAACCAGTCTTCAAAAATTTCCTCTTCTTGTTGGGCCTTGAAGATCCTTCAAACTTCCTTTTCTCTCCTACCTCAGCTCTCTCCAGACCCTTTTCCCTTAACTTTGTCTCAACATTCTTATCTGCTCTAACGGCTGTCTTCAAAGTTGTTTCCATTTTGACTGTTGGGCCAAAGTCCGATGGCAATCCGTTAGCAAACTTCTCTATATTGTCGAGTTCCGTAGGCACCAAGTAGGGAAATAACTTCATCCTTTCGATGAATGCAGTGACATAGTCATCAACACTCATCTTCCCTTTCTTCAGGTTCTGAAACTCGTTGTTTAGGTCTATCAGATTTACTTTCGAGCAGTACTGCATTTTCAACTGCTCCATGAATGCTTCCCAAGACATCCTCATGGCTTCTCCCCGTGGCATTGTATCTTCCAATAACTTCCACCAGCTTAAAACTTTGGTCTTTAGATGTCTGACTGCAAAGACGATTTTCTCCTTGTCACTATAGTTGCGGCTTTCAAATACCATTTCATCTAGGAGATCCAGTCGATAATCTCCACTGGCTTTGGGCTTCCAGAAAGACTTGGTGGCTTGGCACCCAAGAAGTTCTTATACATACACCCATCCCTGTCAATCCCCCTATTCGGGTCATTCCTTCTTACCACCCGGGGTTCAACTTGACTCACAGTACGACTGTAATTTCCTTCTTCTGACTATTCAATGTTTAGCTCAGGTTGTAGAATGGGTACAGTAGGTTCATCCCTATTATCATGCAACATTTTTCTCGTCTCCTCTCTTTGTGTGTCCATCATACCCTGAATCATTGCTTGGACTCTTGCCATCGTGATTGGTTCGGGTGCAGCTGCTACCTCTGGTGCACACTCAATCACATGTCGTTGATTAGTAATAGAATTTCCATTAGCGTTTCCGAATCCGGTTCGGGTTCTTTCCATGTTGATCTATACACCAAAGTAGGCAAATTTAGATCTTTATTTACGATAGACGTTTAAATTCTCCTTGTCTCTCCGAAAACTTACATGCAAGTTCTATTATCGTAGTCGAACGTTTAGAAATCTGAAGACATAAAGTTTCCAGATCCGGTCGGCAATAGACCATAGATCCGATCAAATATAACATATGAAGTATCATAAATCGTTTAGCACATAAAGGAAATTTAGGCATATTTCCTAAAATAAGATAGTACTTGTGTCTAAAATATAGCAGACACTCATCTCACAATCATCGCTTAGCATTCTAAGTATAAGTCCAGAAATCCTAAAAATTCCTAGTTCGCTTAAACTAATTCTCGGATACCAATTGTGACATCCCCAATTTCACATCCAGAAAAGACCGATTTGTTTATTCTTTATTTGAAAATCAGAGTATCCTTTTGAAGAAATATATTGCGGAAGTTGTTCCCAAAAATATGATAAGTAAATTATCAAAGCATTTCCAAAGAAATGTGTTTTTATTATATTAAAAACGTTGGGATGTCATTATCAATACAATACATAAGCATAAACAGAAATAATACAGGCCTTACAACATCTATTATTCTAAGGGCCTATAATCTATTGATCTCTCATCAGATCATCACTCCTGTGCTCTATTGCCACTACCTGTAATACAAGAAACTAAGTGGGTTAGGCTTGGGAGCTTGGTGAGCACATAGGGTTTTCAACCCACAATAATTAAGTTTATTAAATTCATTAATCAATCGACCCGATTACCCGTTCCTGTTATCCTCACTTTCTGTCCCTAAAGCATTTAAACTAAGGGACCTAGCCTAAGGATTTTCATCGGGATGGACAACACTCCTTAGGGGATTCCTCTGAAATATATGTCAAAAAGGAAACCATGAGGGGGATGGAGTACACCTGGTGAACACGTAGTTCAAAAACACCTACCGGTTGCGAGCCTGCCAGCATTCCACTGTACTGTCTAGAATAGCCCGTGGTCGTCATCTATACTCCGCTAGATGACGGAATCGGCTTAAACATCAAGGCCTTTCATCAATTATTTCATCATCTATATCATCTAGCCAGCTTTACCCATCATAATTATAGGTATAAAATACATATACTGTTTAAATCGAATACAACATGTATATTTTGTTCATCCAACATAGATATCAAGAACACAGATAATATGCACACATAGCTATCAAGAACATAGATAATACGCATCCTAACATATCAACAAGGGCCAGAATTGGTGCCTTAGACCCTCTAACTCAGGGAGGAAACTCACCTCAAATGTTGAATCTCACAGAAAGAAATCTCTAGCTGCTGCCCTAACGACTCCTCGAGCTATCAGTACAAAATAACACCAATCAATACTTGGGTCTCATTCAACATTCAATACTCTATACTTGGGGTAAAACACCATTTTACCCCTGGCATAATTTGATCAATGGCTGAGGCCCAAATCCACAATATAAAAGGCCTAACACTAAATAATCTCCCAAAGCCCACTAGTGGCCCAATTTTCAAAATTGGTCCGAAACCCCTCTAATGGGCCTTACCCTAAAGCCCAATAATATCCTTAGCCCAAAAGCCTGATTTCAGATGGCCCACTAAGGCCCAAAGAAACAAGGTCCAAGAAATGGACCAAACCGAGGACCAATTACGCGAAGCCCACCTCTGACTGAGTACGCACGGCGTACTCAGCAGCACGCATCGCGTACTCGCTTGCTGGTTGTACGTTGCGCGTACAGACTTGTACCCCCAGAGTACTCCTCTATTAAGCCATCTTTTGCCATTAAGCACTTAATTCTTATTCCAAAGGTCCAAAACATAGATTTGAGTCCTAATCAATGTCTAGACCCATAAAGTCACGGACTTGGTGACTTTGCATGCCTCCAATGAACCCAAACTCAAAATATAACATTCTACTATCATGAAAATGGCCCTAACTCATGCATGGATGGATTCCAACCTCAAAAATGGCAACTTTATGACTCAAGGACCCAAATAACACCAAGAGTACACCTCAAATGAGTGCCAAAAGATGATAAGATTCTGGATCTAGAAGCCTTCACCCCACCAATGAAGCTTCAAGAAAGGACACTTTCTTTCAAACCACCAAGATACACCTCAAAATGGCCTTCTAAGCTCCAAAAACACACAAGGAGGAATTAGGGTTCGAATGTAGGGTAAGGAGGACAAGGAGGCTGATAAAATGAGGGTTTCAAGTCCATAAGGATGCTTCAATAGTGGCCAACCCCTGGAATTAGGGTTTTCACTAAACATTGTGTATCCCCGCGTACGAAGCTGTACACCCCACGTACGCATCCGGGACCCCGATCACACCCTCGCACGAGTACTCTAAGCGTACCCCCTTGTACACCCCGCATACAACTCAAGGATCGAAATGGGAAAATTAAATATGTAAGGTTAAAAGGGAAACATACTGAGATTCCAGCGTTACAATTATCCCCCACTTGAATCAAACTTCGTCCTCGAAGTCCTCTGCCCCGAACAACTCTCGATAATGCTCTTTCATCTCCTCCTCTGGCTCCCAAGTCTACTCTGATCCCTTGTCGTGCTTCCATTGCACCTTCGCCAGCTTTACAACCTTGTTCCTCAAGGTCTTCGTCTTTCAATCCAAAACTGTCACCGGTCTCTCGATATAATTCCGGCGGTCATCCACCTGAATATCCTCCAATGGTACCACTGCAAAATCATCCACTAAACACTTCCGCAGCTGAGAGACATGAAATGTACTATGAATCTGACTGATCTCGGTTGGGAGATCTAGACGATAAGCAACCCGGCCCACCCAAGCCAAAACCCTGAAGGGACCAATATACCTCGGGCCCAGCTTGCCCCGCTTCCTGAACTGAATGACACCTTTCCAAGGCGACATCTTTAGGAGAACCATATCTCCAACCTGGAACTCCAAGTCCGACCGGCGCCTGTCAACATAACTCTTATGCCGAATATGAGTTGTCTGGAGCGTGCTCCGAACCTGCCGAATCAACTCAGTGGTCTTGAGCGCCACTTCGGTACTCCCTATTACCCACTGACCGACCTCGCCCCAACAAATCGGGGTCCTTCACTTCCTCCCCTAGAGCATCTCAAAAGTTGTTATATACGAAAATTCCGCTAACGGAAGATACGTATCCCAACTCCCACCGAAATCCAACACGCACACATGCATCATACCCTCAAGAGTCTGAATAGTCTGCGCACTATGACAATCAGTCTACAGATGAAATTTTGTACTGAAAAGGATATGAGTGCCCATCTCATCATGAAATCGCTTCCAAAACCTGGAAGTAAAAAGCACATCCATATCCGAAACCACTGATACCGGCACCCCATGACGTGCCACGACCTCTCGGACATAATTCTCAGCCAACTTCTCTGCAGATATACTCTCCTGAATCGGAATGAAATACGCGCTCTTGGTCAAACGATCCACGATGACCCTGATAGAATCCACTATGTGCGCGGTCCTGGGAAGCTTCGTGATGAAATCCATGGTGATATCTTCCCATTTCCACATGGAATCTCCAACGGCTGCATCTTGCCGTGAGGTCGCTGATGTTCATCCTTCATCTTCCTGCAGGTTAAGCACCGCTCCACATACCATGCTACGTCTCGCTTCATGCAGGGCCACCAATAATCAGGTCGAAGATCCCTATACATCTTCGTCGCCCCGGGATGGATGGAGAACCTCGACTTGTGGGCGTCCTCCATCAAAACCTGGCGTACACTGCCCCAATAAGGAACCCTGACCCTCCGATGCAGGGTTAAAAATTTGCGGCTATTAAAATCGAAGGAAGCCACCTGACCCACAATGTGCTCACTCTTCTGGTGCTCTTCCTTCATAGCCTCGACCTGAGCCTCGCGGATCCGTTCCAACAATGGAGTAATCACTGTGTTCCTCAAGCATATATCTCTGATCGGAGCCGTGACAGACTTGTGTTGAGAGCATCGGCTACCACATTGGCCTTCCCTGGGTGATAAATAATCTCGCAATCATAATCCTTCACCACATCCAACCAATGACGCTGCCTCATATTCAGGTTCGACTGATCCATCAAATACCTCATGCTCTTGTGGTCCATGTAAATAGTACAATGAACCCCATAGAGGTAATGTCGCCTCTTGAGGGCGAAAACAATGGCCCCAAACTCCGAATCGTGTGTCGGGTTGTTCACCTCATGAGGCTTCAGCTGCCTCGAAGCGTAAGCGATCACACGACCCCGCTACATCAACACTGCACCCAAACCTGTGATCGAGGCATCACAATAAACCACAAAATCATCAACACCCTCAGCCAGGGTCAGAATCGGCGCCTCGCATAACCGCCGTCAAAGAGTCTCCAAAAGTTGCCTACTACTCAGGCCCCCATCAAAATGTCACCAACTTATTGGTCATTCGGGTCAAGGGAACAACGATCCTGGAGAAATCCTGGACGAATCTCCGATAGTAACCTGCCAGACCAGGAAAACTCTGAATCTCAGATGGAGACCTCGGAACCTCCCACTCCATCACGGCCTCAACCTTGGCAGATCGACCAGAATACCATTCTGGTTGACAAGATGCCCCAGAAACAGCACCTCACACAACCAAAACTCACATTTATATAACTTTGCAAAAATTCTCTCCCTCCTGAATGTCTCCAGCAGTTCCCTCAAGTGCTCCTTGTGTTGCTCTTGAGTCTTGGAATAGACCAATATATCATCAATAAAGACTATTACAGACCGATCCAGCATCGGTCTGCACACACGGTTCATAAGATCCATTAACGCGGCAACAACATTGTGTCACACCCCCAAACGGGAACCGCAGAAACGTTCGGGGGCGGAGGACGTCATGTACAATATCACAACAATTGCATAATAGTAATCAAAGCAAACACAACCATTACATTGATAAAATATAATGTTTACATTTGTTCAATACATAGTTTGTATGACTTCCAAAATGTATAGAAAAAGTATAAAAGATATGACTCTTTAAAGCTCCGTCTTCTCAAAACGTCTGGGTGTGTCTGTCTACTGGTTCCCTGAGAATACAAGTGGTTTTGAAAGTGTATCAACATTTAAGTTGGTGAATTCATCAGTATGTTTTTGAGATGGAAAGCTTGTCTTGGTTCTTTGAAATCGTTATAGTGTACTTCCAGAAAATCCAACATTTTCTTTAATGAATGAAATGTAGTCTTAGGACTTAAGACCAAAATGTATGTTGTTACTGTACTCTGAAATAGTGAACTGTACTTTGTAATAGTAAATTGTAGTCTGTAATAGTAAACTGTAGTCTTATTAATAAATAAAACTATATCATGAATGTTTCTTGATATTGTATGTTGTTCTAGTGTACTTTGTATTAGAAAATTAGTGCACTGTAGTAGTATCTGTAGTAGTGTTTGTATGAAAACCTTCTTTGCACTGTAGTAGTGTCTGTAGTAGTGTTTGTATGAAAACCTTATTGCATGAGTGCCTGGAATTCACCAGCTGTATTGTAAAATAGTGTACTGTAGTTTCATTATTTAAAATAAAACCCATTGTATGAATTGCTGGAATCCACCAGCTGTAGTGTAAAGTAGTTTACTGTAGTTTTATTACTTAAAATAAAACCTTTGAAGTAGTGTTAATCCCGTAAACAAATGTTTTAGTTGATAATATTGTGAGTTTCATATAACCATGGTTGATATGACCTAGTGGCCTCTACGACCTTCTTCAGGCGTCGGAATGTTATGACGTTTGTCACCCCAGGCCCGCCGGCCTAGCTATTGCAAGAAGCTCAGGTGCAGGATTGTCAGTCCCGTATAGATCTATACACAAATTCACGCTCTCCTAACAGGAGACTCTGGTTATAGTTTATAGGACTTAGAACTGTACCCTGGTAGGTACCCCGAAGTAGTGCCTTACAACCATGTATTAACTAGTTTACTTATAGTGTAGTGGTGTTCTATTGTACTTGAAACTGTATATATTACCTTGTAGTAGTATACTTTGTAATGTAAAATAATTATACATAAATAATTATTTTAGTACTGTATCATTGAATTAGTGAAATAGAGTAGTGTTCCATAAACTATACATATTATAGTTTATACACTTGTTTCTGTATAGTGTTCCTTGAGCTTGTAAAATAGTATAGTGTTTCCCAAACTATACCTATTATAGATTAAATGTATGTTCTTGTACTGAACTGAAGCATTTGCAATTTAATAGTGTGTATAAATCGGTAGTATGAGATTTATGAAAAATACCCTTTTGCTCGACATGCTACAAAAGGAATTAAAAATATATAAAAATATATTTTGATGAAGGCAGCGATAAATCAGGTTGGAACAATTGCAAATGGTTTGAAATGGTTTGAAATCTTTTGAATATTAACACAAGAGTCGTTGTGTTTAACATGTATTCCCCCTTAAAAACATTGAAAATAGTGAAAACGTAATGGTATGAACTCACCTCTAGTGCGTGTTAGGGTCTGGATAGCGGAACTGTAGAGATGATCCTCGGGCTAGGGTACGTGGAAAGAATGGTATCCTAATATTATTTAAACACGTAATCGTATTTAAATTAGTGGAATAATTAATTAAAGTGTTAAGCAACACTTAATTTTTGTAAGGAATTTCTTACAAAAATTACCGAGAATTGTTTGAAGTGTTGATAAGGGTTTTCAGTATAGCCTTCACCGAAATCCTTGATTTTGGTCTTAAAACCCCAACCGAGAACCAGGTTCTCGGTCTTAATGTGTTCTCGGTCAGGAACGAGTTCTCGGTCCAAGGTGTTTTCGGTCAGCTTGAAGATTTGAAGATTGTTCTTGGTGTTCTTGGTGAAAATTATGAAGATTTGAAGAATTTTTCTTGAAGATTTGAAAAAGTGACAAAATGACTTATTTTTCGGGGAAATATATATATATATATATATATATATATATATATATATATATATATATATATATATATATATATATATCGAGTGGGTTTTCGGCCGGAAAGGAGATTTCGGTCTAGTGGTTCTGTAACATCCCGTTTAAAATAGAATAATTAAAGAATAAACCTGGAACCCCGAGAGGTAATTTTATTATTATATTAGATTATTATAGCCCAAAAACAAATAATAATTACCGGGATGTTGGTTTCGGGGATTGTCGTGTAAGTAAGGGACTTATTTTGGAAGGGTTTTGTAAGTGGATGGGCTATTTGGCATCTTTTGCACTGAACATGAAAGAATTTATGAGAGCAGGGTTTAAAAAGTAAATTATTGATCTAACATGAAAGGATTTTAAAAAGGAGGGGTTTAAATGGTAAATCCTGGATTTGATTTGAAAGAAATGGGATAAGGAGGGACTAAGAGTGTCATTATGGACTCGAGTTTGGATGTATCGGGTATAAAGAGTTCCGAACCCTAACCCTAACGGCTCTAACCATTCAGTCGCCACCTCTTTCATCTAGCCGCCCCTCCCATCAGCTTCTTCCTGTTTCGATCAACCTAGACGGTCGCGACCATTCCTGCGGTCAAGACACTGTGAATGGGCCCCGTTCGATTGCGCCGCTGCCACCTTTGTTGTTCTCCTTCTCCTTCTCTTTCTCTAGCCGCCTTGTCGAGATCATTCGCCACCATTTGACGCCGTAGCTGTCGATTCGTACTCCGGTGGAGGCGTAGCCTCCCTTTCCCACTGCAACGGTTTTCTTCTACGACTTCTGCCGCCACCTGTCGGGTTCAGTCGAAGGAAGCAAAGGCCGAAACCGTGAAGAACCACCATGGCCGCCACTGTTGCCATCGTTTCACGCCGCTATCACTGGTTTGCGCCACCAGATGAGGTTGTTGGGCTCGTCTTCGGTCAAGAAGAGTGCATGTGTGCGTTATGGTGGCTGGGGTGTGTAGCTACGTGTTTGGAAACTAAAAGAGACCTTTGCCACCACCTTACGGTGGTGGCTGCCATCGTGAGTCAGCCGCTGTAGCCGCCAAACGCCACCAAGAGGGTGGCTGAATCCAATTGCAAGCAAGAAATGTATGGGTGTTTGTTTCTGATGTAGTATGTGTAGTTTATTTGGCAGGAAAACCAAGAACCGCCACCGCCACCACCGTGAGGAGGTGGCTGCCACCATGTGCCACCATGTGTGTGTTTATGTAGTTAGTGTGTGTGTGTGTTTATTCTTGGTTAAGGCATTGTAACTTGTAATTAGCAAAAGTATAATGGAAAGAAACTCAAACCACCACCGTAGGGTGGTGGCTGCCGCTTCCTGCCGCCACCGGCCGCCGTGTCGAGTGGCGGTGTGCTTGCCTTGTTGAGTTCGATTCGTTTAGGGTGCTTGAAACCCAAATGGGTCTTGTAAGCTCTAATGGACCATAATTGACCCAAATAAAACCCTAATGGGCTTAATGATATTCTAGTGAGCCTAATAGGCCCAATAAAACCCTAATTGACTTAAAAGCCCAACAAATTGATAAATGGGCTAATATTTGGATTGGAAACCCTAATTAGAGTTTGGAAAGCCCTAATGCCAATAAAACCCTAATTTGGGGAATTAACCGGGACACGCGGGAATTATTTAATAACTTGAGATATTAAATAATAATCATTTGCAAAGATTAATCTAAGCGATATTGGACTTAATGGATTAAGTCCTTAGAGGATTAAGTTCTTAATGGGTTAAGTAGGAAACTTAACCCTAATCATCATTTTATGTGGAACCCTAATTTCACTTGGCTTTATTATTGGGCCTTTCAATTGGGCCTTTGATGATTGGATTATTAATGGGCCATCCAAGAATAATCATATGGACTAAATAATTTAATGGGCCTAGGGTAAGGCCCACGTAAGGGGTTTGGGCCCAATTTGGAAAATTGGGCCATAGATGGGCCATATGTTGCGCTTTGATTCCTAATTGACTTTGGGCCTATGGATTGGGCCTTGGGCTTGCATAAAGCCAAGCTTGGGGTAATGTAGTAATTATCCAAAGTATGTACTCATGGTTATGTAGTGGAACCCAATTATTAATTGGGTATTGTTTGATGTTGACAGTTCGGGAATCTGTCAACCAGCAGCTGGAGTTTTATCTGCGGGACTTCAGCAGTGCGCCAGTGAGTTATCCTCACTATACTCAAGGGTCTAAGGCACCAAGGCTGGGCCTTTGGATTGTTATCTGTTTATGATATGCTAGTATGACCTGTTAGTTCGATATCCTGGAGGGTAGGATAATATTATATGTTATGTGGTATGATCCGGTAGATCAGTTGTTGTCTATAGACTGTTATGTGATTATCTGTTATATGTGCACATGTTTGTTTGGCGGTTGAGGCTTATCTGCTTTATGCGAAAGCCAATAGACCTGGGCATTCCAACCTTTTGGTTGTGGGCCGTCAGTATTGCATCCTGAGGATGATTGGACTCATAGTGTGTGGGCATTCCAACCTGTTGGTTGTGGGCCTGGGGTATTCCAACCTGATGGTTGATTGAACCCATATTGTGTTGGCATTCCAACCTGTTGGTTGAGGGCCTGGGGTATTCCAACCTGATGGTTGATTGGACCCATAGTGTGTTGGCATTCCAACCTGTTGGTTGAGGGCCTGGGGTATTCCAACCTGATGGTTGATTGGACCCATAGTGTGTTGTCATTCCAACCAGTTGCTTGAGGGCCTGGGGTATTCAAACCCGATGGTTGATTGGACCCATAGTATGCTGTTTATGATTATATGTGTATTGTTGTGGGTATGGGTATTTTGGGGGAACTCACTAAGCTTTCGGGCTTACAGTTTCAGTTTATTGTTTCAGGTGCATCAAGGGATCGTGAAAAGGCAAAGGCGTGATCGTACAGCTCCTCACTTTTTTTGACTTTGTTTGTGGGATACTCTGATATGATACATTTTGAAAACAAGTTTTGTAATGGTTAATAGATTTGCCATGTTTTTAAAAGTTTAAATTTGGCATGATTTTTATGGGTGCTATAGGTTCTCGATGGGGTTTCCGGTGCGAGGGTTCTCCGTTCCAAAGGGAAAAAATTTGATTTTAATTGTATTTTGTTCCAAATACTTATATATAAAAAGTCATTTATAAAATTTAAATCATATTTAACCCTTATGTTCTTAACCAAATCAACAAAACTCGAATTTTTTATAAAGGGTTTGACTTTTATTGACTTGAAAAATAACGGTTTGTTACATTATCCCCCGTTAGAGGGAATTTCGTCCCGAAATTCTTTCTATAGTAAATACATCATGGACTAGGGAAAAAGATGCGGGTACTTTTGTTGCATCTGATCTTCTCGCTCCCAAGTGAATTCAGGTCCCCGCTTGGCATTCCAGCGAACCTTCACTATTGGTATGCGACTTTGTTTCGTTCGTTTGACTTTCGTATCCATGATTTCAAATGGTTCTTCCATAAAGTTAAGACTCTCGTTTATCTCGATTTCATAGAGTGGAATCACAAGAGTCTCGTCGGATAGACACTTCTTTAGAGTTGACACGTGGAAGACAGAGTGTACGCTGTTAATTTCTTGTGGTAGACGGAGTTTGTAAGTTACTGGGCCGATTCTAGAAAGAATCTCAAACGGCCTGATGTACCTTGGATTTAGTTTTCCATGTTTTCCGAAGCGTATCATGCTCTTCCATGGTTAGACCTTCAACAGAACGCGGTCACCCACCTAGAATTCCAAGGGTTTTCATCTCTTGTCTGTGTAGCTCTTTTGTTTATCTCTAGAGGCTTTCGATCGTTCTCGGATTTGAACAATATTTTATGTGGTTTCTCGAATGATCTTCGGGCCAGTGAGAGTGCTATCCGGGACTTGCCCTTTTGCTAGCTGCGTGTCAGCCACTTCAGCCCAACGCATAGGGGATCTGCACTTACGGCCATAGAGGGATTCGAAAGGGGAAACTTTGATGCTAGAGTGGTAGGCTATGCTCATGTCCAACCTAGTTTCCAAAGATTTATTTAGCGACTGCCAAAACCGCAAGGTGAATCTACTGTCTCTATCTAAGATAATAGACATTGGCACACCATACAGTCTTACTATATCTCTGATGTAAGTTCTGGTCAGTTTCTCCATCTTGTCTGTTTCCTTTATTGGTAGGAAGTGAGCGGATTTTGTTAATCTTTCGACAATTACCCAAATGGTGTCATGCCCATCTTTGGTCTTGGACAACTTGGTTATGAAATCCATTATAATCCGCTCCCACTTCCACTCAGGTATCTCTGGCTGTTGAAGTAAACCTGAGGGCTTTTGATAATCTACCTTGACTTTGGCGCAAGTTAGGCACTTGCCCACGTAGGTCGCAATCTCTGATTTCATGTTTGGCCACCAATATCTGAACCTGGATGAACGTAGTATCGAGTTTTATGGGTTTCATTCATGACAACATCTCTGTAGCCACCAAACTTCGGTGTCCAGATCCGATTCATGAAGTAAGTAACTCCGTCATCCTTGATCTCTAAGTTCTTCTCCATTCCTCTTAAGGCTTCATCTGCCACATTATCCGGCTTCAAGGCTTCTAGCTGAGCCTCTTTGATCTATGTGGGCAGATGTGAATGGATTGTCATGGTTAGTGCCTTCACTCTACGACCTGAGTACTCCTTTCAACTAAGGGCATCTGCTACTACATTGGCCTTGCCGGGATGATAGCAAATTTTGTATTCGTAATCATTGAGTATCTCTACCCATCGTCGCTATCTCATGTTAAGTTCTTTCTAATCAAACATGTGTTGAAGGCTTTTGTAGTCGGTGAAGATGGTGCACTTGGTACCGTAAAGGTAATGCCTCCAGATCTTTAAGGCAAAGACTACTGCTCCCAACTCAAGATCATAATTGGTGTATTTGACTTCTTGTGTCTTTAGTTGTCTCGAGGAATAGGCAATAACCTTTCCTCGCTGCATAAGCATACAGCCTAGCCCCTGATTGGATGCATCGCAATATACTACGAAGTCCTCTGTCTCTTATGGAAGAGACAAGATAGGCGAGCTGCACAGGACTTGCTTTAATGTTTGGAACACAGTGTTTTGTTTCTCTCCCTAGCTAAAAGTTCCACCCTTCTGAGTCAGGGCAGTAAGAGGTTTAGCGATTCTGGAAAAGTTTTATATGAATCTTCGGTAGTAGCCAGCAAGTCCTAAAAATTGGCGGATCTCAGTTGGCGTTCTGGGTGCTGACCAGTTCTCAATTGCCTTTATTTTGGAGGGGTCCACGTGTATTCCATCTTTGCTGACTATGTGACCAAGGAAGTTTACCTTCCTAATCCAAAAATCGCACTTTGACAATTTAGCATAAAGCTTTTCCGCCCTTAGAGTTTCTAAGACTTGTCTCAGGTGCTTACTATGGTCTTCCTTACTTCGTGAATAGACGAGTATATCATCTATGAATACTATCACGAATTTGTCTAGGAAGGGTCAGCACAACCGGTTCCTGAGATCCATGAATACCGCGGCTATATTTGTTAGACCGAAGGGCATTACTACAAACTCGTAGTGACCATAACGAGTTCGGAATGTTGTTTTGGGAACGTCATTCTCATGGACTCGTAATTGGTGATACCCCGATCTCAAGTCGATCATTGAAAAGTAATTGGATCCTTGGAGTTGAACGAAGAGGCCGTCTATTCGTGGAAGAGGGTATCGGTTCTTAATGGTAATCTATGCACATTCTGAAAGATCCATCCTTTTTCTTAACGAACAGGACTGGTGCTCCTCAGAGTGAGAAGCTCGGTCGAATGAATCCCTTACTGAGCAGTTCGTTTAATTGGCTGGATAATTCCTGCAACTCTGCTGGTGCTAGGCGATACAGGGATTTGGCTACGGGGGTAGCTCTAGGAATAATGTCGATTCGGAACTCGACTTAGCGTTTAGGAGGAACTCCTGGAAGATCTTCGGGAAAGATTTCAGTAAAATTCCAGACTTCGGGAATGCTCTCAAGGTCTTTTACTTCTTGTTTTTCGTTGACTACATGAGCTAGGAATGCGTGACACCCCTTTCACATGTATTTTTGGGCTTTGATGCACGAGATGATGCGAAGGTTCATACTGGGTTTGTCGTCGTAGATAACGAGGGCTTCGCCATTTGGCAGATTAAGGCGAATGGCTTTTTCGTAGCATAGAATATCAGCACGGTGAGAACTTAACCAATCCATCCCGATGATGACATCGAAGCTTTTTATAGAGACCAGCATAAGGTCGATTGGGAAAGAATAGTCATTTAGAGTGAGGGTACAACCTATGAATATGTTGTTAGTGCTCTTTTTCTTCCCGTTAGCCATCTCGACAGTGAATGTTTCGTTTAGTGATTGTGGCTTGTGTTTTAGTAAGTGTTTAAATTTATGGCTGACGAAACTCCTCTCTGCACCACTATCAAAGAGTATGCATGCATAAGAGTTATCGAGAAGGAACGTACCCGTGACTATTGTGGGATCCGATAATGCCTCCTCTTGACCCATTGCTAGGACTCTTCCTGTATTGCCAACATTTCTTGCATTCGGGCAATCTCTCTTGTAGGTCCCTGCTTCACCACACCCATAGCAGGTCTGGACTACTCTAATTCCGGGGGTCTGGGCATTAGGCTACGCAGGTGTCTTACAGAAACGGGCAGTATGCCCCTTCCTGTTGCAGTTAGTGCATTGAATTTCCCAACAAGGTCTGTGGTGGTGGAAGTTACATTTGTTGCACATTGGTAGATTACCAGCGTATCGACTAGGAGGTGCTGCAGCAGTAGGAACAACAGCAGGAATGGTAGCAGCATGGACTGCCACTGTTTGTTGTTTCTTTGAGGGCTCTTGCGACGATTGCTCCTTTCTTTTGTTCCAGAATTTCTTTTTGCTGCCACTCTCTTTGTGTTGTTCAGGAATGGCTGTTACGGAGTCTTAGTGATCTCCGTTATCTAATAGTGTCTGTGCAAGACGCTTGGCACTATCGAAAGTAAGTGGATTGGCAGCTAAAATATTTCATTGATTCGGGGGAGTTAATCCCCAAATGTACCTCTCCACCTTCTTACTCTCCGGAGTGACCATCCCGAGACACAGAAGAGCCAGGTCACTGAATCTGGCTGTATAAGCAACGATATCAGATTCCTTCATCTTCAGACTCCATAACTCCTATTCTAGCTTTTGCATCTCGCCCCTCGGGCAGTATTCTGCTAGCATTAGTTGCTTTTAGTCATCCCAAGTCATGGCATTGGCTATTGGGAGAGTCAATGACTTGACTTGGCTGTTCCACCAAGTGAGGGCTCTGTATGTGAAAGTGCATGCTGCAAATTTCACTTTGCTAGCTTCAGGACACGCGCAAATTTTGAATATTGATTCGGTCTTCTCGAACCAATGGGTTAAAGCAATGACACCTCCAGTGTCGTCAAAGGATTTGGGTTTAGCGTTCGTGAAGTCCTTATAGGAACACTCTCTCGGGTGTCCTTGACTATCTCCATGGTTAAAAAGGGTTGGCACCACTACCCGGCACACTAGTGTTGTTTGCATTGATCTGTGTCATGGCGGCTGCCACGACGGCGGTTACTGCTGCTTGGAAGACAGCAATGTTGTATTGAGGAGGTGATGGCGGTGGTAGATTCGTTGGAGGGTTGTTTTTCTTCCTGTTGGACTTCTTTGGAGGCATCTTTCTCTATAATGATTAAAGAGAATGTGATGATAAGTCCTCTATAGTGGTCATGAGTCAGGTGATAATGAACAAGATATATCTTATCTTGACTATTATAGTGTTCTATTAAGTGATTTACTGTGGAAGTCTACTAATATAAGTAAACAATCGCCAACTTCATTTATAGTATCACAACAAATGCATAATAGTAATCAAAGCAAACACAACCATTACATTGATAAAATATAATGTTTACATCTGTTCAATACATAGTTTGTATGACTTCCAAAATGTATAGCAAAAGTATAAAAGACGCGACTCTTTAAAGCTCCGTCTTCTCAAAACCTGTGGGTGTAACTGTCTACCGGTTCCTGAGAATACAAGTGTTTTGAAAGTGTATCAACATTTAAGTTGGTGAGTTCATAAGTATGTTTTTGAGATGGAAAGCTTGTCTTGGTTCTTTGAAATCGTTATAGTGTACTTCCAGAAAATCCAACATTTTCTTTAATGAATGAAATGTAGTCTTAGGACTTAAGACCAAAATGTATGTTGTTACTGTACTCTGAAATAGTGAACTGTACATTGTAATAGTAAATTGTAGTCTGTAATAGTAAACTATACTCTTATTAATAAATAAAACTATATCATGAATGTTTCTTGATATTGTATGTTGTTCTAGTGTACTCTGTATTAGAAAAGTAGTGCACTGTAGTAGTGTCTGTAATAGTGTTTGTATGAAAATCTTATTTGCATTATAGTAGTGTCTGTAGTAGGGTTTGTATGAAAACCTTATTGCATGAGTGCCTGGAATTCACCAGCTGTAGTGTAAAATAGTTTACCGTAGTTTCATTATTTAAAATAAAACCCTTTGTATGAAAGTCTGGAATCCACCAGCTGTAGTGTAAAGTAGTTTACTGTAGTTTTATTACTTAAAATAAAACCTTTGAAGTAGTGTTACTCCCGTAAACAAATGTTTTATTTGATACTAGTGTGAGTTTCATATAACCATGCTTGATATGGCCTAGTGGCCTCTACGTCGTTCTTCAGGCATCAGAATGTTATGAAATTTGTCACCCCAGGCCTGCCGGCCGAACTGTTGCAAGCAGCTTAGGTGCGGTATTGTCAGTCCCGTATAGATCTATACATAAATTCATGCTCTCCCTCCAGGAGACTCCGGTTATAGTTTATAGGACTTAGAACTGTACCCTAGTGGGTACCCCGAAGTAATGCCTCACAACCCTATATTAACTAGTTTACGTGTAGTGTAGTATTGTTCTCTTGTACTTGAAACTGTATGTATTACTTTGTAGTATTGTACTTTGTAATGTGAAATAATTATACTTAAATAATTATTTTAGTAGTGTATCCTTGAGTTAGTGAAATAGATTAGTGTTCCATAAACTATACATATTATAGTTTATATACTTGTTTCTGTATAGTGTTCCTTGAGCTTGTAAAATAGTGTAGTATTTCCCAAACTATACCTATTATAGTTTAAATGTATGTTCTTGTAATGAACTGAAGCATTTGCAATTTAATATTGTGTATAAAGCGGTAGTATGAGATTTATGAAAAATACCCTTTTGCTCGACATGCTACAAAAGGATTTAAAAATATATAAAAATATATTTTGATGAATGCAACGATAAATCAGGTTGGTGTTGGATTAATGTCTAGGTCCATAACTATATTTTGTATGTACTTGACCCGACCCGACATGGTCCATTTGGGTTGCATGGCATCGGGACATTTGGATAGACCTTTTGTGAGAAGAGGATATTTGTTACATATTAATATATTATAAGTTCTAATATATTAATATGAAATCATATTATTTAATTAGTATTGATCAAGAATTAATTTGGAATTAATTGAGTGATCAAAAAGAGACTAATTAAATATATGGGGATTGATTGTGTAAATCATTCATTCTTATATATGTGGGCTCATGATCCATGATTCCTTATGTTGGGTTTAACCCATGTGGTGACCCATGGATACTCCATGGAGGTTAAAACCCACAGAGCATAAGGAATGGGGAAAGTCATGAGTTACGTGGTGTAACCCTAATGAGCACACTATATAAACACCCCATTACTTGATGAAATTGGTACTAGTGCATAATATGGAGGGCAAGCCGATTTCTAACTATCATATCTTCTCTCATGGTTATTCCAAGATGTTCATGGTGTTGTGTGAACCATTTGAGGTGTCACACTTGGGGCACTAGGCACTCAAGCCTCATGGAGTCAAGCTACATCAAAAGGTATGTATTCTAACTTGTTATATTACCCAAGTATATGATATTTGTATGCTAGTATAGGGTAATATCTTGGAAACTTCATATTTGCATGTATAATAGAGAAAACATAGATCCAAGGTATTTAGGGTTGTATGTGCACCATAGGATGTGGTAGTATACTAAAACCCAAGAGTGGTATCAGAGCCATGGGTTGTAATCTGTTATATTCATGCAAATGTTTGATTTTCAAATTTGAAAAAAAAAAGAAAAAAAACATGAAGTTTGTCAAATTTTAAGATAATTACTTGTTTTGTGAAAAACTAATTATTTGTAAAATGTGAATCATTTGCTATATGAGTTGAATTAGGTCAAATTTAGTAAAAGATAAAATGATATGATTATTTTATTAGTTTTAAAAGTTTGATCTAAATGTTTTAAGGAGTTACAAATTTTGTCATAAAATTTTGGAGCTCAAAAGTTTTTTTTTTAAAGTTGTGATCTTAACAGCTTTGAAACTTCCATAAGTTATGGATATGAAAGTTTTTTTTTAATAAAAAATTGAATCAAAGTTTTTATGGAGTTACAAAACTTGGTGTTAATGTTTTAAAGAATTCCATAACTTGTTCTTAAGTTATGGAACATGGAAAGTTTCATCATAAAACACCATTAATTCCATAATTTATGGAATCCAAAGGTTTTCAAGAGTTGAAAAACTTGCCCTCAAGTTTTGGAATTTGAAAAAAGTTTTTTATGCAAAAAAAAAAGAATTGAATTCTAAGACTTTTGGGTTCATAACTTAAACAATTAATTAAATGGTTTTAATTTTGAATTTAATAATTGGAATTATGATGTTTTGTTGAATAGTTGAAATTAACTCTTATGGACTTTATTAATAGTTAATTAAAGTGTTTAATTAAAAGAGTATTATTAAATCCAAAAATAAAGATATGGTTTGAGTTTAATTAAATTAAAAGTTTAGTTTAATTAATAGATTAAACCACAAAGTATTTTAAATGTTTAAAATACACCCTTATATTATTATAATATTAAAAGTTTAATATATTATATGTATAAGAGCAAGTCGTCTTACCATTAGTAGGCCTCATTCACGAAGTCGGTCTATAAGGGGGGTATAAGGTTATTGCCTATAAAATGGCAGTTTAATGGGTGTCCACTCTCACCCACCGCTTCCTTGACCGGTGGAGGGTCGTTAGGCGAACGGGTAGGATAAGGACTATAATTCTACCTTCATTAAAAGTATTAATGATAAATACTAAGTAACTAAACATTTATAAATTCCCAATCTTAGTTACTTCGGAAAATGTGAATTTAGTGCTAACCCATGAAATTACACTTTGCACTTTGCTTAAGTCGTTAGTGGAGCGTGTGTGGTTAACCGGCACATCGATTGAGTGATAAATATTAAGGGTACCAAGTATATTTTCATGGTTATTCACACCTTGTTTTGTGATCCTCGACATCCCAGTCACAAAACTTGAGAGGGCACAATCGAGATTGAAACATGCCATTGAAAACTTCAATGAATCTCAAAATATCTAGGAGTTTCAAATCCAATTAAAACTTAATTATATTTCGTTTTTAATGGTGGAAATTGGTAAACCGTCATTTACCTACCTTCAACTATTTTATAACTTGGATTACGGCATCCCTCTTCCAGTTATAAATAGGTTGTTGGGTCCTGGCCTTAGTATTTCATATTGGGTGTTATATTAAGGAGTTTAAATCAACTAAACTTGAATTTCTCCCATTATAGATGTCTAGTTAAGACAACTATGGTCTTCCCAAATCTTTAGGAAAAAGCTTGCCTGATGAAGATGATATTCCACATAGCAATCAAGGTGGAAGATTAATCCCTTTGGTTAGCATTAATGGGACTGGAAATCATGCTTCACTTCCTCCACCTCCTCCAATTATTCTCCCTATCCCACAAGTTCAAATACTTGAAAAGTTCAAGGTCACTCAATCCCTATTGGCAACCCGGGAGAGTCGGGTGTAAAAGTCTCGAGGTAGCTGGCTGTTGACTTGGTTCGTCTGTCACTCCCTGATGACAGACCATGACATGAACCTTAGTAATCTTACCTATTTGCTTGATGCTGCTAAATCAGCAATGATTTGGAGCATTAGTAAAGCAAAATTTGATTGGAAGATCAACTTCCCAAACTTCCATCGACATTGACAATGGTAACATTAGAAGTCCAGAAAAAAAAATTTCTCTTCCCAATGGAAAGGGATCGGCCATGGTCAAGTCACTTAACCTAATGGTAAAGAGAAAGGATAAGTCTAAGATAGTCTCATGTATCATTTCCAAAGAGTCCATATGTTTCTTTTGCCAAAATAAGGGGGCATTGGTTGCGAAGCTGCTAGATTTACCTGAAAGATATGGTAAAGTCTAAAGTTTGACTCTACTTCAGGTAAAGTCCATTATCTAACTCTATTAAGTATCTTTTGGAGATTCCTAATACATAATGTATTCTAATTACATCTTGATGTTTTAGAGAATCAAAGGAAGCTTAAAGAAAGAGTATGTTGATTCTGATCGCGAAGTTGGTTCGGTGATCACAATTTTGAGCAATTGCTTAAGAGTTACGATAGATTGCTTAGGAATAGATATCAACATAGTTTTCATATGTATTTGCATTGTAAGGGTAAGATTTTTCCGCAAGTTTTAAAATTAAAAAAACAGTTTTGATTTATTTATTTTAAGTATCCTTACAATGGCATTTGTGAAAATTTGTTGTTTACATGTTTCCATTGATAGCAATATTGGAAAATGGATTTGATTCCTTCATTTGTGGTAGTGTCATAATTTACCAAATAAGGAAAGATTCTCATCACCCAAGTTTCAGTTGGATAGAAACTTGAAATCATGCAAGTTGTATTGTGTGATGAATGAGACATTCTTGTGCACTAGTTAAAGTCCACCACAAAAGATCAATAAGACTATTCGTCATGATTTACTAAAGCTTAGTAAATATGGTTATACTTATAAGCTTAAGTATAATTCTGAGACATTGGAAAAGTTTCAATGTATGGCAGAGCGAATGAGAACAATCAAATTTGGCAGAAGGATAAAAGTGTCTCAAATCTGAAAAGATGGGAGAGCACTTTAAGTATCATGTTTTATGATCATCTTAATGATGATGAGACCTTATCATAATTCATCCTTTAAGTGCATTCTGATGGCTAAGAAGAGGAGTCATGAATTGTTGAAGTGGTTAAATCAAGAAGATGATTCATACTTCGTTCCAAAACAAATCTTAGAGTCATACTCCAAGATTGTAACTTGAGTGACATATCTTAAAGAAGGTTTATTAACACTTGTCAAATGTAAGAGTAAAAGTTTTCTACTTTTACATTTGAAGTTGGTAAGTTGTGACGTTTTGGATAAAACAAAGACCAACTAAGGCCAATTGTGTGAAGTGTTTGTCTTGATTAGAATCTACACTATCTCTTGAATATTTGACAAGAAAGTCTTATAGGTCAAGAAGACAGTGGGAGTATAAAAGATCATGAAATAGTTTCAAGCACTAATCAAGAATAAAACCTGTATTTCATCACTAGCACACGACTAGAGGTTTATAACCAATCGTGTTGACACTTCTATGCTCATTCCAGTAAAGTTGGCTATACATTTGAGTTCTACATGTTCTTAATTGTTTGCATGACTACTTGGAAGCAATGACATGCCCTGTAGTTAAGATTGCACAAGTTCAATCCATATGAGTTTGAATTTGTCACTAACCTTGTCTCGTGATTATGGTTTTGACAAATTCACATGGATAAGAACACATACACCATAAAATCTAAGTGTCACAAGGTTTCTCTCCGACTCATGAAAATGATGGTGAGGAAACACTTTCACTAAGTAGATTTTAAGAAGATAGCAACTGTGATATTTGCAGTTCTCAAAGTCGTTAGTGGAGCGTGCGTGGTTAACCGGCACACTAACGTGGACTTATGGGAAATGGCAAAGGTCTAAACAATTGAGACTATGATTACGGCATCCCTTTTCATAGTTCTGAAATTGTTTAGACACACCTGTAAGCTATCTAAGATAAAGTGTATGAGTTTGATAAAGTCTTATCAAAGCAATCTCGTATCAGAAATCTGAACTTTGGTAAGAAAGTCAATAAAGTATTGACTTCTAGAAGTCTAGCTGTTTTCTGGATACATGTCAAAGCTAGTGGGAGCATAAGTGTTATGCTAATAATCATCATGTTAGTGGGAGCATGATAATTATGATAAGTATTGCAAGTTAGCAATGTTAATTATAGAAAACAAAAGTTTCAGTTCGTGAAGTTGCAGGGGTTGAAAAAGTTGTTTTGCTATAATTAAGGGAGAGGATATATTTCATTTCAGTTCTAAAGGCTTAGATTGAGACCTTAATCATCTTTAGTCAAGAATATATATATATATATGAATTTCATGTTGGATTGGTTCAACTTAAGGAAATTCTATATATTGCGTTCTCAAAATTCGATTATGATTACGACATCCCTCTTCATAGTCAAAATTTGAAAACATGGCAAATAAAAATATTGTACCAAAAGACTGGTCTAGAATCATGTCTTTATGTGAGACATCATGAATCGTGTCCCATTTGCTTTGGGTACAGGATCGATTGCATGTGCTATAATATTTGTCCTTTCTAAATTTTCCAAATGCCCAGAGGCATTAAGAAGGGAAAAGGTCTAGAATTGGATATGACTAAAATGATTAAGCAATTGTCGAGGACAATCTAAGGTTTACCAAACATTGGTTGCTCAGGGTAAGTTGGAAGTATAGTGCTAATTTTGGAAGGACCATATTGACATATTCTGAAAATAGGCATCTCTTGTTCAGAAGTGATAGTCAAAATGAGAATAAGGAGTTGTCTCCATAGGTGGAAGTTATCTGTGTAAGATTAGAAAACTTAATGCAAGAAGCATGTTCAAAGAAATGTACTTTGAATATGAGACTTAGTTTCCATGGAGTTGATCTCCATTGGAATACCTTATAATGACTGTTGACAAGTCTTTGTGACTTTATACATATTCATTACAAGAGGGTCAGTGCATATAAGTTTAAAATCTAAACAGATTTCGATAAATGATAGGTATTTGAAATTCTCACATTTTTCAATAAGGATTTGGGAGTGTGAAATTAGAATCATTGAAATTATGTTCAATTGATTTATTTCACAAAGTAAGGATCATAGACAAACATAGAGTGCATACTTGGTGTATGGCAAAGCTATTGTTTTGAAAAACATAGTGTACATGCTTGGAGCATGGGACAACTAGTGTTTTTAATTCAAGTATAAAGTTGATAAAACCGAAATAATAAATAATGAGTAATCAGTATGGTGATAAATAAAAAGTGTTCTATTTATATTCATAGATTTTGATACCATATTGGATTCAATTATTCTTGTGTTTCATTTTGCATGTTTTGACTTCCAGAATAAACTAGGTCATTCTTCCGAATGACTAAGTTATTCAAACCATCCACAGTCGGTCATATGTTGGAAGTAGATATGAATCAAGACTGTCATGAGTTGGCTTGTAGATGTCTAAGATGTTGGACATAGAAAGAGTTGCTACCACACTCATGAGTACTCATAAGTTCTGAGTATTGGATTCAACCCACACTCATTTGAATCACTTCATGGATTTTATCACGAGTGAATCATGAGATGATAATATCTTATATTCTTCAAACCTAGAGATATAAGTTGTTACTATGAGTTGGTTATACATTGATTGCACGAAAACGCATTGGTAACTCGATGTTATAAAATGTGCCTTTGTGTATGATTCAACAAGTAGTAGAACAAGCCATATGAGTCGAAGTTTATCCATTCCTTTTACCTTCGGGATAAAAGCGATATCTGTGGGCCCCTCGATGATTTAGTGATGACACATGTGATTGCTTGGCCAAGCCAGGACTGATTTGATTTGTTCAATCAGTCAGTCGTCATAAATCAGAAATCGGGAAACAACAAATAGACAGAGAGAATGATTATAATCCATGTCTCAGTCCATATGATATCTAGAATGGAGCAATATATGATCCCTTATCTAATGGACACGTCATTGATTTATTCAGAGTTCGACAGCGGCTTTTGAGAGCTACGATTGCTAGTCGGGTTATGAAGTCATACACAATAATAGTTTTTAGACTTATCCAAGTGGGAGACTGTTGGATTAATGTCTAAGTCCATAACTATATTTGGTATGTACTTGACCCGACCCGGCATGGTCCATTTGGGTTGCATGACATCGGGACATTTGGATAGACCTTTTGTGAGAAGAGGATATTTGTTACATATTAATATATTAATATGAAATCATATTATTTAATTAGTATTGATCAAGAATTAATTTGGAATTAATTGAGTGATCAAAAAGAGACTAATTAAATATATGGGGATTGATTGTGTAAATCATTCATTCTTATATATGTGGGCTCATGATCCATGATTCCTTATGTTGGTTTTAACCCATGTGGTGACCCATGGATACTCCATGGAGATTAAAACCCATGGAGCATAAGGAATGGGTAAAGTCATGAGTTACGTGGTGTAACCCTAATGAGCACACTATATAAAGACCCCATTAGTTGGTGAAATTGGTACTAGTGCATAATATGGAGGGCAAGACGATTTCTAACTGTCATATCTTCTCTCATGGTTATTCCAAGATGTTCATGGTGTTGTGTGAACCATTTGAGGTGTCACACTTGGGGCACTAGGCACTCAAGCCTCATGGAGTCAAGCTACATCAAGAGCTATGTATTCTAACTTGTTATATTACCCAAGTATATGATATTTCTATGCTAGTATAGGGTAATATCTTGGAAACTTCTTATTTGCATGTATAATAGATAAAACATATATCCAAGGTATTTGGGGTTGTATGTGCACCATAGGATGTTGTAGTATACTAAAAGCCAACAGTTGGAACAATTGGTTTGAAATCGTTTGAATGTTAACACAGGAGTCCTTGTGTTTAACTTGTACTCCCCCCCCCCTAAAAACATTGAAAATAGTGATAACGTAGGGGTATGAACTCACCTCTAGTGCGTGTTAGGGTCTAGATAGCAGAACTGTAGAGATGATCCTCGGGCTAGCGTACATGGAAAGAACCTTATCCTAATATTATTTAAGCACACAATCGTATTTAAATTAGCGAAATAGTTACTTAAAGTGTTAAGCAACACTTAATTTATGTACGGAATTTCTTACAAAAATTACCGAGAATTGTTTGAAGTGTTGATACGGGTTTTCGGTCTAGCCTTCACCGAAATCCTTGATTTCGGTCTTGAAACCTCAACCGAGAACCAGGTTCTCTGTCTTAAGGTTTTCTCGGTCAAGAACGAGTTCTCGGTCCAAGGTGTTTTCGGTCAGCTTCAAGATTTAAAGATTGTTCTTGGTGTTCTTGGTGAAAATTATGAACATTTGAAGGATTTTTCTTGAAGATTTGAAGGTTCTTGTATGATACTTGAGAGCATAATGGGAGTGTTTTCGATTGAAAAAGCGACAAAATGACTTATTTTTCGGGGAAAAATATATATATCGAGTGGGTTTTTGGCCGGAAAGGAGATTTCGGTCTAGTGATTTTCGGTGGGGTTTGCGGTCCGAGGGTTTTCGGTGTGAGGGATCTCGGTTCCAAAGGGAAAAATTTTGATTTTAAGTGTATTTTGTTCCAAATACTTATATACAAAAACATCATTTATATAATTTAAATCATATCTAACCCTTATGTTCTTAACCAAATCAACAAAACTCGAATTTTATTTAAAGGGTTTGACTTTTATTGACTTGAAAAATAACGGGTTGTTACACTTTGGTGAGCCTAAATGGCATCACCACGAACTCATAATAAACATATCGATTACGGAAAGCTGTCTTCTGCATATCCTTATCCCGAACTCGCATCTGATGATAACCCGATTGCAGATCAATCTTGGAGAACCAAGATGCACCATGAAGCTGGTCCAAAAGATCAGCAATCCCCGGAAGGGGATAACGGTTCTTCACCGTTACCTTATTCAACTCCTGGTAGTCGATACACATACGATGAGACCCGTCCTTCTTCTTTACAAACAGAATCGGGGCACCCCAAGGAGAACTGATCGGCCTAATGAATCCCTTTTTTAACAGATCCTGCAGTTGTGTGGACAACTCCTGCATCTCGGGAGGAGCCAGCCGAGAAGGTGCCTTGGCTATCAGAGCCGCACCTGGAACCAAATCTATCCTAAACTCCACCTGCCTCTCCGGAGGTACCCGGGGAAAATCCTCCGGGAACACATCCGGATAATCCCGCACGACTGACACATCATCCACGGTCGCCTTATGCTTATCCCGGGTATCCATGATATACGCGACGAAACCCGAGAAACCCTGATGAAGATAGCGTATGGCCCTCGCTGCAGAACACATAACCGGCCCACAATGCAGTATTTCACCTTGAATCACCAACTCTCACCCACTTGGGGTCCAAACCCGCACTAGTTGCTGCTCATAGTCAATCACTGCCCCATTATGGCTCAACCAATCCATGCCCACGATGACCTTGTTCCCACGCAGAGGAATGGGAACGAGATCAGACGAATACCGCTTGCTGAACAACTAGAGCGTACGATCCCGATGAACTCTCGCAACCCTAACTGTCCTATCATCAGCAATCTCCACATCAAGAGGACCATCCAGCTCCCTCGGA
Organism: Lactuca virosa; assembly: GCF_052849685.1. NCBI lineage: Eukaryota > Viridiplantae > Streptophyta > Magnoliopsida > Asterales > Asteraceae > Lactuca > Lactuca virosa. The sequence continues at coordinate 94,902,825 of NC_136430.1, read as the reverse complement.
GCTCCAGCAAATCTCTTGCTAAGCGCAAGCGACACAAAAGATCGGGTAGCCCCCGAATCAAATAATACTAGAGCAGAAATACCATTCACAAGGAACGATCCTAAAATAAAACACATAAACATAAGCAACAGTTCAAAATAAATAAAGAGATAAGGAGAAGATACACACCCGTCACAACATCGGGAGCTACACGCGCCTCCTCTGCCATCAGCTGGAAAGCCCTGCTCTTTGCCGCAGGTGCATCTGCACGGCCCTGACGGCCATCAGTAATCCTCAAAGTCGCAGGAGCGCGTGCTGACACCGGTCCTGCTGCAGCCAAACTCGGACACTGGGCCTTCTTGTGGCCCCTATGATTGCAATGAATGCAAATCAGATCTGATCTCTGGGTGGTGGTAGCAGTACAATCCATGTTATAATTATCGGTCCGGCCATACGTGAAGCAACCAGAACCACCACCACTACCACTCATTCACGCACCCTCGTGCGTCCTGCTGCACTTGCCATAGCGGATACAGCCCTGATGGCCCCTCGATCTGGAATCTGATACCTTGGGCCTCTTGCCCGAACCCCCTGATGTTTGAACCTCATCTAGCTTCCTCTTCCTCTCCATCTATAGGTCAATCTCCCTCTCCCTAGCTCGAGCGATCATATTCTCCAGCGTCTTGCAGCTAGATCGGATCAAAACTGTCGGGTGTCGCTCCTCAGCATCTCATGATATCGAGCCTTCTTTATCTCCTCGTTTGCCACATACTGCGGAACCAGAAGCGCCCTCTCCCTGAACATAGCGGTGATCTCGGCCACCGTCTCATTCGTCTGGTGGAGGTCCTAGAACTTCCGCGCCAGTTGCTACACCTCGATAACCGGCGCAAACTCAGCTCGAAACTTGGTGGAAAAATCATCCCATCCAAAACATCATCACCCACAACATTACTGACCTCCTCCCACCAGTATTGTGCCCTGTCCTTCAGGAGGAAGGAGGCTAATATGACATCGTCCCCCTCGGGATAACAACTGGTGCAGAAGGCGTTGGCAACATCTTCTAACCAATGCCTACTCGCAAAGGGGTCCTTCACCCCATGATAGTCTAGAGCTCCACAAGCCTGGAACTCCTTGAATATCAAAGATCAATCTCCTGCAACAACCATCATCTCAGAATAGAACATGCTCAACCGCTCCACCAAAACCTCCAGGATACCCTCCTTGACCAAGCCAAAAATCACAGGAATCTGATCGAGAATGCAACGAGTAATCTCTGAGGAGAGAAACTCCCTAGTATGCTCATCAGGCTGCCCATCTTCTGATCCTGAGCCTGAACCCTCCCCGACACCTGAACTGCCAACTGGTCTACCTCACAACACAACCATACTGAAAATATACCATAAAACCATCAGAATACGCACCAAAAAAGAAAAAAATATCGAGGAACCACAACCCTACAAGCTCCCTGATTTCATCGCAGCCCTCCTTGAATCAAGTACGGATCCTCTGCTTTCAGTAGTACATGCACATACTACCTTCCGCATCTATCTGTACTTTCCTCAAGGATTCCTTTAACTCAACCAAGTTACTCTAAATCCATCTAACATTTCCATACAGATAAGGCTCCCAGCACTAGATCTCATCCTAGGTTTTCCTAGGGCAAATTCCACACCACCCTCCGCCATCAGCTGCAGAAGGAACTCCCGCTAACTTCCTCTAACTAGCTCGCGAATACCATTACATATAACTAAAACTAGATAATTCTTCGAATGAGAGGTCTCACACTACAACGGTTGGACTCAAACAAGAGCTGCGCAATAGAGTTAAAACCTAACCTTCTGAAATTATTTAGTTCCCATGATGTGTAACTTAGTATACTCGTTTACTAGTTAGCTGAAGCTAGCTAGAACTCCTATATACACCAAGCAAATAGCATTCGAGCATCAAGTCTCAGAACCAAGCATAACCTAATCAGGCCATCCTATCACTGACTGATCAGTACTAGCATGCAAGTCTACAAGCTCATACAATAGGCATTCACAGGCATTTATCCTAGCATTATATCATGCGAAACTGAGAAGATCCTTAGCCCTAACTAGCATGTGATTCACAGGTTCAAGAGTATCAAATAACATGTATGGGTATTTTGGGAAAACTTACTTGAACTTGGTCGATTGCATGCACCACACCCTTTATCTCTTTTTTAGAAATCCTTTTTATAAAATGTTTTTCTTTTGAAAATTCTAGCAAATGCTTAGTTTGAGATCAGACACACCAGAGAGTGTGCCCAAATCCATCAAAGCAAGGCTCTGATCCCAACTTGTAATATCCCCAAAATATGGTCTGAAAATTTCATTTTTAAAATAGATAAAATAGTATTTCCAAATATTATCCAAACAAATCAAACAAAACCAATGTATCAAATATCATAAAATAAGATTAAAACATCATATGTGGAATCCCAATGGTGTGTGCAATGCAGTCAACCCAAGCTCTTCCCTTTGCAACGGGAAGTACCTGAAACATAAACTAAAAACCGTACGCACAAAGCTTAGTGAGTTTCCCAAAATACCCCATACCATACATAATAAATCACATACTGGGCCCCCGCCCGACATCGAGCTGCACTCAGTATATAGATTTGTCATTCCCAGGTCTCGCCTGTCACCGGGCCTCGTCCGCTACACATAAAATCAATATCATATATGATGGGTTTTGAGCATTCTAACACTCCTATGGTGTACATGAAACCCTATAAACCTTGGATCTATGTTTTCTATAAAATACAAGCAAATAAGAATTTCCAAGGTTTACATCCTAACTAGCATGGCATGGGGAACTTGAATCATGAAATTACTAGTAGAATGACATACCTTATAGTAGTGGTTGATTGCTTGGAGTTTGAGAGTCTAGCACCAACAGTGTGGATGCCTCAAATGGAAATCACAAATCACCACAAACTTTGGAAAACTCTTGGGAGAATAATGCACACTCTTGAAATCGGCCACCACTCTTATTCACACACAACTAGTGCCAAATCAAGTGCCAAAGACTCCTTTATATAGTGTGGAGGATTAGGGTTACATCCATATAAACCCTAATAACCATGACTCTTCCTTTCCAAGGATCCCTGGGTTAAAAGCTCCATCGACCATCCATGGACTTCCATGCAAGCCTAGCCCATACTAAATAAGCATTAGCCCATACTAAATAAATACAACAGTCCATATTTAATTATTCACCTTTTTTATCACTAAATTAATTCTCAATTAAGTTAAGATCAATACTAATTAAATAATATGATTTCATATTAATATATTATACCTTATAACATATTAATAAATCATAAACATACTATTCTCAAAAGATTATCCATAGAAATTGTTCGGATGAAGTGTAACCCAAATGGACCATGATGGGTCGGGTCAAGTGCATCTCAAATATTGTTATGGACTTAGACACCTTATGCAACAGTCTCCCACTTGGATAAGTCTAATAACTATATTTGCATATATGACTTCAGGAACCAACCGGCAATCGTAGCTCTCAAAACTCTGTTGAACTATGAAGTGCCATTTTAGATAAGTGATCATATAATCCTCTGTTCTCAAGATACCAGTCGGAAAAATACATGGAACAACGTCGTACTTATTGTCCAGCAGTTTGTTTCCCGATTTCCGATTTGTTTGACATAGAACTAAATTGAACACATCAATTAGGTTCTGACCGGGCCCGGTACATAGGTCAAAACAAAATCATCGAGGGGCCCAGATATCGCTTCTAATCCTCCAAGGACTAAAAGGAACAGATAAACTTCGACTCATATGCTTGTTCTAATACTTGTTGAATTATACACAAAGGCATGTTTTATAATATCAAGTTACTGATGTGTTTTCGTGCAATCAATGTACAACCAACTCATAGGTAATAACTCATATCTCTAGGTTTGAAGACTTATATGATATTACCGTCTCACGATCACTCAGGATTAATTCCATGAAGTGATACAACTAAGCATAGGTTTAATCCAATACTCAGAACTTATGAGCACTCATGAATGTTGTAGCAACCATTGTTATGTCTAAAAACATTTAGTCATCTACAAGCCCAATTCATGACAGTCTTAATTCATACTTACTTCCGACGTATGACCGACTGTGGAAGTTTGAATAACTTAGTCATTCGGAAAGAATAACCAGTTATTATGGAAGTCAAAACATGCAAAGTGAAACACAAGAATAATTGAATCCAATATGGTCTCAGCACTTATGAATATAAATAAAACACCTTTTATTCATCACCATATTGATTACACATTATTCTGTTTCGATTTATCAACTTAACACGTGAATTAAAACAATAGTTGTCCCATGCTCCAAGCATGTACACTATGTTTTCTAAACAATAGTCATGCCATACTCCAAGTATGCAAATTATGTTTGTCTGTGATCCTTACTTTGTGAAGTAGATCAATTGAACATGATTCCAATGGTGCTCATTTCACAATCCCAAATCCTTACCGTAAACATAAGAATATCAAATTCTTGTCATTTACTTTAATCTGTTAGATTTTAAACTCATATGCATTGATCCTCTTGCAATGACTATGCACAAAAGTCACAAAGACCTGGCAACAGACATTACAAAGTATTCCAGTGAAGATCAATTCCATGGAAACGAAGTCTCACATTCAAAGTACATTCCTTTGAATATCCTTCTTGCATTAAAGTTTCTAACTTTCTCATAGATTCTTCAAATCCAACTCCAACTATGGAAAACATTTCCATATTCCCATTTTGACTATCACTTCTGAACAAGAGCTACCTCTTTTCAGAATATGTCAATATGGCCCTTTCCAAAATTTAACATCATACTTCCAACTGTCCACGAGAAACCAATCTTAGGTAAACCTCACATTGTTCTCGACAATTGCTTAATCATTTCAGTCATATCCGGTTCTATTCCTTTTTCCCTCTTAATGCTCTAGGCATTTTGAAAAATTAGAACGGATAAATATTATAGCACATGTGATCGATCATATACCCGAAGCATATGGGACACGATTCATGATGTCTCACATAAAGACATGATACTAGATCGGTCTTTTGCTACAATATTTTTTTATTTATTTTCCAGGTTTTCAAAAATCGACTATGAAGAGGGATGTCGTAATCATAATCGAAATTTGAGAACGCAATATATATAGAATTTCCTTATGTTGAACCATTCCAACATAAAATTCATATATATATATATATATATATATATATATATATATATATATAGATATATATATATATATATATATATATATATATATATATATATATATATATCTTTGACTAAAGATGATAAAAATCTCAATCTAAACTTTTAGGATTTAAAATGAATTATAATCTCCTCTCCCTTAATTATAGTAAAACAACCTTTCCCAAGCGAAACTTTTGTTTTCTATAATTAACAATACTTATCATAATTGATTATGCTCCCACTAGCATAATAATTATTTAGCATAACAATTATGCTCCCACTAGATTTGACATATACTCAGAAATCGACTTCTAGAAATCAATACTTTATTGTTTTTCATCACCAAAGTTCAGACTTCTAATACGAGATGCTTCGACAAAACTTTATCTAAGCTTCTCAGACTCATACATCTTTCCTTAGATAGCTCACATGTGTGTCTAAACAATTATGAAGAGGGATGTCGTAATCATAATGTTTAAACCTTTTTGCCATTTCTCACAAGTCCATGTTAGTGTGCTGGTTAACGACACACGCTCCACTAACGACTTTGAGAATGCAAATATCACAATTGCTATCTACTTAAAATATTCTTAATGAAAGCGTTTCCTCACCATCATTTTCATGAATCGGAAAGAAACCATATAACACTTAGATTTTATGGTGTATGTGTTCCCATCCATAAGAATTTGTCACAACCATAATTACAAGACAAGGTTAGTGACAAACTCAAAACCATATGGATTGAACTTGTTTAATATTGATTTCTTGCCTCTTGGTAGCACAAGGGCCCACCATTGCTTCCAAGTTGTTTTTCATACAATTGAGAACTCACAGAACTCACATACATAGTCAACTTTACCGGAATAGGCACAGAAACAAGAATTATGTCAACACGATAGGTTACAAACCTCAAGTCGTGTGCTAGCGATAAACTATAGGTTTTATCCTTGATTAGCTCTAGAAACTTTCAAGACCTTTAAGAATCCCATTGTCCTCCTGACATATAAGTTTCTCTTTGTCAAGAACCATTCCTTGACAACCAAACAAATATTCAAGACTCAGTGCGGATTCTTATCAAGATAAAGAGTTCACACAATTGGTCTCAGTTGGTCTTTGTTTTATCCAAGACAACACAACTTACCAATTTCAAATGTTCAAGAGTAGAAAACATTTTACTCTATATTTGATAAGTATTTTAAACCTTTCTTTATGTCACTCAAGGTTATCATCTTGGAGTATAACTCCAAAAATTGTTTTGGAATGGAGTATGATCCATCTTCTTGATTTTAACCATTCCAACAATTCATGAATCCTCTTCTTAGCCATACAGATGCACTAAGATGTCCTTAGAGAATCAAATTGTGATATGGTTCCATAATCATTAAGATGATCATAAAACATGATACTAAAGTACTCTCCCATCTTTTCAGATTTGAGAAACTTTTATCTTTCTGCCTAATTTGATTCTTCCCATTCTCCCTGCCATACATTGAAACTTTTTCCAATGTTTCAGAATTGTACTTAAACTTGTAGGTACAACCATATTTACTAAACTTTAGTAAATCATGACGAATAGTCTTATCGATCTTTGTGGTGGACTTTGACCTGCACACACCCAGTGTACCCGATCCTTTAGTCTTTCACCTGACTCACATATACATGTGGTCAGGGAATTAGTCTTAACTTTCTAAAAATGAAAATTCTCATTCATCATACAATACAACCTGCATGATTCCAAGTTTCGGTCCAATTGAAACTTGGGTGATGAGAATCTTTCCTTATTTGGTAAATTTAGACACTACCATAGATGAAAGAATCAAATTCATTATTGCTAGAAACATAAAAACGTTAACTTTCCATAAATGCCATTGCAAGGAGATATAAAATAAAGTAAAAAAAAATTATTTATTTATAAAATGCGGAAAAAACTTTTTCCTTACAATGCAACTTTAAATGGAGACTATGCTATTACATATTTCCTAGCAATCTATCATAACTCCTAAGTAGTAGCTCAAGAATCCGATCTTCGAACCATGCGATTGAAATCCATCTTCGCGATCAGATTCAACATACTCTTATTTTAAGCTTCCTTCCCTTTTCTTGATCCTGCAAAACATTAAAATGCAACCCAGTCACATCATGTATTAAGAATCAACAATTAGGAACTTAACAGAGTTAGATACTGGACTTAATTGAAGCAGAACCATACATACTGACTAACGATCTGAGGTAGTCAGGGCAGCTTCGATTCCAATGTCCCTTTCCTTGGCAATAGAAACACACAGGCTCATGTGAGCCAGCACATAGAGCAGTCTCAGAAATGGCCTTTCTCTTATGATCATCACTTTTGACCATAGCCAATTCCTTCCCTTTAGGAGAAGGAATCATTTATGGGATGTCCATGTCAGCTTGGGAGGCAGACCTTCCAATAAAAGTTGCGCCAAATCATTGCTGATTCAGCAGTAATTAGCAAATAGGTAAGATCTATTAGGGTCATGTCGAGTTCTGTCACATAGTAGTCTTTAACAAACTCACTATATCACTCAGGAAGTGACTGAAGAACCCAGTCAATAGCCAACTTTCTTGGGAACCCGACACCCATCATCCTTAGCCTGTCAATGTGTGCCTTCATCTCCAAGACATGTGCACACACTGGCTTTCCATCCTTGTGTTTACTATCCAATAGGACTTGAGTGAGTTTTCACTTTTAAAGTCTTCGACCTTGTGAGTCGGGGAGAATAATTGAAGGAGTTGGAGGAAGTGAAGCATGATGTTGTGGGACATCATCTTCAAGAGGAAAGCTTGTTCCAAGAGATTTGGGAAGATCATACTTGTCTGAACCAGACATCTACAATGGGAGAGATCCAAGTTAGTTGATTTAAAATCCTTAATATAACACCCAATATGAAATATTAAGGCTAGGACCCAACACAATATTTTATAACTTGGAAGAGGGATGCCGTAATCCAAGCTATAGAATATTTGAAGGTAGGTGAATGACGATTCACCAATTTCCTCCATGAAAAAACGAAATAAAATTAGGTTTTAATTGGTTTGAAACTCCTAGATCTTTTGAGATTCATTGAACTTTTTAATGGCATGTTTCAATCTCGATTGTGCCCTTCAGGTTTTGAGACTGGGATGTCGAGGATCACATAACAAGGTGTGAATAACCATGCAAATTCACTTGGTACCCTTAATATTATCACGTAATCAATGTGCCGGTTAAGCACACACGCTCCACCGATATATGATAAACATTAAGTCACCCTTTTTCATCCTTACTAGTCCAAGTTAGTGTGCCGGTTAACCACACCCGCTCCACCAACGACTTGGTAAGGTACAAAGTGTAAATTTCATGGGTTAGCACCAAATTCACATTTTCCTAAAGTAACTAAGATTGGGAATTTTATAAAAGGTTTAGTTACTTTATATTCATCATTATACTTTTAATGAGAACTATAGTCCTTGTCCTACCCGTTCAGCTAACGACCCTCCACCAGTCAAGGAAGCGGTGGGTGAGAGTGGACACCCATTAAGCTGTCATTTTATAGGCAACAACCTTATACCCACCTTATAGACCGGTTTCGTGAATGAGGCCTACTAACGGTAAGACTGACTTGCTCTTATACATATATATATTATTTACTTATAATACTATAAAGTATAAGTGTTGAATTTTAACTTTTAAAACTCTAAGGGTTGGAACTAAAGTGTGTGTGAGACTTTAAAAATTCCAAACTTGAGGGCAAGTTTTGAACAATTCAAAAACTTTTTTATTTTCATAACTTATGAGTTTAATTAAGGTTTAAAAAAACTTTTAATGAAGAGACTCTTGGACATCCATAACTTGAGGACAAGTTATGGACTCCATAAAACTATTTATGATGAAAAAAAGCTCTTCAACTTGTGTAACCTATGATTTTTAATGGACTTTAAAAGAAAAGACTTTTGGTAATCCATAACTTGAGGACAAATTATGGATTCCATTAAAACACATCAAGATCAAGAATTAACTAACAAACAATTTGCAAATAATTCCTATGATCTAACAAAACTCATAAGTTCATGGACATCCATATCAACAATTTCAAGAATCATATGAACACATAGAAAACTTGAAATTTTGATAATAGCCTTTGAAATTGGATTAGCATAATCATTACAATATCAAAAACAAGTTTTATAAGTCCAAAACAGTTCAGTGTAATGACTCTAGTCCAATTCCAGCTAAAAAACTCAAAAGTTTGCACTCAGAGCCTCCTACTCGTCGAGTGCATGAACCTACTCGACGAGTAGGATGAAGATATTCTTGGACTCGTCGAGTCTCCCCATGGACTCGGCGAGTCCACTGTCCAGACAGCAAGAATTTTCGATTTTTCAACAGTTTGCATCAAGTATTCAAGAAAACAAGCCTAGGCTCTGATACCACTGATGGGTTTTGAGCATTCTAACACTCCTATGGTGTACATGCAACCCTATAAACCTTGGATCTATGTTTTCTCTAAAATCCATGCAAATAAGAATTTCCAAGGTTTACATCCTAACTAGCATGGCATGGGGAACTTGAATCATAAAATTACTAGTAGAATGACATACCTTATAGTAGTGGTTGATTGCTTGGAGTTTGAGAGCCTAGCACCAATAGTGTGGATGCCTCAAATGGAAATCACAAATCACCACAAACTTTGGAAAACTCTTGAGAGAATAATGCACACTCTTGAAATCGGCCACCACTCTTGTTCACAGACAACTAGTGCCAAATCAAGTGCCAAAGGCTCCTTTATATAGTGTGGAGGATTAGGGTTACATCTATGTACACCCTAATACCCATGACTCTTCCTTTCCAAGGATCCATGGGTTAAAAGCTCCATGGACCATCCATGGACACCCATGCAAGCCTAGCCCATACTAAATATGCATTATCCCACACTAAATAAATACAAGAGTCCATATTTAATTAGTCACCTTTTTTATCACTAAATTAATTCTCAATTAATTTAAGATCAATACTAATTAAATAATATGATTTCATATTAATATATTATACCTTATAATATATTAATAAATCATAAACATACTATTCTCAAAAGATT